>NC_092386.1:27831643-28141066 GCF_030028105.1 Mobula birostris
CAAACTGTACAAATACAAAAAGAAAGAAATAACAGTAATAAATAAACAAGCAATAAATATCAAGAACATGCAACGAAGAGTCCTTGAAAGTGAATCCATTGGCTGTGGGAACATTTCAGTGATGGGGCAAGTGAAGTTGAGTGGTTTTTCCCTTTGGTTCAAAAGCCTGATGTTTGAGTGGTAGTAACTGTTCCTGAACCTAGTGATGTGACTCCGGAGGCTCCTATACTTTCTCCCTTATGGCAGCAGCAAGAAGAGAGCATGTTCTGTGTGGTGCGGGTCCATGATGATGGATGCTGCTTTCCTGTGACAGCATTTAATGTAGATACGCTCCATGGTGGGGAGGGGTTTACCTGTGATAGACTGCACCATATTCAATAGTTCTTGCAGGATTTTCCATCCAAGGGCATAGGTATTTCCATATTAAGCTGAGATGCAGCCAGTCAATACACATCTATAGAAGTTTGTCAAAGTTTTAGAAGTCTTGTCAAATTTCTGCAAACTCCTAAGGAGATAGAGGCACTGCCGTGCTTTCTTCCTAACTACACTTGGGTGCTGGGTACAGGACAGGTACTCCAAAACAACAACACCAAGGAATTTAAAATTGTTGACCCTCTGCATCTCTGATCCTCCATTAAGGATAGGCCCATGGACCTCTGATTTCCTTCTCCTGAAGTCAATATATCAGCTCCCTGGTCTTGCTGACATTGAGTAAGAGGTTGTTGTTATGGCACCACTCAGCCAGAATAAATAGTGCAAAGGAGAGCAAAATAATTTAGACAGTGTTCCTGGATTCATGGACCATTCAGGAATCTGATTGTGAAGGGGAAAATGCTGTTCCTCAAACATACAGTATCTACCTTTTAGCTCCTATACCTCTTCCCAGATTTTAATAATGAAGAGAGGATACGTTCCTGGGTGATGGGGGTTCTTAATAACATGCATCCTAGTCTATTTAAAAGAGGTTGATATCATTATGTTTCTTTGTACAAGTAGATATACCTCAGTTTAAGGCACAGAGAGATGAGGGGAATGAATAATCCTACTAAATGGAAGAAGCTATCAATAGCAGATCCAAATTTTTTGAACTGGTTTAGGGCCTACTTCCTCTACTTTTGATCTTCTTAAAGTTATGATGTCTAACTACTGTCACATCTGGAAGAAGCAATGGTTGGTGAAATGTGGTTACAATATTGTAGATGTATCTTTTACCCATATTTAGCTTGAGAGTAAGAGCCCTATTTGACCATATGTTTCAGATGGTTGCATACCAGACTATCAGATCAGACTGTATTTCCGTTGCATTGCACAGATTTAGGACTTTTCTCCCGCCTTAGTCCAGCTGTTGCTCAGTCCTTCTTTAAGCCTTTCTAACCTCTGATATTAACTATAACAACCCCTTCCTGGCTGCTGTCCCTAATTATATCTTCTCCAGATATGAAGCTATCTGAAGTTCTGCTTGTCATGCCTTAAGTTCCATCATTCCAATCCTGCCTTCAGCTGCCTTGCCTATAAACTTGGAATTCTGTTGCTCTCTAACTCTTCATCTTCCTTTAGGACACACCCATTCCCTATTTCTGACTTATTCTTCTGGTCATCATTACAGCCATTTCCTTGAATGGGTCAGTTTATGAAATTTGATTGTGAAAGCTTCTGTGAAGCCCTTGGGACATTTTGCTACATTAAATTATTTAAAGACCAACCATTATTGATTCTGCCAAAATGGGAAAGGCTATTTATATCTCTTTTCCTCAGCAATCTTCCACTTCTCCTCTCAATGTCTTTAAATGTACATAGTTATTTCCTCAATCAAAGCAGTCGAGTCAGGCACAATCTACAAATGTATGCTTCTATTCAGTCGATGTCTTTCGAAATATGACAAGTGAAAGATGTTCTGAATCATCCATTTTGTCTTCACATAATTACCTTCTAAGGTATTGGCTATAGGGTTTAAAGATGCATAGTGTATCTGGCACAAAGGAAGAATTACCACTGGCCAATGGATCAATACATTGATGGAAATTTAAATCCTTCTGATATTGGACCCTCTTTTACTGGACTACAAAGTGAAGTTAATGGGTGGTCTGGCTTGGGCTTGAAGGAGAATTCTATGGGTAATGAAGGTGAAACTTAGCCTTACATCTTGGGAACACTTTGACCTTGATGTACCTCAGTCTCTGACTAGCACCTACTTAACTTGTTTCTTGAAATCTCTCCCAGCATGTGGCAATAGTGTAGGTGAGGCCTTCAGGAAAAACTATGAGCTTGTGAATCATGTCGTAAGTAACTGCTCAGATCCTGATTTTGCTCACAGGCCTCATCTCAGAAAATATGTATTGTCATTGAAGAGAGTCCAGAGGAGGTACACGAGGATGATTCCAGGAATGAAACGATTAACATATGAAGAGTGTTTGGCAGCTTTGGGCATGTACTCACTGGAAATTAGAAGAATGCATGGGGAACTCATTGAAACCAACCAAATGTTGAAAACGTGGAGAGGAAGTTTCCTCTGGTGGGGGTACCCAGAACTAGAGAGCACAGCCTCAAACTTGAGGGGCGACCATTTAGAATAGAAGTAAGGAAGAATTTTTCTAGCCAAAATGTGGTAAGTCTGTGGAATGCTCTGGCACAGACTGCAGTGGAGTCCAATTCAATGGGTATATTCAAAACAGAATTTGATAGATTCCTGACTGGTCGGAGCATCAAGGGATATGGTGAGAGGGCAAGTGTATGGGGGTGAATGCAATCCAGGATCAGTCATGATAAAATGGCAGAGCAGACTTGATGGGCTGAATGGCCTGATTCTGCTCCTATGTCTTATAGTCTTATGGTCTAGGTTACTTTCTGTTCTTCATCAAGTTCAAAGTAAATTTATTATCAATGTACCTTTATGCCTCCATATACAACCTTGATATTCATTTACTTGCAGGCATACTTAGCAAATCCACGAACCGTAATAGAATCAATGAAAGACTGCACCCAACAGGCAGACAAACAACCAATGTGAAAAAGGCAACAAACTGCAAATACTGTACAAGAGAGAGAGGAAAAAATAATAAATAAATAAGCTATAAATACCAAGAACATGAGATGAAGAACCCTTGAAAGTGAGTCCACAGGCTGTGGGAACCATTCAGTGATGGGGCAAGTGAAGATGAGTGAAGTTATCTCCGTTGGTTCAATAACCTGATGGGTGAGGGGTAGTAATTGTTCCTGAACCTGATAGCGAGAGTCTTGAGGGTCCTGTACCTTCTTCCTGATGGCAGAAGTGAGAAGCAAGCATAACCTTGGTGGTAGGAGATCCTTGATGATCCTGCTTTCCTGTTACAGTGTTCTGTGTAGATTTGCTCAGCATTCTATTGTATATATTTAATTTCCTGCAAATGCCTACAAGGAAATTAACTTCAGGTAGTTTATGATTCTAAATATGTACTTTGACAATGACATTACTTTGAGCTTTGACCTTTGAACTTCAATGCTATGTTTCAGTTAATTGCAAAACAAAAGATGCAATTTGAGGAAAAATACATCACAATCTGACACACACAGCCTGAAAGTGTAGTAAAAGTAGATTCATTAAAAACAATTAAAGAGAGAATGGGGTGAATAAATGAACTGGAGTGATCTACCAGGATAGGAAGAAAGTCTAGGAAGTGGGATTTTGTGGATAACTCTGTCAATGAGATTAAATGGTCTCCTCGGTACGAAATAATTTTTGTCCAGAAAATGGCTGAAGGAAATGAAATATATTTCTTAAAATGGAAGGGAGAAGTATGTTAGAGAAGCCAACATTTTACACATGATAGAAGCAAAGAAACCCCATTTTAAACTCACAATGCTGAAGGAGAATTATTTGTGAAGCAATACATTAGGGAAGTGGGGGCTGGGTGGGAAGGAGATGGGGCCGGGGAGATGGTTAAAATAGTCCAGCTCCTTGCCTATAAATTTATGTTGAACCTGTGTCAGCTGTAAATTTCATTCATGGTTTTGGATTTGTGCATCCCCTGCTGCGGGCAGATTCCTCAGAGGCTTATAAATATTCAGCAACTAGTCTCTCACAGTATTGTCTTGGGTCTGATGCAGTTTTATTTTGTGCCCACTTCATGGGGGAATGATACTGAACGTTAGACGCAAGGCTAGAAGAGTTTCCAGTGAGCAATCATTTATATTTCCTTAAAGAAAGGTTTCCCTGATGGACCGAGGAGGTCAAAGTGTTCCAACACATTGCACCATGAAGTGGTGCAGTGTGAATTCGCACCCCATGATTCCTCACATGCTGATCTTCTGATATCAGCTGTGTTGTGAAGGATGCCACAGGATAATGACTGGTGTTTCACTTCGGGAGAGAAGACGTCTGTGAGCATCCCTCTGCAATTTGAGCAAAGAACTTCCAAGCAGAATGCACAGGGAATGACAGGAAAGTCAGTCCTGCTCCCTCGGCTGAAGAGCTACACGCTCGGCCCAAAATGTCGAGTGTACTCTTTTTGATAGGCACTGCCTGGCCTGCCCAGTTCCTCCCACATTTTATGTGTGCTGCTTGGATTTCCAGCATCTGCAGAGTTCCTCTTGTTCGTGATGAGAAGATACAGCTTTCTATTTTTGACGGTAAAAGGGCCCAGCTTAAAAAAGAATGAAATTTTGTTTTAAATCTGTAAATGAATCTTGAGAAACAAAAATCCAATTGAATTCTAGAGTACCCATAATTATCCCAAACTTCCCTTCCTCTTCCTATCATTGCCTCTAACAGTGTCACAGTGGCCCCACCACCAACGATTCAAATGCCTTGACATGGTGGTGGCAGCCTGCACTGGGGTCTGTTGTGGCTGTTTCTGAATAGCTTGACGCACAGCCACAGAATGGGATGCATGCTGGACTCCATATTTAGATAGGAGGTAAGCTCCCGAAAAGTAAATCCCAGGCAGAAGAGTCTATGGTAAGAGAATATTTCTATTTCCTTTAATTTGTTTCCCTTACTGCTAGTAGATTACTCAGTAGGATGATGCTATCAATCGGAAATCAACACTAATTAGACACAGGTGCTGCCGTATAAATATAACAAAGGAACATACAACTTAGAAGCAAGAATATGCGTTCAATCTTTGAATAATCATCTACCACATTTTGTTTCATATCTACTGTATACACATTAATTCCTTTAAAATTTAGGAAAACATTGATCCTTGATGTGAATGCAGTCAATGACTGAGCCTTGGAAGTCATCCGGGGTAGAGCGTTCCATAGAATATCTACAGTATGGGTGAAGAAATTCATCCTGCTCTCAGGTATAAATGGCCTACTACATATTCTGAGATTGTAATTCTCTCGTTTTAGATTCCTTAACAAAAAGAAATAATCTTCCTGCCTGTCAAGCTCTGTAGGAATTCTGAAATATTTCAATAGAATTACGTCTCATTGTTGTAAACATTCACGAAATCAGTCCTGGTTTACTCATTCTTTCCTCATTTGGTAAACCCACCATTCCAAAAACACATCTACTGATTTTTTTTTCTTGTCACAATCACTCTATGGCAAGCATACTCTTTTTCAGAGAATCAGAGTAAAACTGAATATAATGCTTCAGGTGCAGTCTCACCAAGGTCATATAAAATTGCTGAGATTCTGCTTACTTTATGCTGCTGAATATAGCATTAAAAAGAAGATAATGGTTTCAGATGCATGGGAATGGCATATTCTGCACACTCTTTTTCAGTATGCACATCAACTTAATTAGAAATACATTTGCATTGCTGCATTATCATCATCGAGACTATATCCTGGAATTCCCTACCCAGGAGCATAGTGGGAGGATTGTCTCTAGCAACTCACTGCCAACCTCTCAAGGACAAACAAGATACAGGAGCAGAATTGGGCCATTTGACCCAATGAGTCTGTTTCGCCATTTCACCATGGCTGATAATTTTCCCTCTCAACCCCTATCTCCTGCATTCTCCCCATCTCCCTTCATGCCCTGACCAATCAAGAATCTAACAACCTCTGCCGTAAGTATACCCAATGACTTGGCCTCTACAGCCACCTATGGCAATGAATTCCACAGATTCTCCACTCTCTGGCTAAAGGAATTTCTCTTCATCTCTGTTCAAAAAGGACATCCCTCTATTCTGACATTGTGTCCCCTGGTCTTAGACTTCCCCTGCCATACAAACATCCTCTCCACATCCACTCCATCGAGGCCGTTCAATATTCAATAGGTTTCAATGAAGTCACCCCTCATTATTCTGAACTCCAGTGAGTAGCTGCCCAGAGCCATCAAGCATTCCTCATATGACAACCCTTTCAATCTGGAATCACTTTTGTGAACCTGCTTTGAACTGTCTCCAATGCCAGCACATTCTTTCTTAGATAAGGGGCCCAAAACTACTCCCAGCGAGGCCAATCCAGAGTTTTATAAAGCCTCAACATTACATCCTTGCTTTTATATTCTAGTCCTCTTGAAATGAGTGCTAACATTGTATTTGCCTTCCTCACCACAGACTCAACCTGCAAATTAACCTTTAGGAAACCTGCTCAAGGACTCCCATGTCCCTTTGTGCCTCAGATTCTTGAATTTTCTCTCCACTTAGAAAAGAGTCTAACCTTAGATTTCTTCTACCAAATTGCATGACCATACACTACCCAACACTGTATTCCATCTGCCGTTTCTTTGCCCATTCTACTAACGTTGAAGTCCTTCTGTAGCCTCACTACTTCCTCAAAACCACCTGCCCCTCACCTATCTTAGTATATTGTCTGCAAACATGGCCACAAAGATTATCTTGCAAAAGTTTACCGTAGTTCACAAGAGTCTTCTATGGGTGCTTTAAGTGCACTTTTTGCTGACTTCCAAACAATAGCATTTTCCCAGTAATATGGGTGGTCGAATAAGCATTCCTTTGAGAAAGAGCAGTGGTGCTCAGAGCAGAACCCTGTACATGTGTGCAGCAGACTTTGGATGTAAGACACAAAAAATTTCGGAGACCTCATCACCATTCTAGCAATTATTCTGCTGACTGCACTGCTGTGGGATTGCCTGCTTTCTTGGCTGAGCAACTTTCAAGATCAGTCATGCTAAACTATATAGTCCATAACCTTGCCATAACAAAAGAACAATCCTTGCTAAAAATGATTAGCTGAAAAGCTGAGAGCAGGAGTATAAGATAGAGGAGGAGCTGGAGCAGGCAGAAGGGAGGCTGCCGTATACAATCATAGGGTACTACAGCATAGGAACAGGTCCTTTGGCCCATCTAGTCTGTGCTGGGCTGGGGTTTCTGCCTAGTTCCTTCTGCCTGCACTCAGACCGTTACTCGCCATACCTCTCATCCATATGCCTAACCAAACTTTGCTTAAAAGTTACAGTTGAACCTTCATCTAACACTTACGCTGGCAGCTTGTTCCACACTTGCATCACTCTTGAGTGACGTTCATCCTTATATTTCCTCAAATATTTCACCTTTCACCCTAAATCTATGACCTTTAGTTCTGGTCTCACCCGACCTGAGGGGGAGAAAACCTTGTCAACCCCTCTTTTTTGCAGAGGTTATGCTTAAACAAGTAATTCCAAAGTGGTATCAGCAACTACACCCTAATTCCCCATCACTAGCAGTCTCACATTCATCTCTATCCTTGACCAATATACAGCATATTCCTTTTCCCACAGTGCATAAGCCAACATAAGATGCATATAAACACAAAGGATTCTGCAGCTTCTAGAAAGCCAGAGCAACACCAGTGTTCTGGAGTAAGTCAGCAAGTCAGGCAGCAGCTATGGGGAGGAATAAACAGTCGACATTTTTAGCTGACACCCTTCACCAGGACATCCTGCTTAAGGGTCTTAGCCTGAAATGTTGCAAGTTTATTCCCCTTCATGGAATATATATTATAGCAAAACTTAATAAACATTGCATATAAAACTAAACTGATCCTCACTGTGCATTCCTTACCACTTCTTCAGTTTGTCTATACTTCAACAAAAAGACTATACTTCTCCAAAGGACGCTCATACAGTCACTGCACCATAGGTAGTAAATGGCTGCTGACGTTCAATGAGTGAGGTCACCATTGTTCATGGAGAATGGCCTCAGCCTGAGCTAAACCTTGAAGATTTAGCTATAGTCTGCATCATCGCAGCATATCAACAGCACACTCGCTTGCTTGGTTGACAGCCTCAAGGACACTGAGGGAGGGACAACAGGGAAAGCAGCATAATCTGCAGGGATTAATGTTCTGCAGATACACTTCCACTCCCCTGGGACAGAGCTTCAGTATATTTACTAATCTTCTGGAGTATATGTTGCTGGGCTCCCCCCCCCCCCCGCTAGCTACTCTGAACTTTGACTTTCAGATCATGACAGCAGCAGCCAGCAAACTGATTTAGTCCAAGCTTCCACAGCAGGACTCAGGTGGCCAGTGGCTGTAGTGGAACTTCAGCCATCAGTCAGAATGGGCCGGATTGTTCAAACAACAGCCACTGTCACAACTGCTGGCACTTCCCTTATTTTCATAGCAGTAGGTGCCCAGACCAATGAGTTACCAACCGCTGGCTCGCTGGTCCCTTAACTAATTTCCCAAATAGCACAAAAGCAACTACAGTATAAAAAACGTTTTCTCTTTAGAAGATGCAAAAGTGAAGCCAACGATATCTATTTACTCATTCATCCAAAAAAGGGCTACAAAGACTTACGTATTTTTATTCTGATTACTGATAATATGCAGCTAATGCTGAATGAAGTGATGCCAGTTTGGATAACAAGCTTTATCCCATGCCTCTATATCCCCATTGTCAACACAACCCTTAGCAACACACATAGAGAAGTAACACACCAAAGTCCACCACACTGACTAATATCAATGCCGAAAATAACTCAGGATTTTATTGGCTGAAATAATCTGTCTGTTCTCTGCATACTGTCGCCACTAAGTTGGGCATGTCTTTGTTTGTAGGATTATTTGTACAGTAATACCCATGAGAAATTTAAAATCTTCAGATCTAATAATGGATTTCAAAGAAATATTTAGCACGTTCTAGTCAAAAAAAAAGTAACATCAGCTACGACAAAAGGTTGAACAGTAATATTATCAACAAAATGAATGCAGCAACTGTTTCCTAGGTCCATTACATGGAATGCAATTATACACAAGGCACCAGGATGTGATCAACGTAAGACACTAGGTTTAAAACCAAGGAATGCATTAAGATTCTTATTTCAGCTTATAAAACATTTTCACAAACTGTACAAATGTGGAACCTGCAGTGAGGAAATATTTATTCCTGTTTCTTAATAACAAGAGAAATTTGGGTGAAAGCGTTGCTTTTAATTTTTTTGCCTTCCTTTTGCACTACTCATTTAATTTAATTGATGACGCATATTTTTTATCTAAATTTTTATTTTTTTATTATGTATTGTAATGTCCTGCTGCCGTAAAACAACAAATTTCACGATATACACCATTGATATTCAACATAATTCTGATAAAAAATAAGTTTTTAAAGAGTGTGTCTTTAACAGTGGCATCAAGAGCACATCATGAAGACAAGAGAACTTCCTCGTGCACCCAAAGACAGAGAAGAAAGAACAAGTTCTAAACTCTGAACAAGAACTGTGCAATACCCCTTCTCCACACAAAACCACCACGATGGGCTTCACAGCTGAACAGGTGAGAAGACAGCTGAAACGCCTCAACCCAAGCAAGGCTGCAGGACCGGATGGTGTCAGTACCAGGGTGCTCAAAGCCTGTGCCCCTCAGCTATGTGGAGTACTTCGCCATGTATTCAACCTGACCCTGAGGCTCTGGAGGGTTCCTGTACTGTGGAAGATGTCCTGCCTTGTCCCTGTGCCGAAGACGCCGCGCCCCAGCGGCCTCAATGACTATAGACCGGTGGCATTGACCTCTACATCATAGCCCTGGAGAGACTTGTTCTGAAGCTGCTCTGGCCTATGGTCAGGCCACACTTAGATCCCCTCCAGTTCGCCTACTAGCCCCGACTAGGAGTTAAGGATGCCATCGTCTACCTGCTGAACCGTGTCTACGCCCACCTAGACAAAGCCAGTGAGCACTGTGAGGGTCATGTTTTTTGACTTCTCCAGTGCGTTCAACACTATCCGCCCTGCTCTGCTGGGGGAGAAGCTGACAGCAATGCAGGTGGATGCTTTCCTGATGTCATGGATTCTTGATTACCTGACTGGCAGACCACAGTACATGTGCTTGCAACACTGTGTGTTCAACAGAGTGATCAGCAGCACTGGGACTCCACAGGGGACTGTCTTGTCTCCCTTTCTCTTCACCATTTACATTTCGGACTTCAACTATTGCACAGAGTCTTGTCATCTTCAGAAGTTTTCTGATGACTCTGCCATAGTTGGATGCATCAGCAAGGGAGATGAGGCTGAGTACAGGGCTACGATAGGAAACTTTGTCATATGGTGTGAGCAGAATTATCTGCAGCTTAATGTGAAAAAGACTAAGGAGCTGGTGGTACACCTGAGGAGAGCTAAAGTACCGGTGACCCCTGTTTCCATCCAGGAGGCAGTGTGGACATGGTGGAGGATTACAAATACCTGGGGATACAAATTGACAATAAACTGGACTGGTCAAAGAACACTGAGGCTGTCTACAAGAAGGGTCAGGGCCGTCTCTATTTCCTGAGGAGACTGAGGTCCTTTAACATCTGTCGGACGATGCTGAGGATGTTCTACGAGTCTGTAGTGGCCAGTGCCATCATGTTTGCTGTTGTGTGCTGGGGCGACAGGCTGAGGGTAGCAGACACCAACAGAATCAACAAACTCATTCGTAAGGCCAGTGATGTTGTGGGGATGGAACTGGACTCTCTGACTGTGGTGTATGAAAAGAGGATGCTGTCCAAGTTGCATGCCATCTTGGACAATGTCTCCCACCCACTACATAATGTACTGGTTGGGCGCAGGAGTACATTCAGCCAGAGACTCATTCCACCAAGATGCAGCACTGAGCGTCATAGGAAGTCATTCCTGCTTGTGGCCATCAAACTTTACAACTCCTCCCTTGGAGGGTCAGACACCCTGAGCCAATAGGCTGGTCCTGGACATATTTCCTGGTATAATTTACATATTACTATTTAACTATTTATGGTGTTATTACTATATTATTTATGGTGCAACTGTAACAGAAACCAATTTCCCCCAGGATCAATAAAGTATGACTATGACTAAGTTAACACGGTCTCATCTGTGGTACTTAAGATTGAGCATGGGCAGGTTTCTCAGTCCACTGCACATTTGTCCGTGTATTCTTACTATCTTTCTTCAGGAATGGTGGAAATACTCCACCAATATCTATGCAAAGAACAATATTGTTGATAAAGAGATGATTTTTTTTTCACTTTAATTTGATCATGTGACAAGGGTTTTGCTGGCAATGTCAGGATTAACAGCCTTCCCTGAATTTAGCCTTGGGTTGGTGGTAGTAATCCATCTTGAATGGAATTATGATAGCTAAATAGATAAATAGTAGTGGTGAATTATTATGTCATTGAATGGCAGAACAGGAGCAAGAAGCTAAACAGTCTGCTGTAGTCCCTATGAAAATGGCATCCCAGGTTTTGAAGGTACTTCCACAGACTCAACATCTTAGTCATTGACAATGAAGGATTGATGGGATATATACAAGTCAGGATGGTGTGTGACTTGAAGAGGAACCTATAATTGAGGGTTAAGGGTTTGGGAGCCGCTGCCATAGAAACCATGGAAATTTACTGCAGTGTACCTCGCTAAAGGTGCACATGTGGTGGATGGTGATTCTCCAAAGAAATGGTTGCTGTAATAATCGAGTAAATTGCATTGTGCTGAGGTTTTTGAGCTTCTGGAAAGTTGTTGAAGCTGCATAAAACTGTTAAAGTGGTAACTATTCTATCACACCAATTTTACTTTTGGCAGATAGTGAAAAGTCAGTAGAGAAACAATCACTGCACTTGGGTGCAGACAAGGAATGGGGGGGGGGGAAGAGTAGAATTATTATCAAAGACATCTATCAGTCTGTAAAAAACCAGGCTCAGTGTTTATGATGTGAAACTGTTGAAAATATTGGGTCTAAAAGGCTTTTGTATGAGAAATGTAAGGACAGAATGCTATTCTTCAGTCTTACATTCAATTTCATTTGAATAACGTAGAAGAAGTAGAAGATATATTTCAATAGGAGTGGTAAGTATCTTAAAATTGTAGATGATGGGAAGTGTTCTGTTGCCCCTTAGGAATTCATCTGCATTTTCTGCAGCTGAATTGATGTGCAGCATCGCCCTCTGGTGTGCTGGCATTTGGTCTGTCCTTAATCCCTTGCCCTTAATCCAGCCATGCATCTCAAAATGAACTGATCCTCAAGGCTGCCTTGTAAATTATGCACAGTTAATGGTGCAAGCTGAGTGGTACTGTCCTTAAGGGGTGATAGGTATGAAAATATTTTCATCATTGATGTTTGTAGCCTCATTAGTGGTCATAACTTTTGACAATGCCTTCCTGCAAAGGCCAAATCATTTATTCTCTAATTAGTTTCCGCTCTCTCTGCTTGTGTGCTATTTTCTCTTACGAGAAGTAAGTATGCCTGTATATTTGAGTGAAGCTGCTCTAGTAGCAGAATAACTTCAACTGAGTGTAATTTCAGAGAGTCACTCCTTTTGAATCTCTCATCAGGAGTGATTCCATCTTGCCCAAGGATACAGACCATTTTTCTTTTTTTCCTTTTCTATCATCATGAATTCTTGAGAAGAATTTATCAAATCTTGAAATAATTTCTCCATCACGTTCAGCCATTGCTAATCCTTCTAAAGCACACTTTTCAGAATGACCTCAGTGCCAACAACAGCCATGGAACATCATCTTATTTTCAGGTTTGAGTTATGCTAGACTCCTGCTCATGTGCAGCGTTATTGAACAACATGGGAAACTGTCCCTGATTGGCAAGAAAGAACCTGGAGATCAGATTGCAACAGGTACATGTGAGTCACAAATCCTCATCACTATACCTGGTTCTGGGGGTTATCTTGCTTTATTCCTGGAGATCCCGTGCAGTGCTGAGAGATTCCCTAGATATTCCAGCTTTCAAGAGAGTTGCTAAATGAAAGGGCACACTCATCTTTCAATGAATATTACCAAAAGAAGTCAGCTTGTCTGCTTCTGATATCATTGCTTTTTACATGACCCTGTTGGGTACGCCTGATAGCTGGCTTTCGGGTAACTACGTTAACAAAGATCTTTTATTGTTGATGATTTTCAAAAGTCCTGAGGTTGTGTAAGGTTCTGCAGAAGGATTTATTTTACAGCTTGGAGGAAGTGTGTGTATCTCAACATACGGTTTCATGGAGTGGGGAAGTGTGGGTGTTCACCACATGATACCTCACATGCTGAGCTCCTGATCAGCTGTGTTGTGAAGGATGTCACAGGATAATAATCTCATGTTTCAGTTAGGAAGGCAAGTGGGAAGACGGGACTGTGATAACCATTATTCATTTCATAGCAACCAGTCCCTAGCAGCATATGCAGAGGCCAACAAATAAGTCACCTGAATTCTCACAGTTAAAGTACAGCAAAATAACTATTAATTGTTGATAGTGAGCAATCCAGTTTTGAATAATTCCATTATAAGTTTAAAGAATACAACTGAATTCCCAAATGTTACCAGGGTTTCAAATATACTTTTATTATTTTTTTCTGACCCTGTTTCTGTGGTCATTTTAGTAAGTACACTTGCTTGTTAATGTAAATATCTAACCAACCAATCACCTGGCAGCAACTCAACGCATAAAAGCATGCAGACACAGTCAAAAGGTTCAGTTGTTGTTCAGACCAAACATCAGAATGGAGAGGGAATGTGATCTACAGTAAGTGGCTTTGACCCTGGAATGGTTGCTGATGCCAGACAGGGTGGCTTGAGTTTCTCGGAGACTGCTGATCTCCTGGGATTTTCACGCACAACAGTCTCTGGAGTTTACAGAGAATGCAAGTAAACAAAAAAAAAATCTAGTGAGCAGAAGTTCTGTGAGTGAAGTGCCTTGTTAATGAGAGAAGTCAGAGGAGAATGGCCAGACTAGTTCATCAAGCTGACAGTAACTCAAATAACCACACATTGCTGCAGTGGTGTACAGAAGAGCACCTCTGAATGCACAACACGCTGAACCTTGAAGTGGATGGGTGACAGCAGCAGAAGACCACAAACATACACTCAGTGGCCACTTTGTTAGGTACAAGAGGTACCTAATTATGGAGCCACCAAGGGTGTATTATAAAGCAGCATTCTGCATTAGTCACTTCATTCTAGACGCAGTCTTTTTTTAATAAAAATCCTATGTGTGGGAACTTATATCAGCTTGACTTAAGTGATTTCCTAGTAGGAAGCTAATGGTGTAGAAAACCAGTGTTGTCTGCTTAATAAACATTGCATTTACAGTGGGAATCAATAAAAATACTATTTTTTCTCAGCCTTTTTAACCAAAGGGAAGGGAATTTATCACCATAACATGCCACATTTCTGGACGGGAGAAAGGGTGACATAAACGGCACCAACTTTTGCCTGTAAAGACTCGAGGGGGCTATATTAGCCATCTAATGAAATGAATGCAGGGACAGCAATTCACAATCAGCCACTGCATTAAGGCTGACACGGCAAAATCATGTTGCCGGGCCATTTACAAGATTGTCCTTTGCAGCCAGAAGTAACCAGACAGCTCACTAGCTGCACTTTCAGCAGAGGTCCCAATATCACACAAATCAAAATTGCTACTCACAGGTGAGGTACACTGCGAATACTGGCAGCATTCTACAACAGAGACTGACTGGGAAAACACATTTTTTGTAAGATGTACAGATGGCCTTGGTTGAGATGCATTAAAAATACTATAAGCTATAATAAGACATACTGTTTATAAATAATAAAGTAGGAGATGTATTTTAACTTCAGAAGGCAGAGGTCTGTCAAGGCCATAGTAGGTCTACAGCAGATGCAACCTCATTGGCTCTAAATTTCAGCCTTGGCCCACCTGGACAAGGCAATACTTATGTAACCAGGTGACCGTTGAGTATCATTTTTTATTGTTAAAAGTGCACTTATGTATTCACACAGGTAATGCTGAAATAGATGTCTGTGTCTTTAAGAGAAAATGGTGATGTCATTAGGCACATGTGGAGTAGAAAGAAGAGTTACAGTGCTCTAGAACAATGTCGAGTGCTGGTAGTATAGTGAGGAAAGGTGAATAATATTTGATAATATCCATATAAATTTGTTTATACTTGTTTGTAAATCTAGACTATCAGCAATTTGACATGTTTTACATGTGGAAGTTTTAGATTTTTGCCAGTAAGGTATTGGCACTGGATAGCATGGTTGTGCAAAGTTCCTTATCGGCCCAGTAGGTTAGTATTTCTAGTAAGCCAATAACAATTATTTTAAAAGCTTATTTTTGTCTTACTTTATTGTTTCATGGCTGAATGTGAATGTAACTGATTAATGTGAATGTGTTAATCTCTGTTTGTGTAGCGTGAGCAAGAAGAACTCGTTTCATGGTCTAGCCTGTGCGTGTTTGCGAGTTGAACACGGACCTCTTAATTAAGATAAGATGTAGTTTTTTTCTTTTTTCAATGTTGTGTATGAGGTACAGGGTTTGTGGGATTCTAATGTTGCTTGTATTGTCTTTTTTAAGAATTGCCACTACCGTATTGATTTTGTATATTTTATTTATTTTCATTCTGCATACGCAACAAGGGTGTGGACTGAAATTAAACTGAGGTTGTAATAGCGGGAACTGTTTTTTTAAAATCATTTTGCCGTTTTTATTTTGAAATCTTCTTTCTACATTAAAACATCTAAAACAGATAAAGGAATTACAGCCCCGAAAAAGTATTTGTTGTCCTGCGTGTGTATTTTTCCCCAGACTACAAAACTTACATCAGAATGCTGTTTATTGAATACGGCTCAGCAGCCAGCACCATCATAACCTCAATTCTAAAACCTATGCTTCTGAATCTCCCTCTGCAAATGAATCCTTGACTTCCTCATCCGGAGACCATACTTTGTGCAGATTGTAAATAACCTGTCACCCCTGCTGAAAATCAGCACAGGTACACTTCAAGGATGCATTCTTAGCCCACTGCTCTACTCTCTCCTCACCCATAACTGCATGGCTCAAACACCATCTATAAATTTGCAGATGATAACACTGTTGTTAACAGAACCTCAGATGGTGATGAGGAGGCGTACAGGAGTGAGAAAGATCGACTGTTTGACAATAACCTTGCATTTAACATCAGTAACACCAAGGAACTGATCACAGACTTCAGAATGGGGAAGTCGAGGGAACACCAGCCCTCATCGAGGAGTCAGCAGTGCAAAAGTTTCAATTTCTTGGGTATCAACATCTCTGAAACTCTATCTTGGGCCCAACATATTGATGCAATTACAAGGAAAGCATGCCAGCAACTATAATGGATACAGATTCGGTACAGAAGATCCAATAAAGAAGCCTTAAGACACGCACTCATTGTTTTATGAACAGCTTTTTTCCATCATCGGAGTTCTTAACGATCCTTGAACCCTTGATACCTCACTATTAATCTCCTTATTTTGCACTACTTACTTATCATTCATATACAATATCTTATTATAGCTCATAGTCTTTTTATGTATTGCATGGTTCAGCTGCCATGCAATAACAAATTTTATTACATATTCTGATTCTGAAGACATTCATTCCAAGTATCTTCTTTTGCTTATCCTCTATAGTAACTGACTGATAAACTCATGAACTGACCTTGGCAGGATCCTCAAATGTGCATAGACCACCCTTGAGCCACAGGCATAATTAAAGGTGTAGCTTGGTTTGCCTCTCACACTAGGTTTCAGGTGTTGCAACATTGCTCCATTTCATCATGTCATCTTGGCTCTTGACTAGAGGATTTAGGTAGTAAGGCAGATTAGGGTCTCCAAAGGAAGATGCTCAGTCATATTGACCCCACTGTCAAGATCTGACAGTGATGCCTGCAACAACCTCTCGTGGGTTGTCACAGCAATAATTTTGACCACTTGTGGAGATGAGGAAGCTCCTTTGAGGCTTCAATTCTTTTTACCCCTCTGTGAAAGTGAACCAATCCAGTCGGTATCTGGAATTCTCTAATGGCTACTTCACTTTGACTAGCCTCAGCCCTCCAGCTATCTGGTGGTGCTGTTCCAGAGAGGAAGAACAAGTTATTAATATTTGTTTTCCTCAGGCAGCTAATGATTGGCAGTCAATGTGCAAAGTCAAGCTCTGAGGACTTCGATGCAGTGCTGCAAGTTGCACTCAACGAAATGACATACTGTATATATTCAATGCCAGTGAATACAACTTAACTGCTACATTCCACTCTCTACCATTAGCCTGACACTTGGCTCAATAATTGCAGCTCCTCTCTTGTCTATCAACTATCACTATCAATCACGAAATCCTTCTTAACAACATATTCTTCCTTGCACCTTCAACACCGTGGGATGGCACAGTAATGTAGTGGTTAGTGCAGTCACTTTACAGTGCTAGTGATCACCAGTCGGTGATTGATACCCATCACTGACTGTAAGGAGTTTGTACGTTTCCCCCTCTGACCACGTGGGTTTTCACTGGGTGCTCCAGTTTCCTCACACATACCAAAGACATTCGAATAGGGTTAGTGAATTGTGGGCATGCTATGCTGACACTGGAAGCATAGTGACACTTGCGTGCTGCCTAGCACGATCCTTGCTGATCTGACGTACCCGACACGTCCCATTGTTTGTTTCCATGTACACGTGACAAATAAAGCTGATCTTTATCTTTATTGTCACCTTTATACCTCAGACTGCTGCAGACCGTACACTCACATCCACAACTTGCACACACTACCCCCAGATCTACCATGAGAAGTGCAAAATTCAGGAACGTTACAACACACTCATTAACACATATCCTCTCACCTTCAGGACAAATTGGTGCAATGGGAAAAGCAGCAACAGCAGACAGCGGATTCTGCTTTCCACTGTCAGGGAAGAGCACTGTTACTCTCAGCAAGTTAAACATCAATACTGTATTTGTGAAGGTCTCTGGCATGCTACATATCATTCACTTGCCGTGAGCGTTTTCTTTGGCGAATGCTAATCAGTAAGTAGAGGGAGAGGAAGATGAGGGGGGGTATGAGGATTTGAGAAAGCAGGGTACTCGATATGTGGCAAATTTGGACTTAAGCTCATCTCCAGAATATCATTTGCAGGAATTGTAAGCAATATCATCACCAGATTGGAGACTGAGCTGCAGCCTAGATGACAAAGCAGGTCACTTCTTACAGACTATGTCCCTAATACTCCCCAAGCAATATCAAATCATTTGACAACTCCCTTTATGAAGGATACCAACCTAACTCCTTCTGCTGAAAATGTCATGAAATGAAAAGAAGGAAAATCTGGTTGCATCATCTACCAATTGTTACCCCTGCCAAAAGAGATTATGAACACCCAGCTTGCAGGGGAACTGGCAGGAGACAGGGCAGTCCTGAAAAGAAAGATGATTCCAAATAACCTCCAAAGAAGACACAAGTTGTCAATGTGAATATAGAAATAGGAGAAGCATATTTAACAGGATAATCACTGGTATTCTAACTCAAACTCTATTTCCCTGCCCAATCTCCATATCCTTTTGTTCCTTTAGTAACCAGAAATCTATTGATCTCTGTTTTCAATACAATCAATGACTGAGCTACTATGGAGGATTGCAAAGATTCACCACCTATGAATAAAGACATTCCTCTTCATTTTGGTAATAAATAGACTTCCCTTATTCTGAGGCTGTTACCCTTGATTCAACTAGGGATCTTCCCTCCTTCTATCCTTTTGAGCCCTTTTAAGATTATATGTTTCAGCATGGTTACCTCTTATTCTTCTAAAATTGAGAGAATAGAGTGAGTTTTCTCTCGTATGATAGACCTGCCACCCCAGTAACGAGGCTGGTGAATCTCCTCTGCAGTCCCACTACACCAAGCTGTTGCTTTTATGCAAGGAGACCCAAGACATTTGTAAAATCCTCCAGATACAGTCTGATCAAGGAACTATGGAAATGAAATATCATTTCTTAAATATTGTACTGAAATCTTCTTATAACAAAGACCAATGTACAATTTCCATTCCTAATTCGCCTGCTGTACTTGCTTGTTGCTTTTCAGTGACTTGTGTATATGAAAAAACCATTACAAATATTCAGCATTTTTGTTGGCTCTACCAAAGTGGAAAATATCACATTGCATTCCATCTGACATTTGTTATCCATTCACTTTGCTTGTCTTTTTTTGCTTGAAACCCCTCTCCGTCTATTTCACTATTCGCAAACCCACTTAGCTTTGTGTCACCAGCAAACTTGGAAATATTTAATTTCTGCTCCTGAGCCAAATTGATATAGATTGTAAATACTTGGGGTAAAAGTGTCACTACACATGGTAGCCCACCAGTCGCAGCCTGGCAAATGAATAAGAAGTTTTTATTCATAAATTTTGCATTTTATTTGTTAACCAAATCTTAATTCAAGCCAGAATAGTACCTCTGTTTCCATGCTCCATATCTTTGCCTTCCCAAAATTCAAATTTAAAATATCCACTGGTTCTCTGTCATATGTTCTGTTAGTCAGATCCTCGAAGGAACTGACCATAAAGGAACTGACCCCAAGAAACAGCAGAGAGTCGTGGACACAGCTCAGCACATTACAGGAACCAGCCTCCCCTCTGTGGACTCTGTCTATAGCTCTCACTGACTCAGCAAAGCAGCCAGCGTAATCAAAGACCCCACCCACCCTGGATAGTCTTTCTTCTCCCTTCTCTTATTGTACAAAAGACACAAAAGCCTACGTAATACACACACGTAGCTTTTCGGGCTGAATGCCAACATTTTGGGTGTATTACTTTGATTTCCAGTGTCTGCAGTTTTTCTCTTGCGTGCGAAAAGCCTGCATATCTTGGTACATATGACAAAAATAAAACAGTTATTAATAGCAATACCCCTCGTAGTTGCATTGTTCATAAAGGAATATGGTTTGGAGTTAATCATCTCCCTCTCAGAACGTCACGACAGGAACTCCTCAGACAGATGTTCAAGAGTCCAGTCATCTTCAGTGCTTCATCCTTCCTCAAAAATATGATTGTAAGAAGGGGACTGAATGGCATTCAGTTCTCTTTGCCACCCCAAAGTAATTAAAGATTAAAGGAATGTGTTGTTTGCGCCCAATCAAATCAGTGAGAGAAGCTGGGCATCCGTAAATCTCACCGTGCTTCCAAGGCCAACGCAGCATGCCCGCAACTCATTTAACCATAACACTACATCTTTGGAATGTGGGAGGAAACCAGAGCTGCTGGAGGAAACTCACATGGTCACGGGGAGTACGTACAAATTCCTTACAGGCAGCGGTGAAATCAAACTCCAAGCCTACAGCCGGGGCTGTGCCCGTGGCACTAACTACTTTACCACCGTGCCACCCCTAATGAAGGAGTCTATATCATCACATAGCAAGAACTGAGAAATATTCAAGCAAGTGCTGATAAATAGCAATGAACTTTCTCATGGCACAAGCGCCAGGCATGGGCCATCCTCTCAGTAACCATTAGAGCTGCTGTAGCTCTGCTCCAGCAAACCAGGGTTTGATCCTAACTTTGATTCTGTCTTTCTGTGCTTCCTGTGCTTATCCCTCAGGCGCCCCGGTTTCCTCCGACATCCCAAAGGCATACTTGCAGACTAGTCACTTGCCTGCCGGGTAGCAGGAGAGTCGGGGAGCAGCTGATGAGCATGTGATAGAAAACAGACTACACAGAAAAATAGCTGGGAATGGGACTGATGGGAATGCTCAGAGCTAGCATGGACTCAGTGGATCAAAATCCTTCCGTCTACGTGAAACACTCTGGTTTGCTCGGCTGTGCAAGTCTAGGGGAGGCAATCTCCCGTCCCGCCAAACATGTGAGATTGATGTGCGAGCCACCCCGAAACCCCTTGTTTGAGCGGATGCTGAGTAATTCATTACCCTGTTACAAATGAGTGCCACAAATTAACAGAGAGTACACCGCATACAATTAAAAGATTTAGCTTTATAATTCTTAATTTGACTAAAAGGTCAGTAAAGAAAGAACAAAATAAAAAGAAAAGGGCCTATTATAATAAAACAGTCTAATGTGCACAAGTTGGGGCTCACGAGTTCCCCGTCGACGATCCTCCATCAATTACCCTGGGCTTCATCGAATCACGGCCCAGCTCTGGGTTGAATCCTATGATCTCTTTTCTCCGGCGTCTTCTCCCTTCATCTCCCTCTAACAAAAGCCCCAATCCCAGCCTTAGTATCCCTCACGAGAGAAGCCTCCCCTTAATCCAGCCATCTTAATTGGATGGAACACAATTTTCCTATCTCTTATCTTTAACAGTAACCCAAACATAAACAGAAAACAAGCAGTTCGCACTGGAACAGCACAACAGTAAAAAATATGAACCAGGACATTATGTATGTCATAAGTAAATTTGAAATTAAAAATGAAACTATACAGTAAATGCTGCCTGACTGACTGTAGACTGTACTCTTTTTCATAGATACGACCTGGCCTGCTGAGTTCCTTCAGCATTTTTCATGTGTTGCTCTGGATCGCAGGATCTGTAGAATCCCTTGTGTTTACGAGGAAGTCTAACCCACTCCCCATGATGTATTACTATCTTAGACCCGCATTCCCAAATCCTGTGTGATCCAGCACAAGGCCAGAAGTGTTGAAAATTAGGAAAAGTTTTACCGAGGGAATATGCAGCTGGTGTGTGGTGATATGAAATGTTGTGCCATTATACCGTCAGCTAACACTGTTACTCGGTTCTCCCTTATATTCATCAAACTGTTCGGTATACCTCAGAAGGTATGGCTTATGATAGCAAGATGCTGCAAAGAATTCCAAGGAATATCGGAGCCATCAGGGTCATTCTTCCATCCATCCTAGATAATTCCCTTAGCATTGTCAATGATCCCTCCCATCTGTCCAACAATCTCTTTGATACCCTACCATAGCATTAGGCAGAGGTCTGTTAGGATAAGAAACAGCTTCTTCGCCGGGCTATGTTATTACTGAACTCCTTGCTACCACCCAGGTGCTATCATGCATGAAGTGCCGGTAGTGTAAACTGTTTACTTTTTGACTTCCATCATAAATGCACCGCATTTATTCACAAACAGGAGAAAATCTGCAGATGCTGAAAATCCAAGCAACACACACAAAATGCTGGAGGAACTCAGCAGACTATGTAGCAGCTATGGAAAATAGTAGTCAACTTTTTGGGCCGAGACCCTTTATCAGGACTGGAAATTTCACTGAACTCCCGAAGGGAAGATTTAAACCTCAGTTTTCACTGAACTCCCGTCAAACTTCTGAGAAAGTTGAGGCACTGCCTGGTTTCCTTTGTGATTGCACCTACATGCTGGGCCAAGAACAGGTCGTCTAAAATGATAACACAAGGAAATTAAAGTTGCTGACCTCTGATCTCCAGTGAGGACTGGCTGATGGACCTTCCGGTTTCCTCCTCCTGAAGTCAATAATCTGCTCCTTGGACTTGCTGAAAGTGAGTGAGAGGTTATTGTTGTGGCACCACTCAGCCAGATTTTCAGTCTCCTACTTACATGCTGATTCGTCACCACCTTTGATTCGGCCAGTGGCAGTGGGGTCATCAGCAAACTTAAATATGGCATTGGAGCTGTGGTAAGTGTAAAGTGAGTAGAGCAGGGGGCTAAACACACAGCCTTATGGTGCACCTGTGCTGATGAAGATTGTAGAGAAGATGTTGCAAATCTGAACTGACTGGGATCTGCAAGCGAGGATATCAAGGATCCAATTTTACAAGGAGGTATTGACCCAAGGTCTTGAAACCTATCGATTACTTTTGAGGGGATGATAGTATGGAACGTTGAGCTGTACTCGACAAACAGCATCATTATATATGTAACTTTGCTGTCCAGATGTTCCAGGGTTGAGTGAAAAACCAATGAAATAGCACCTGCTGTGGACTTTTTTGTGGTGAGCAAATTAGAGTGGATCCAAGTCGCTTACTAGGCAGGAGTTGATCTGTTTCATCACCGATCATTCAAAGCATTTCATCACAGTGGATGTGCCTTCATTTCAAAGGAGTTTGAATTCAAGAGTAGGCAAATAATTTTATTTGGATATAATATTTAGCTTTGAATGTGGAACATCTAGAAGGATATATTGGTCTTGGAAATATCTCAGATACAACAGATTGGAAAGAGTTAAATTATGCAAGCAATTTGTTTAAAACTTGCATATTCTCTTGAAAGTTGAATGATAAAGTTCTAATTTAAGTGTTAAAACAAAATAGGAATTTAATTGAGCAGTTGCTGAGAAAGATTTCTGGTGAAGGTTTACAGAATATTTTAGCAAAAGTTTATATCAGAATGCTGTTGATTTCAGCTGATATTCTTTCCAAATAATATTATGTAATTTATTGTTGATGCTATTTCATGTTTTAAAATAAATGTATTACTGAACAGAGTACATCCCTCAGTAGCAATAAAGTATGACAAGCAATATATACAAAATGCTGGAGGTACTCAGCAGGCCAGGCAGCATCTAGGGAAAAGAGAACAGTTGTCGTTTCAGGCCGAGACCCTTCAGCAGGACTGGAGAAAAAAAGAGTAGAGTTAAAAGGTGGAGGAGGGAGGGAGAAACACATGGTGTTAGATGAAATCAGTAAGGGGAGGGGTGAAGAAGAGCTGGGAAGCTGATTGCTGAAAGAGATACAGGACATATCAGAATGGGAATGGGAAGTGGAATTAAATTGAGTGGCTGCTGGGAGATCCTGCTTTTTCTGGAAGAGCTAGTTGCTTGATGAAACAGTATCACCGATATACAGGAGGACACACTGGGAGTACTGTGTCTGGTGCTCCCAGTGTGGCCTCCTGTATATCAGTGAGATTGGGAGACCGCTTCACCGAGCACCCACGCTCCGTCTGTCAGAAGAAGCAGGTTCTCCCAGTGGCCACCCATTTTAATTCCACTTCCCATTCTGACATGTCAGTCTATGGCTTCCTCTACTGTCACGAAAAGGCCATACTCTACAACAGCTTATATTCCATTTGGGTAGCCTCCAACTCGATGGCATGAACATTGATTTCTTGAACTCCTGGTAATGCCCCCCATGTGACCCCACATTTTACCATTCCCCATCCCCTTTTCTCTCTCACTTTATCTCCTTGCCTGCCCATAATTTCCCTCTGGTGCTCCTCCCCTATTTCTTTCTTCCATGGCCTTCTATCCTCTCATATTAGATTCCCCCTTCTCTAGCCCTGTACCTCTTTCACTAATCAACTCCCCAACTCTTTATTTCACCCCTCCCACCCTCCTAGTCTGATCTATCACCTTGTGCTTCTCCCTCCCCTCTCTCCATTTTTGAACTCTATGCCTCATCTTTTTTTCCCTCCATTCCTGCCAAAGGGTCTCGGCCCAAAACTTCGACTGTGCTCTTTTCCATAGATGCTGCCTGGCCTGCTGAGTTCCTCCAGCATTTTGTGTGTGTGCTTGGATTTCAAGCATCTGCAGATTTTCTCATTTGAGATAAAGCATGACAATACTATTTTTTTTATATTATAAAGGAGAAATCAGTTTTTACAATGAAAATTAAACTAGACATTATTGTTGATGAATTATTGGCAAATGGACAATGCCTTCAGTACTTCCTTCTCTCTGACCAAAGTTTTTCTTTGGTCACCAGCTGAGGGATTGGAGAAATCTTGCACTGTTGGAAGTGTCATCTTTTGGATGAAATTAAAGCGAACTCTTTGTCTGGTCTCTCAACAGGATAAAATTGTGCCCCTGGCACCATTCCAAAGCAAAACTAACTTTTTCATTCAATATTTATCCTGGAAGATCATGAAAACAAATTATCTGCTCATTAACACTGTTGTTTGTGACAGAACTTTAGAAGTATTTCAATGACAGAAGTTTAAAAAGAATTAAAATGGCTATAAAGTATTTTGGGCTACTATAAAAAGGGAAATGAGAACAGGCATGAGGAGGAATTTCTTTAGCCAGAGGGTGGTGAATCTGTGGAACTCATTGCCACAAATGCTTATGTCATTGGGTACATTTAAAACAGAGGTTGATAGGTTCTTGCTTAGTAGCCCAAAGGTTACAGAGACAAAGCAAGAGAATGGGATTCAGGGGTAAAATAAATCAGCCATGATCGGACGGCAGATCAGACTTGATGGCCCGAGTTGTCTAATTCTGTCTTAGGGGTTTAGATACCTATATGTACCAAATACATGGCTGCCCATTGTCTTTGCCTTTGCATGTTTGGTCATTGCAACCAATGGCTGATATCCTCCCATGTGTTCAGTATTAGTAAAAAAGGCATTTAGTATTACTGACCGAAGCTTCCCTTTTTAAGAATGTTTATTGGCAAAGGTCACCATCAGTAATTTCTAGACTGTAATTGTTGTGAAGGGAAGGGCCTTCTTGGAAATACACCAACAGCATTTGTTTAATTTAGACTGGTCTTTATGATTATGATTATGAGGACACGCAGTCCCCTTTTATTGTCATTTAGTAATGCATCCATTAAGAAATGATAAAAATGTTTTTCCAGAATGATATCATGAAAACACATGACAAACCGACTTAAAAACTAACAAAAACCGCATAATTATAACACATAGTTACAACAGTGCAAAGCAATACCGTAATTTGATAAGAACAGACCATGGCACAGTAAAAGTCTCAGAGTCTCTCGAAAGTCCCATCATCTCACGCAAATGGTGAACCTCCAGCGCCGCCAAATTGCCGATGCAGCATCCCGGAAGCATCCGACCACAGTCCGACTCCAAGTCCGTCCGAAAAACTCCGAGTCTCCGACCACCTATTCAAAACCGAGCACCAAGCACCATCCCTGCCGAGCGTTTCGAGCCCAGCCCCGGCAACAGGCGATACGCAAAGGTCTTCGTCTCCAGAGATTCTCAATCGCACAGTAGCAGCAGCAGCAAAGCAGGCATTTCAGAAGTTACTCCAGATGTTCCTCTGCGCTTCTTCAGGGCTGCGCCCATCAAATCCAGATTGTGCATGGCACCCCTAGTTACGCATATCAATATTCATTCGGAACGGCCGTGCGCGCTGTGCCTTTTCAGGTGGAAAGCCTTCACTGAGTGCACAAAGAATAGGCAAACCTGATCACCTAACACACTCAAAACCTTCTGCAGATATACAATGGAGAGTATTCTAACAGGCTGCTTCCCTGTCTAGCCTGTGGGATGGCCCAGGATCAAAAGAAGCTACAGAAGGCCATAAAATTAGCTCCATCTTGGGTACTAGCTTCTGTAGTATCCAAGACATCTTCAAAGAGCAGTGCCTCAGAAAGGCACCGTCCATTACTAAGGCCCCCCATCACCCAGAGCATGCCCTCTTTTCACTGTTACTGAGAGGAAGGAGGCATATACTCAGTGATTCAGGAACAGCTTCTTCCTCTCTGCATCCGATTCCTAAATGGACATTGAACCCGTGAATGCTATCTCACTTGTTATTTCTGTTTTTACACTACTTTTAATTTTATATGTATACACACACACTGTGATTGATTTACTTATTTATTATTTTATTTTTTCCCTATTTTATCATGTATTGCATTGTACTGCTGCCACTAAGTTAACAAATTTCACGGCACATGCCAGCGATAGTAAACCTGATTCTGATTGGTTAGAATTTGGCTGAATGCTCCCCTGTGGAAGTTGTTAAACTACTCCAGGTGCTGCACTGCACCTCAATGAGAAACACCAAGGCAACATAGTGGGGCGCAACAACCTCTCAAAATGATCTTTCCTTTACCTGACCAAACCATCTGGATGTTCAGATTGTAAGGCCCCCGGAGCTGACTGAAATTTTGCAAGAGTATAGCTCAAGGCCATATTTAAATTTATGTTAAATAAAATGATGCATGATTGCATTCAGCATGAAATATAAAATGCGTCAATTTAATGAAAAGGAGCTTCTGCAAGGCATAGCTCACCATGTCTAATCACTGGCAAATTGTGCTGACTTTAAAATGCAAGAACATACCACTGCCTATCAACTTAAATCAATAGTCAGAGCACATAGCAGTTACTATGTGAGAGTGAGACTTGTTTTTTTTTAACTAAATCATGTGTGCTATTTGTTAGCATTTGCCATTTTAGCTAATTAGTTTTTAACTTGAAACTTTATCATAAGCACATGCTAGTTTCCATCATATTGGGTGTCATGTCTACATTACAAATACGCTAACAGCTTTTCGAATTTTCCTTGAAGAACCATTTATTTTAACCATGGGATTACTTCCCTTTTACATGTTTACCCAGTGATCTGACATCTTCCTCTCCATGGAGACGGGATTTGACATTAACATACTGCTTGAGTTAAATTTATGATGGCTTCCATATATGACTGCAATAATTTCTCAGAATAATAAAATAAAATTTGTCTACTTATTATAGAAAATATACTCCTATATTGTGGGGTTTTAGAACATTAAGTTTATCAGTGGATAATATTAACAATCTTACTATATTTAGAACTCTTTTGATGTATGAGCCTAAAATCCACATCTCTCTATAATAATAAGATTGCAGCAAAAGGACATCTGAATTAAAGATGATAAAGTAACTTAGACGTTGCCTTATTTCATGCTTTGTGAATTACCATGTATCTGTAATGGAACTGCTCTGTGGACTCAAAACAAATTCATGAGACGAAACACAATGCGCCCAATAACTTGCATCTTATTCGCACAAGATACTGACAATCCCGAAAAGCAAAACACAATGCTGAAACCTTAAGCACATTACTTATTAACAAATAACTACTAATTTCTGGCAATTAAAAAGCATGAAGATGGTACAAAATACTGAATATTTATTTACTTGACATTCTTATTGTAAAATAAATGATATTGTGTGGGTAAAATTTATCAAAAGGAGAGGTGATTTGAATTTTAGTTCTATTAATATTTTGTCAAGGAAGCAGCAATGTGCATTAGAAATGTGTCAACTTCTCCAGAGATGAGACCCAGGGAACTTTGACTAATGATGTTATGTAAATGTTGTCAGCTTTTCTGCTGATTAAGAAGAGAGAAATCACCCAGCATATATTTGACCACCATAGTGACATGAGCTACATGGATTATTCTGCAATGGAGGATGTACACCTGCTCCAGAGACTAACTAAATTTAAATTATGCTGGCTGGAAATGTAGTTCTTTTCCTTCTACCTCTACAGAAGCTTAAATTATCCACTTTAGGACTGTTTTCTCTGCTGACCCTCAGGTGCCACATCGTTCCAGATCTTACCAGTTTTTCCCAGCAATAGCAGCTTTTATGTTAAATTGCCAGTATCTGCAGATATTTTTAAAGCTACTTTCCTGCTGACATTTGTGCGACCCAATGTGAGTAGAGCACTTCTGAGCTCAACCTAGTGTCTTTTGCCACCAATAAGATGCAAATTGGAACAGTTAACTCCTGGTGGATCCAGGAGAGATACACACCTTGGCTATTTTCCCCACTTATAAACTCACTATAAACCTTCCCATTTCTCATTATTAGGCACTCCAAAGTTTCTGTTTGCTTGGGAGGCATGTCAGATGCCACAGGGTTATCCGGCTCTCGTATTTGTGACTGTGACCAGGCAAATGAAAAATAAGTTAGCATCCAAAACCACTTTAGAATACTTCTTTGCTGGCTTCCACAATGGTGTAGAATCAAGTACCAAAAGTACATACCTTGAAATTTTGTGCAGATTGCACATAAAAGTGATTTATCCTGGATTAGATTGCTATATAATCTTTTATAGGTGAATTAACATCCATAACAAAATTGAACTGCGCACCTCCATCCGCATAAACATGAGACAACATTTTCCTCTCCTCGCCCCCCCACCCCCACCTCAGATGCCATCAGTATTTGGACAATGCCCAATTCTATTTGAGTGGCGTCCAAAGGCTCCTGTTTATGACTGTCACTGAATGGTCACAATACAGCAAAAGCCATCACAATTATTCCATCGTCTTTTCTAAAGGGACACACTGTTGATATCAAGGCACCTGACTGGGTAGCTGTAGAACAGGCTCTCAAACACCTTCCAAAATCCACTGAAATACCTAAACTGATGGGGAAGTCTTTCTCTAGCTTTCCTCAGGTCTGGTACTATATCCTTTGGTTCTTCAGCAATGACACATTTGGCAGTAACTTTTTGCTTGATGAGACTGAGCAGATGACGTGTGTTAGGACCTCAGCTTTGCTAGCCCTGGATTCCCTGAGCTGGAATGCATAAGAATGCAAGAGTGGAAGAAAATAGGTGCAGTAGGCCGCTCATCCCTTCAAGCATCCACTATTATTCAATACGCCATTCAATCCTGCCCTGGATATCACCTCCTCTTTGGTTATGGTTCTCCAGTGTCCTCAGTTCCTGGGGTCCAGGGGCAGGTTTGGACTCCAAGAGCAGAGGTGAAATATGATCTTTCCATCTTTCACAGGTTGTTTAATTATTTTGTTAAATATACTTCCTATCCCTAAGGCTGCCCTAATAATTTGTTAATTTTGTCCTTTTTGTATTCCTTGTACCAGGACCCTAAATTCTTCTGTACCACAAAATTTTTCTTGAGACAAATGCTCAAAATTGCATTTATAGAGAAAGCTTTTAACGGAGGAGATAGGAGTAGAGATGAACAGAGGGAATTCAGAGCGTTCGGGCTATACTGCCAAATACACGGCCACAAGTGATGGAAGGACTAAAATTAGGAAGGAACAAAGTGCTAGAATTGGAAAGCAGAAAGACCTCATTGGATTGAAGTTTGAAGACATGATTATACCCTGCTGCTTTTAAATTCACCTGGTAAATAGCTTCTGATAACTTTCTTCACACACCAAAGTTTCTTTCAAAAACTTCTTCCAACTAAATTGTAGATATAATGTTGCTGGCCTGTGCAGGCTCATGAGGTAGGCTCTCCTTTAGTAATCCCTTTTTGTAGATTCTGTTGTGTATTTAATATTTAAGTAATGTTTGAGAAATATTGTAAATATATTGTTTGATTAAGCATTCTTTGTTGTTCACATAATTCATTATGGGTCATATGTAAATGTACATAAATGGCATACGTTATTACACCACCACACAAGCATGTGTCTCACTAAAATTAAAAATGAAGTGCGCATGTTTATCCCAAGCTCTCGTTTTTCTTTCAATTAATTTTATGTTTCGGAGTTACAAAACACAGTAGTGGTGATGAGCAAGTTTTAAAATGAAGACAAGATGACTGCCTACCTTTTGAAGTGTAGCATATTCATTCTTCACAAAGGAAAGAGATGTTCAAGTTTTTTTTTAAGCGTAGCACGTTTCTTTTCTTTGGAGGCACAGCAAGACAGTCAATTTTTTTAAAAAAGGCAGAAAATGGATGAAATTCACAGTTTCATAAAGTGAGTACTAGATAATAACATATTTAATAATAATAATAACATATTTAAAAGAAAAAGCAGAAATAGCTCGCTACACCAGAAAGATAGACATGTTCAATTGCACAACACAAAACTGAAGTAAGTATACAGAGCAAATTGAGCAGCATTTTGAAACAAGTGAAATAACCAATGACAAATGAGTGCCAGTTTTACTGAGCGTAACAGGTGGGAAAACATAAATTTTGCTTAGTTGTTTGACAGTTCCAACCAGACCAGCTAAAACGAGCTTTGCTGATATCATGAAAGTAATGCAGGAACATTTAGAAATGAAACCTTTGTTGATTGCAGAGTGCTTTAGATTTCAAAGAGGAATCAAAAGGAAGAGGAGTCAATTGCAGTTTATATGGCTGAACTGAAGTTAATGTCTGAGCATTATTACTTCAGTGATGGGCTTAATGATGCATGGACAGATTCTTTATTTTGTAGAATCTTACAAGAAAGCATTCAAAAATGACTCTTGACTGAAGCACAACTCATATTTAAAAGAGCAGTTCAAATCACTGTATCAATGGAAACTGCAGTCAGAGATACAATTGAGTTGGAGTCAGGAACGAAAGTTATTGTGAACAAAATTGCAATGTCTAAACAGAAACTTGCCTGGCCAAACAAATTGTGTTACCATTGTGGCAGAGGCTTACATACACCAAACCAGAGCAAATTAAAGCTGAAACTTGCAGAAGATGCCACAAAGTAGGAAACATATGAAGAACATGTCAGGCAGAGAAAAATAAATGAACTGAAGAGGGAAGAGAAAAAAATAAAAAAGCAAGTTCCTGTTTCAAAAAGAGCACCAATCTGCATGCTGTTGAATGAATATCTGATAATGATGAGAGTGACACAGAACTGGGTAGCCCCAAGATTTAAGGAACTGAATGATGCCACAGTAATGTTCAAGGATGGCATTGGAAAACTCAAACAAATCAAGGGTAAACTAGTGTTAAGTGAAAATGCCACATCTGCCCTCATCCCATCCTCTCACCACCTCACCGGGAATAGGGTTCTTCTTGTCCTCATCTACCACCTACCAGCCTCCGGGTCCAGCACATAATTCTCCATATCATCCATCACCAAACACATCTTTCTCTCCCCCACCTTTCTGCTTTTCACAAGAATCGCTCCTTACACAACTCCCTTGTCCATTCGTCCCTTCCCACTGATCTCTCTTCTGGCAGTGCTAAACCTGCCCCTACACCACCTCCCTCACTACCATTCTGGGCCCCAAACAGTCCTTCCGCGTGAGGAGACACTACACCTGTGAGTCTGTTTGGATGATCTACTGTATCTGGTGCTCCCTGTGTGGCCTCCTGTATATTGGTGAGACCCGATGTAGATTGGGAGACTGCTTCACCGAGTACCTATGATCCACTTGCCAGAAAAAGCTGGATCTCCCTGTGGCCACCCATTTTAATTCCACTTACCAATCCAACAAGTCAGTCCATGGCCTCCTCTACTGTCACAATGAGGCCACACTCAGGTTGGAGAAACAACACCTTATATTCCGCAAACAACAGGAATTCTGCAGATGCTGGAAATTCAAGCAACACACACCAAAGTTGCTGGTGAACGCAGCAGGCCAGGCAGCATCTCTAGGAAGAGGTGCAGTCGACGTTTCAGGCCGAGACCCTTCGCCCTTCTTCTTCCTAGAGATGCTGCCTGGCCTGCTGCGTTCACCAGCAACTTTGATGTGTGTTACCTTATATTCCGTCAGGGTAGCCTCCAGCCTGATGACATGAATATCGATTTCTCAAGCTTACAGTAATGACCTCACCCCCTCACCATTCCCACTCCCACTCCCACCTTATCCCATCACCTCCCTCTGGTGCTCCTTCCACTTTTCCTTCTTCCAGCAGTTAACTTCCCTGCTCTTTATTTCACCCATTCTGGTTTCACCAATCACCTTGTGTTTCTTTCTCCCCTTCCCCCATCTTTTAACCCTGACTCATCTTGTTTTCTCCAAACCTGCCAAAGGGTCTTGGCCCGTAACATTGACTATACTCTTTTCCATAGATGCTGCCTGGCCTGCTGAGTTCCTCCAGCGTTGTGTGTATGATGCTTGGATTTCCAGCATCTGCAGATTTTCTCTTGTTTGTGACTGAATGCCACACCCAAGTTTTGCAAGGCCATCTGCAACAAAGTAGATTGCATGGAGGCTGAAGGAATTCATTCCAAGGTTTAGTGGAGCCCTTGGTCAATGTCAGTGGTCCAAGTAGCCAAGAAAAATGGGTCTGTCGGGATCTGTGGTGATATTAAAGTCACTATCAACCCACTCTGGCAGAAAGTTGCAGACCATGTGCTGTAGGCTGCCCAGGCATTCAGTTTTACCTGGATGATATAATTGTTCCTTATCATCTTCATAGGTAACACCTCCAATATCTCAAGGCATTGTTAAGGATCTTAGAAGGTTATAAGCTCAGAGCACAGTGCAACAAGTGTGAGAATTCTTTAAATCAGTCATCACTTACTGTGGTCATACCATTGATGTACAAGAAAATTCAAGTGGTGGTGGATGTTCAAAAACCAAAGGACATGCCACAACTGCAGTCCTTTAGGACTTGTCAATTGCTATAACAGGTTCCTGCCAAACCTGACTAACATGCTCTACCCTTGAACTCATTACTACAGTTTGTGAAGAAATGACAAAGGACAAAGCAGCATGAGGTGGCTTTCCAAAATGTAAAGGATATGGTGACAGAAGACACTGAACCCATACATTATGATCTGCATTGTCCAGTGAAGCTTGCCTATGGTACAGGTGCAGTCATATCACATATGAGTGATGGAAGTGAATGCCCCATAGCCTTTACATCACCTTCCCTTACCACTGCAGAGAAAAGTTATGCACAGATAGACAGAGAGGCCTTGAGTCTAGATTGGGGTATAAAACATTTCAACCAGTACTTGTATGGGGAGGAGTCCACCCTCATTATTGATCATCAGCCGCTAATGTCTATTGTCAATCCACAGAAGAGCGTTCCACTAACAGCAGCAGGACAAATGTGTTGCAGAGAACGGGTGAACCCAAACGCAGGACACTGACACGGAGGTACGGTAATCTGAAGAGTGTTTATTAGTGGTTGCAGGGAAGGCCGGTGAGTGAGGATTAGGCAGAGGAAAGACGAGGAGTGAGTGAAGCTTGACCGGGGATCCAACCCGGGTCACTGCGGTGAAAGCGCGGCGTTTAACCACTGAGCCAGCGGAGAGTGTAGGCGGGCGGCGGGACAAGGCAGAGCGGGGATGCAGACAAAGGTGTGAGGGTGGCTGGAAAACGGCAGGTAGCAGGATGAATGGGAAGGCAGGCGGCATTCAGTGCTCCTGTTAACACGGAGAGACAGAGTTAACACAGGCAAACAACAGCGCGGAAGCAAAACTTAGAATACACAATTCTAAGTGGCCTAGAATGTGAACTACCACGCTGGCTGAAGCAACGATCTGGCAATGAGCGGATGGAAAGCCGGGGTATTTATGCTGCAAGTTAGATGAGATTCAGGTGCGCCGCAATCAGGAAGCCCAGGAGAACGAAAGGAACGCCACGCCCACTGCGCCGACACACACACACACACACACACACACACACACAGACAGACAGGGGAGCAGGAGATACACGGGGAAAAGGGAATTCAGAGAATATGAGGAATAAACGGGAGGGACGGACGGGACCGTGACAAAATGCGGATTGTGACGAGAATACACATAAATTAAGATGTTTGCTGGCCTGGGCTAGCACCAGTGGCATCAGCAGTTGGTCTGCCACCTGTCCTCAGGAGAAGGAGAGATAAGGAACATAATGAGGCAGTATTTGGAGATGTTAATGAAGGAGCCATCAGTCTGGGTATTGTCAAGATCGGCTCCCCCTTTGAACCCTGAACTGTTTGAAGTGTGATGGACAGGCGATACCCCAGCAGGAGGATAAAAAGGGACAGGTTCGCTAAGGCAGCACACATGACACCACAAGGTAACGAGACCCTGGAAGCGGTGCCCGCCCGCAAGTCGGCGGGAGTCGTTTGGAAGGCTGGTTGTGGAACCAAGCCTTAGACGCACAGGGTGGAAATGTACGATCAGCGGGAACCCGGTGTGTGTCCACCCTTGCTTGGGTGCCGGGTTCACTGCAGAGGATCGACCGCATCTGGAGGAGGGGTCACAGTTGGTGACCTCAGGTGACATCACAAAAGACTCGCCCGAAAGCTTCTTGTGAGCAATATCGCAGGTCTGTGAGTGGAAGCCCTTTTGAATGATTATTCGTTCTTGTTCTCTCTCTCCTTCCTCCCACATTGTCCATCGCCACAGCAACGATTACTGCGAACTGAACTAAATTGAACTGAACTTTGTGTCACTTTGAAACTGGTCATTTACCCCTAGACAACGATAGAGCTTGATTAATCTTGTTATCTTAATTCTGTGTACATGTGTGTTTATCATTGCTGAACTGTTGCATTTATTATCCTTTTTGATTAGAGTACTGTGTTGCTTGTTTCTTTAATAAAACTTTCTTAGTTCTAGTAATCCAGACTCCAACTGAGTGATCCATTTCTGCTGGTTTGGCAACCCAGTTACGGGGTACGTAACAGGATGTAGACTGTTTCTTGGATGAAACAATTAAAAGATTGAATTTAGAAGGGCAACTAATCATGGAAATGTAGATTGATTGTCCTGCCTTCCCTAAGGATAGGAAATAACTTTAAAATTTACAAAGGAGGACACTCCTCTTGACGTATTCTCACAAATGCAAATCAAAAATCTTCCTATTATGGCAGGGATGGTTCAAAGAGAAAGTAGAAAAGACCCCAAACTGTCTCAAGTCTACACGGCAACCCAAAATGACTGGAACGTGCAGAAGAAATCCCAGCTCCCCCATTTTTACCAGCACTGGGATGAATTTGCCCTTGACAGTGATTATCTTATGTAGGGATTGAGAATTGTCATAATATCCAAACTGAGAGCTGAAGTATTGAAGGAGCTACATGCCAGCCAGCTAGGTGTGGTTACAATGAAGGTGTTGGCTCAAAGCTTTGTTTGATGGCCTAGGATAGATCAGCAGATTGACCAATTTGCCAAGCACTGTTCAGGACTGGAAGGAAGGTATGTAGAGGTGTCAGAGCCACTTCCTGCAGTCTGAAAGTAAACTCCTACAACCACCACATAGGAGCTCCTGAAACCTAAGGTTGTTCCACAGCCGAAAGTATCACCTGTCAAACAGAGTGACCTCCCCAATCCAGAAAGACATAATCCCAGATGAGTAAGCAATTAAATCTTTAGGACTGAATGGGACAATTTAAAATTTTACAATGCTGTGGATGTCTATGTAGTTGTTGTATTATATAGTATACTGTATATATACACACATATATAAATATTTATATACATTATATATATATATACACTATATACATACAATATATAAATTGAGATGCATTCTAAATTGAGTTGGAGTTTATAGTTCAGCAGGGCGGAGTGCTGTACATTTAATGTTTCAGTAATATTTGAGTACTATTGTAAATACACTGTTTGATTAAGCATTCTTTGTTATTTACACAATTCATTTTGGATTATATGTAAAAATAGGTTAATGACATACGTGATTATATCACCACATCATAAGTGTGTGCTTCACTAAAAGTAAAACACAGTACACATGTTTATGCCCAGCTCTCCTGTGTTTTTCTTTAGATTTGCTTTTAAAGTTACAAAACATAACATTTTCCTTCTCCTTTTCCAGCCAAGACATTCAGATCATAACCCCATAATATAAATTGTGTTTTCTAGGAGACTATATCTAAATTCTACTTTCAACTCAGACAATTTTTGATAAACGCAATATCAGATATCTTAGTCAACATACATTATAAAAAAATCAGTACACTAGCAATTGAAATCAGTAATTCAGTGATTTTGCTATGAGCAGCTAATGATGCTTTCTATTAACGTTGGACAAGTATTCATTTGTCCTTTCTCAGAATTTGTCTATTTTAAATATATTGAACAGCATGTTTAGTCTGTTGAATTGACTTTTGGGTTACCCACTTTGAAGCAATAAATATATGAGAAGTATTGATAAACACCTTGTCATTCTGTTTTAATATTTGTACCCTCAATGATGAAAGCCAGAACACCTAGCCAATGAATAAGGGGTTAACACTTCAGAATTTTTTTTAAAGCAAGATGGGGAACTGTGTTGCAACTGTGCAGCTAAGAACAATAGTCTGTTTATTTTTGGTCACTCAGAATAGCCTCCATTTGCCTCCACAGATGCTGCTGACCCACTGAGTTCTTTGAGCATTCTGTTACTGTTCACAGCCTTTCATGATCACTGTCAGAGCTGCTTTCTGTTCCTGAACACTGAGGAGATCCTGCAGTGTAGGGATGCTCACCTTTCCAGAACTAAAGGCACATTGAAGTGCTTTCTAAATCACAGACTGCATGGCCAGATAAAGCTCAACCTGTTTGTTCCAGCAGGGTTCCCAACAGTTTATCCGTTTGCTTTGCTCAAATGCAGCAAGTGGGTCTCAGCCAGGAATACAGCTGTGCACAGCTCTGATTCTGGTCCTGCTGCAGTCTCATTCTCTCTTGTAAACAGGCAGCTGAGTGAACATAGTGTGGTATTAATTTCAGCCTACAGATAAGAGGGCAGGACTTTGTGAATGCAGCTGACAATTTTGAACCTGCATATTGCCTGTGGTGCAGAATTATTACTGATTTTATCGCACATCTACTTTTATAAATCTTTAAACTGTTTGAAAGCTGTGTTATTTATCTTCACTTCTGCAGTTAATATGTGCTGTGCGCATTATTTGAGCATGCTGTCACATCTCAAACAACTGAACGAATTATCAGTCAATCACCACATCACTTCAGCACGAGAATTATCGGAATCAGTGTCAGAATCATTTCAATTGGCTTCAAGGGTGTACTGAGATCTCCTATTCACACCGATCACTTGAGAGCATTTTTGCTTCAGTAAACATCTTAGTCCATAGCTTTTAAGCTTGCACTGACAAACAATTGTTTTTCTTTAAAAAAAGGCCCTGCATTCTCACTTACCATTAGGAGAATTCCAAGTCCTTGCTATCAATATCTACTGTTCTCTTCCCCTTCAAATCAAGTCATTTATTGTTCTATCAGGTACACATGACCTCTGAGCCTCCTCCATATATCAAATCTCAATGTAATATTCCTGTCTTTTAGTTTCTGTGCACTGGCTGCAGTTCCCTTCTAGTCAGCTATTACTGCAAATGATAAAGTATTATTCAAGATACATGCCCATCCTGGTTAATGTAAATAAAATGTTCAGGGTTATTTCAAATAACATAACTAAAGATAGGCTACAATTATTTATACACCATTTTTATTTGCTTTTGCCTCCAGGATTGAAACAGTATGATAACATACACTGATACCTCTCTGGGCTTTTGGAATAAGGAGCTAAAGTCCCCATAGTATTCCATGTGTAGTCTAACCATGGTTTGAAAGGTGTTTTTGTTATGCATCAATTTGCAAACTACATATTCTACCTTACCTTGGTGAAACCAAGCCAGAAATGTTAGTGTTGTGAAGGACTCTTTTTTTTAAACTGTCACATCAAGACAATTACAAAGTCAGCCTAATACCATCTTAAAAATATAGTGAGAGTTAAAGGGCACATGTCTCAGCAGGATCTAGAAAAACTCGTCTATGCATTTATTTTTGGTAGGCTTGACTACTGTAATGGCGTTTTCATAGGTCTCTGTAAAAAAAATCCCTCAGGTGGCTACAGCTTATTCAGAACACTACTGCTAGAATCCTCACTAAGATCAAGAAAGTAAAGCACATCACTCCAGTTCTCAGATCACTACATTGACTTCCTGTCCTGCAGAGGATTGACTTTAAAATGTTACAACTGATGTATAAAGCTCTGAATGGTCTAGGGCCAAAATACATCTCTGATCCCTTGCTGCGTTATGAACCTTCCCGAGCACTCAGGTCATCTGGCGTGGGTCTGCTTAGGGTCTTCCTGCTGAAAGGTCTCAGCCCGAAACATCGACTATACTTTTTTTCCTTAGATGCTGTCTGGCCTGCTGAGTTCCTCCAGCATTTTGTGTGTGTTGCTCAGATTTCCAGCATCTGCAGATCTTCTCTTGTTTCTGCTTACCATCCCCAGGGTAAAAACTAAACATGGTGAAGCAGCTTTCAGTTACTATGCTCCACATTTCTGGAATAACCTTCCAGAGGATCTGAAGTCTGCCCAACTTTAAGCTCTTTTAAATTGAGGTGTAAAACTTTTCCTTTCGCTGCAGCTTTTAATTAGAAACTCTTCCACTGTAACTTTTATTTCTTTATTTTTATGTTGATTTTATTCTCTTTATATTGTCTGAAATTTGATGTTTGATTTCTATATCTTGTTCTGTGTAAAACACTTTGAACTGCCTTCTGTTTGAAAAGTGTCACATAAATAAACTTGCCTTTTCGGCATGATCATTTATTAGGGCTCTGTCCAGCTTAGGTGAGTTAAATACCAATAATGCCAACCCATTTACAATTTGCAAATGTGCTTGACTGAATTTAGAAATTATAATTGGTAAATTGATTGCACCAAGGTCTGGTGAATGTGGAAGAGGGGCAAGGGTGGATAGGGTGCATATAGTGAATCGAGAAGGATATGGTATGCACCCCATTATAAATGAATTAACTTTGAAAGGTCAGACTTTTCATTTACTTGTTTTGAAGAGTCTCAGTTTATTTTTTATATAGCATTGATGACATACTATTTGGATATTTTGCAAGTTCAGAACCGATAAAGGCTAAAAGTGATTGCAAGCAAATGATAGCAGCAAACACATGGAACCAGAAGTACAATTCCATAAAGGGCAACACGATAGTGATGACTCTCAATTTTGGGTTAGGAACCATCACTATCTTGCTGACTTTTAGGAGCAAATTGAACAGAAACTAATCTGGTAATAGGGCACTCGGTTAACGTAACAATAGTGCAAAATCATTACAGCTCAGGTTATTCGGAGCTCGGATTTCAAGTCCAGCATCGTCTGTGAGGAGTCTGTACTTTCTCCCTGTGACTGTTTGGGTTTCCTCTGGGTGTTCCGGTTTCCTCGCACAGTCCAAAGACACAGGAACATAAGACATAGGAGCAGAATTAGGCCATTCAGCTCATTCCATCATGGTTGATCCCCTATCCCAGTCAACCCCATACACCTGCTTTCTTGCCATAAACTTTGATGTCTTGACCAATCAGGAAACTAACAATTTTCACTTTAAATATACCCACGGTCTTGGCCTCCACAGCTGTCCGTGGCAGAGCATTCCACAGATTCACACCTCTCTGGCTATAAAGATTCCTCCTCACCTCTGTTCCAAATGCTCACTTTTGAAGCTGCGCCCTCTAGTTCTGGACACCTCCACCATAAGAAACATCCTCTTTATCTAGTCCTTTCAACATTCGTTAGGTTTCAATGAGATCCCCGCCCACCGCCCCCCCCCCCCGCATTCTTCTAAATTCCAAGCTGCCAAATGCTCCTCATATGTTTAATTCCCGGAATCAACCTTGTGAAGCTCCTCTGAAGTCTCTCCAATGACAACACATCCTTTCTGAGATATTGGGCCCCAAAACAGTTGACAATACTCCAAGTGCGGCCTGACTTGTGAAGCGTCAGCATTATCTCCTTGTTTTTAGTATTCTATTCCCACTGAAATGAACGCCAGCATTGCATTTGCTTTCTTTACCAGATTCAATCAGTAAATTAACCTTCTTTGAGTCTTACATGAGGACTCTGAAGTCCCTTTGCAGCTCTCATGTTTCAATTTTACACACCGTCTACACACAGCTCTACACACCATCCTTATGCACCTGGAGAAGGAGGATGCTTATGTGAGAATGCTGTTCTTGGACTACAGCTCAGCATTCAACACTATGCTCCTTGCTTCAGTCTAAGATCCCCTCGTGTTTTAAGAAGGCAACGATAATTCTAGTTCCGAAGAAGAGCAAGGTGGCATGCCTGAATGACTATCGACCTGTGGCTCTGACATCAATTGCTATGAAGTGCTTCAAGAGATTGGTTATGGCACACATCAACCACAGCCTACCGGTCAACCTCGACACTTTGCAATTCACCTACCGGAGCAACAGGTCAATGGCAGATGCCATCTCTCTAGCCCTACATTCCTCCTTAGAACACCTGGAGAATAAAGACGCATACGTAAGGCTCCTTTTCATTGACTACAGCTCTGCCTTTAATACCATCGTTCCAAATAAACTGATTCCTAAGCTCCGGAACCTGGGCCTTAGCACTCAGATCTGCAGCTGGATCTTCAACTTCCTCACGGACAGGACCCAGGCTGTAAAAGTAGGGGACAAGCTTTCCTCTACAATCACTCTGAGCACCAGTGCCCCACAAGGCTGTGTACTCAGCCCCCTGCTGTACTCACTGTACACCCATGATTGCGTAGCCAAGTTTCCATCGAACTCCATACACAAGTTTGCTGATCACACAACAATTGTAGTCCGTATCTCGGGTAATGATGAGTTTGAGTACAGAGGGGAAATTAAGAACCTGGTAGCATGGTGCGAAGACAATAACCTATCCCTCAACGCCAGCAAGACGAAGGAATTGGTTGTTGACTTCAGAAGGAGTAGCGGACCGCACGACCCAATTTACATCGGTGGTGCGCAAGTGGAACAGGTCAAAAGCTTTAAGTTCCTTGGGGTCAATATCACAAATGACCTTACTTTGTCCAACCAAGCAGAGTCCACTGCCAAGAAGGCCCACCAGTACCTTTACTTCCTGAGAAAACTAAAGAAATTTGGCCTGTCCTCTAAAACCCTCACTAATTTTTATAGATGCACTGTAGAAAGGATTCTTCTAGGGTTCATCACAACCTGGTATGGAAGTTGTCCTGTCCAAGACCGAAAGAAGCTGCAGAAGATTGTGACACGGCGCAGCACATCACACAAACCAATCTTCCGTCCTTGGACTCACTTTACACCGCACACTGTCGGAGCAGTGCTGCCAGGATAGTCAAGGACTCGACCCACCCAGCCAATAGACTTTTTGTCCCTCTTCCCTCCGGGAGAAGGCTCAGGAGCTTGAAGACTCGTACAGCCAGATTTGGGAACAGCTTCTTTCCAACTGTGATAAGACTGCTGAACAGATCCTGACCCGGATTTGGGCCGTACCGTCCAAATATCTGGACCTGCTTCTCGGTTTTTTTGCACTATCTTACTTTCCATTTTTCTATTTTCTATTTATGATTTATGATTTAAATTTTTAATATTTACTAATTTTAACTATTTTTAATATTTTTAATATTTAATATTTGTAATCCAGGGAGTGGGAAGCGCAGAATCAAATATCGCTGTGATGATTGTACATTCTAGTACCAATTGTTTGGCGACAATAAAGTATAAGTATAATTCCCCCCAGGCTCGACAGGAAGCTCAGAGATCTCGGCCTTCACCCTGCTTTGTGCAGCTGTATCCTGGACTGCCTGTCAGATCACCGGCAGGTGGTAAGAGTGGGCTCCCTCACCTCTGCCCCTCAACATGTGTGCCCCTCAGGACTGTGTCCCAAGCCCCCTCCTTTTCTCTCTCTATACCCATGACTATGTCATCACCCACAGCTCCAATCTACTAGTTAAATTTGCTGACTGCCCTACGTTGATTGGCCTTATCTCAAATAATAGCGAGGCAGCCTACAGAGAAGAAGTCATCACCCTGACACAGTGGTGTCAAGAAAACAACCTCTCACTCAATGTCACAAAAAAAGGATCTGGTTGTGGACTACAGGATGAATGGAGACAGGCTAACCCCTATTGACATCAATGGATCTGGGGTTGAGAAGGTGAACAGCTTTAATTTCCTTGGCATTTTCATCACAGAAGATCTCAAGTGGTCTGTACATACTGGCTAGTTGGTGAGAAAGGCACAACAGCACCTCTTTCACCTCAGATGGTTGAAGAAATTTGGTATAGAACCCCAAGTTCTAAGAACTTTCTACAGGGGCACAATTGAAAGCATCCTGACTGGCTGCATCACTGCCTGGTATGGGAATTGTACTTCCCTCAATCGCAGGGCTCTGCAGAGAGTGGTGCAGACAGCCCAGCGCATCTGTAGATGTGAACCTCCCACTATTCAGAACATTTACAAAGAGTGTGTAAAAAAGGCCCAAAGGATCATTGGAGACCCATGTCACCCCAACCACAAACTGTTCCATCTGCTACCATTCTGGACCAACAGGCTCTGGGGACAGCTTCTTCCACCAGGCCATCAGACTGATTAATTCACACTGATACAATTGTATTTCTATGTTATATTGACTGTCCTGTTGTACATATGATTTATTATAAATTGCTATAAATTACACATTGGACATTTAGACAGGGACATAACGTAAAGATTTTTACTCATGTATGAGAAGGAGGTAAGTAATAATGTCAAGTCAATTTCTCCCTATTTAGATAATAGTCTGCACATTTGTTCCTTTTATTAAAATGCATTATCATGTTTCCCAACACTATATTCCATCTAACACACATCAAAGTTGCTGGTGAACGCAGCAGGCCAGGCAGCATCTCTAGTAAGAGGTACAGTCGACGTTTCGGGCCGAGACTCTGTTGCTTGAATTTCCAGCATCTGCAGATTTCCTCGTATTTGCGACTATATTCCATCTGCCACTTTTTTGCCCATTCTTCCAATTTGTCTAAATCCTACTGCAATTGCATTGCTTCCTCAGCACTACCTACCCCTCCACCTATCTTATCATCTACAAACTCTGCCAAAAAGCTATCACTTCCATTATCTACATTAACAAAAAATGTGAAAAGTAATGGTCCCAATAGTGGCCCCTGAGGAACATCACTAATCAGTGGCAACAAAGCAGGCAAGGCCCCCTTTATTCCCACTCACTGCTGCCTCCTGCCTGTCAGCTATTCCTCTATCCATGCAAGCATCTTTCCTGTAATGCCATGGGATCTTATCTTGTTAAGCAGCCTCACGTGGCACCTTATCAAATGCCATCCGAACATCCAAGTATCTGACATCCACTGCCTCTCATTTGTTACTTCCTCAAAGAACTCTAACAGATTTGTCAGGCAAGATTTCCCTTCACAGAAACTATGCTGACTTTCACTTTCTTATCATTAGTCTTCAAGTACCCCAAAACTTTATATTTAATAATGGACTCCAATACTTTCCCAACCATGAGGTTAGGATAACTTTCTTTTGCCTTTCTCCCTTCTTAAAGCGAGGACTGACATTTGCAATTTTCCACTCCTCCAGAACCATGCCAGGATCAAGTGATTCTTGAAAGATCATGACCAATGCATCCATTATCTCTCAGCAACCTCTCTCAGGACTCTGGGATGTTGTCCATCTGGTCCAGATGACTTATCCACCTTAAGACCTTTGAGTTTGCCTAGTGCTTTTTCTTTTGTATAAGTAATGGCCCTCACAGACCTCTGGCACACTACTAGTATCTTCCACAGAGAAGACAGATGCAAGGTATGCGACAAGTTCATCTGCCATTTATTTGTCCCTCATTACTACCTCACCAATGGCCCACTATCAAATCTCACCTCCCATTTACTCTTTATATAAATGAAAAAAAACTTTTAGTATTCTACTTTATTTTATTGGCTAGTTTACCCCCATATTTCAACTTTTCCCTTATGGCTTTTTTAGGTGCCTTTGTTGGATTTTAAAAACTTCCCAATCATCCAACTTCCCACACACCTTTGCTACATTATATGCCCTTTCCTTGGCTTTTATGCAGTCTTTAACTTCCATTGTCAGCCATGGTTGCCTGCCCCTGCCATTTGAGAACTTCTTCCTCTGTAGGACATATTCATCCTGTGCCTTGTGAAATATTCCCAGAATCTTCAACCACCTCTGCTCTGCCATCATCCCTGCCAGTATCCCCCTCCAATCTGCCTGGGCAAGCTCTTCTCTCATGCCTCCGTAATTCATTTTATTCCATTGCGATACTGATACATCTGAATTATGCTTTTTCCTCTCAAATTGCAACATGAATTCAATTATATAATGACCATTGCCTGCTAAGGGTTCCTTTACCTTAAGCTCGAGTAAATTATTACACAACACCTAATCTGAGATAACCTTTCCCTGAGCAGGCTCAAGTACAAGCTGCTCTAAAAAGCCATCTCATAGGAATTCAACAAATTTCCTCTCTTGTAATCAGGCACCAACCTGATTTTCTCAATCTCCTTGCATATTGAAGTTCCCCATTATAATTGTGACATTACCCTTATTACATGCCTTGTCCAGCTCTCTTTGCAATCTAAACCCCACATCTTGGCTACCATTATGATTCTCATAATGTCTTTTTTTTAAATCCTTGCAGTTTCTTAACTCCATCCACAAAAATTCAACATTTCTTGACCCCAAAGTCACCTCTTTCTAAAGATGTAATTCCATCTATTACCAACATACCGGTTAGTTGGTCATAGTAACTTGTCTTGTGATTAGGTTACTGTTTAATTGGTGGGTTGCTGAGTAGTGCATCTCGTTGAGCTTGAAGGACCTGTTCCACACTGTACCTCTAAACCAGGCGTTCCCAACCTGGGGCCCACAGACCACTTGCTTAAATGTATTGATCCATTTCATAACTAGGTTGGGAACCCCTATGCTAAATAAATAAACTTGTCTATGTATAATTCATTGCATAATTACTCACCCCTTCAAGTCAGTATTTAGTACATGCACCTTTGGCACTAATTACAGCCTTGAATCTGTGTGGATATGTTTCTATGAGCTTTGCACATCTGGACACTGCAATTTTTCCCCATTCTTCTTCACAAAACTGCCCAAGCCCTGTCAGACTGCGTGGGCATTGTGAGTTTCAAGTCCTGTTTCAAGTACAGCCACAAATTCTTAATTGGATTGAGGCCTGGACTCTGACTTGGCACTCCAGGACATTAACCTTCTTGTTTTTAAGCCATTCCTGTGTAGCTTGGCTTTATGCTTGAGGTCATTGTCTTGCTGGAAAACAAATCTATTCCCAAGTTGCAGTTCTTTTGCAGACTGCATCAGGTTTTCCTCCAGTATCTCCCTGTATTTTGTCGCATTGATTTTACCCTCTATCTTCACAAGCCTTCTAGGTTCTGCTGCAGTGAAGCATCCCCACAGCAGGATTCAGCCACCACCATGCTTCATGGTAGGGATGGTGTGTTTTTGATAATGTGTACTATTTGGCTCAAGCCAATCATAGCATTTAGTCTGATGGCCAAGAAGCTCAATTTTGGTTTCATCAAGACATAGAATCTTCTTCCAGCTGACTTCAGAGTCTCCCACATGCCTTCTGGTAAACTCTAGCCAAAATTTCACGTGAGTTTTTTTTGCAACAGTGGCTTTCTCTTTGTCACTCTCCCATAACACTACCACTGGTGAAGCACCCAGGCAACTGTTGTTGTATGCGCAGTCTCTCCCATCTCAACCACCGAAGCTTGTAACTCCTCCAGAGTTGTCATCGTTCTCTTGGTGGCCTCCCTCACTAGTCCCCTTCTTGCACAGTCACTCAGCTTTTGAGGATGGCCTGCTCTAGGCAGATTTACAGCTGTGCCATATTCTTTCCATTTTTTGATGATTAACTTAACTATATTCCAAGGGATATTCAGTGACTCGGAAATTTTCTTGCATCCATCTGCTGAATGGTGCTTTTCATTAACCTTTTTGTGGAGTTGCTTGGAGTGTTCTTTTGTCTTCATGGTGTTCTTTTTGCCAGGATACTGACCCACCAGCAGTTGGACCTTCCAGGTACCGATGTATTTTTACAACAATCACTTGAAACACCTTGACTTGCCACAGGTGATCACCATTTAGTTAATTATATGACTTTTAAAACCAATTGGCTGCACCAGTGATGATTTGGTGTGTCATATTAAAGGGGGTGAATACTTACGCAATCAATTTTTTTGTGTTTTACATTTGTAATTAATTTGGATCACTTTGCAGAGATCTATTTCCACTTTGTCACAAAAGAGTCTTATTCTGTTAATCATTGTCAAAAAAACACAAATTAAATCCACTGTGATTCAATGTTGTAAAACAATAAAACATGAAAACTTCCAAGGGGAGGGGGGAATGCTTTTTATAGGCACTATTTAAGCAGGTTGAGCACTCCTTATCCAAAATGCTTGAGCAGGAAGATCCTTTTCCAGTTTTTGGAATATTTGCATTTATATAATGGGATACTTTGGGGATGAGACTCAGGTTTAAACACAAAATCCATTAGCTTATTCATATACCCTCGGGGCGGGGGAGTGAAGGTGAGTAGACAGGTAGTGCAGAGCACCCCTGTAGCCATTCCCCTGAATAATAAGTTTACTGTCCTGGATACTGTTGGCAGGGACGACCGACCAGGGGTGAGCCACGGTGGCAGGGCCTCCGGCATTGATTCTGACCCTGTGGTGCAGAAGGATGGGACGGAGAAGAGGAGAGCTGTCGTCATTGGAGACTCTATAGTCAGGGGAGCAGACAGGAGATTTTGTGGACGTGAGAAGGACACCCGCATGGTTTGTTGCCTCCCGGGTGCCAGGGTCTGGGATGTCTCTGACCGGGTGCATGACATCCTGGTAGGAGAGGGAAAGCAACAAGAAGTTGTAATACATGTTGGTACCAACGACATAGGCAGGAAGATGGATGAGGTCCTGAAGTGTGTGTTTCGGGAACTAGGCAGAAAGCTGAAGAATAGGACCTCAAGGGTGGCGTTCTCAGGATTGCTGCCAGTGCTACGTGACAGTGATGGTAAGAATTGGAGGAGATGGCAGTTGAATGCGTGGCTGAGGAGTTGGTGCAGGGGGCAGGGTTTTAGATTTTTAGATCATTGGGACCGCTCCTGGGGAAGGTGGGACATGTACAGATTGGATGGGTTGCACCTGAACTCGAGGGGGAGCAATATCCTTGCAGGTAGGTTTGCTAGCATGGTTCAGGAAGGTTTAAACTAATTTGCAAGGAGGCTGGGACCAGGAGCGATAGAGCAGTGGAAGAAGAGCATGGAGTAAAGCCAGATCTAACATATAAAGAGGCTTTGAGGAAAGAGAAACAGAATAAAGGGTGTAAAGGTAGTAAGGTAGAAGGGCTAAAGTGCAAGAAGCATCAGGAACAAAGGTGATGAACTGAGAGCTTAGATACATACATGGGATTATGATGTACTGGCCATTACAGAGACTTTGCTGGCACCAGGGCGTGAACGGATTCTCAATATTCCTGGATTTCAGTGCTTTAAAAGGGATACAGAGGGGTGAAAAGGGGAGGAGGAGTGACATTACTGGTCAGGGATACTATTACAGCTACAGAAAGGGTGGGTAATGTAGCAGGATCATCTTTTGAGTCAGTATGGGTGGAAGTCAGGAACAGGAAGGGAGCGGTTACTCTATTGGGAGTATTCTATAGGTCCCCTGGTAAAGGCATCAGTTAGTCTTGCGAGACCATTCAAGATTCAAAGATTCAAATTCAAGATTCAGAAAACTAACCGTGCATCAGCTCTGCAGGGCAGAATGAGACAGCATTTCTCTGGGGCAGTGCAATCATAACATAACAAACGCAACACTAAGTAATAAACATAACAATAAATAGTAAAAACACAACAGCCACATATCAGTTAAAATCAAGTTATAAGTGTCCAGTGCAAGTTAAAAGTGTCCAAAGCAGACTCAGGTGGAGCAGCTATTTAGCAGTCTGACTGCCTGTGGGAGGAAGCTGTTTAGTAGCCTTGTGGTCTTAGTTTTGATGCTCCTGTAACGTTTGCCTGATGGCAGAAGAACAAACAGTTCATGGAGAGGGTGTGAGGGGTCTTTAATGATGTACCATGTCTTCTGGAGGCATCGACTCTGAAAGAGGTCTTGGACAGAAGGTAGGGAGACCCCAATAACCTTCTCTGCTCCCCTAACCACCCTCTGCAAGGCTTTTTTGTTGACAGCACTGCAGCTGGAGTACCAGGTTGTGATGCAAAAGGTCAACACACTCTCAACCACACCTCTGTAGAATGTAGTTAAGATGTTAGTGGAGAGTGATACTTGTTTAAGCTTCCTCAGAAAGTGCAATCTCTGCTGGGCCTGTTTCACAATCCCAGTGGTGTTCCTGGACCAGGTGAGATTGTCTGAGATCTGCACCCCAAGGAACTTGATGTTTTCCACCCTCTCCATTGTGGAGCTGCTGATGCTGAGGGGTGTGTGCTCAGGCTGAGACCGTCTGAAATCGCCGATCATCTCCTTGGTTTTGGTGACATTAAGCATCAAGTTGTTATCCCTGCACCAGCTCTCTAGGTGTTTGACCTCCTCCTTGTACATAGTTTCATCATTTTTGCTGATGAGCCCCACCACTGTGGTATCATCTGCAAATTTAATGATCAGGTTCTCCTTGAATCTGGCTGCACATTCGTGTGTTAGCAGTGTGAACAGCAATGGGCTAAGCACACAGCCTTGTGGGGATCCAGTGCTCAGTGTGATGGAATCAGAGATGTTCCTGCCAACATGGACTGACTGTGGTCTCTCTGTCAAGAAACCCAGAATCCAGTGACACATGGCTGTGCTAAGGCCAAGCAGTAACAGTTTCTCCACTAGTCTCTGCGGGATGATGGTATTGAACGCTGAACGGAAATCAATGTACAGGATTCTGACATAAGTGTCTTTGTTGTCCAAGTGAGAGAGAACTGTGTGCAGTGTGGTGGATATTGCGTCCTCCGTGGAGCGATTTGGACGATAAGCAAACTGTAGAGGATCCAGTGATGAGGGGAGGCTGGCTGTGATATGAGGCTTGACAAGCCGTTCAAAACATTTCATCACCATGGATCTGTGCCTGGAAAGTCTTGGGCAGGCCTGGGCAAGGTTGTATTGAAGACCAGCAGTTGCCCATGCTGCAAGTCTCCCCTCTCCATGACACCAATGTTGTCCAAGGGAAGGGCATTAGGACCCATACAGCTTGGCACCAGTGTCATTGCAGAGCAATGTGTGATTAAGTGCCTTGTTCAAGGACACAACACACGTTGCCTCCTCTGGGGCTTGGACTCACAACCTTCAGGTCGCTAGCCCAATGCCTTAACCACTTGGCCACGTGCCCACACTGGTAGCAGCAGAGATACTGAGGAGCAGATTGGGAGGCAGTTTTTGGAAAGGTGCAACAGGGTTGTTATCATGGGTGACTTCCCTAATATTGATTGGCACCTGATTAGTTCCAATGGTTTAAACGGGGCAGAGTTTGTTAAGTGTCTCCAGGATGGATTCCTGTCACAGTATGTTGACAGGCCGACTAGGGGCAATGCCATACTAGATCTAGTATTAAGTAACGAATCGGGTCAGGTCACAGATCTCACAGTGGGTGAGCATCTGGGGGACAGTGACCACTGCTCCCTGGCCTTTAGTATTATCATGGAAAAGGATAGAATCAGAGAGGACGGGAAAATTTTTAATTGGGGAAGGGCAAATTTTGAGGCTGTAAGGCTAGAACTTGTGGGTGTGAATTGGGATGATGTTGTTGCAGGGAAATGTACTACGGGCATGTGGTCGATGTTTAGGAATCTCTTGCAGGATGTTAGGGATAAGATTGTCCCAGTGAGGAAGATAAAGAATGGTAGGGTGAAGAAACCATGGGTGACAAGTGAGATGGAAGATCTAGTCAGGTGGAAGAAGGCAGCATACATGAGGTTTAGGAAGCAAGAATCAGTTGTGTCTATTGAGGAATATAGGGTAGCAAGAAAGGAGCTTAAGAAGGGGCTGAGAAGAGCAAGAAGGGGGCATGAGAAGGCCTTGGCGAGTAGGGTAAAGGAAAACCCCAAGGCATTCTTCAAGTATGTGAAAAACAAAAGGATGACAGGAGTGAAGGTAGGACTGATTAGAGATAAAGGTGAGAAAATATGCCTGGAGGCTGTGGAAGTGAGTGAGGTCCTCAATGAATACTTCTCTTCGGTATTCACCAATGAGAGGGAACTTGATGACGGTGAGGACAATATGAGTAAGATTGATGTTCTGGAGCATGTTGATATTAAGGGAGAGGAGGTGTTGAAAATGTTAAAATACATTAGGATGGATGAGTCCTCGGGGCCTGAAGGAATATTCCCCAGGCTGTTCCATGAGGCGAGAGAAGAGATTGCTGAGCCTCTGGTTAAGATCTTTATGTCCTCGTTTTCCACAGGAATGGTACCAGAAGATTGGAGGGAGGCGAAGGTTGTCCCCTTGTTCAAAAAAGGTAGTAGAGATAGTCCAGGTAATTATAGACCAGTGAGCCTTACATCTGTGGTGGGAAAGCTGTTGGAAAAGATTCTTAGAGATAGGATCTAGGGGCATTTAGAGAATCATGGTCTGATCAGGGACAGTCAGCATGGTTTTGTGAAGGGCAGATCGTGTCTAACAAGCCTGATAGAGTTCTTTGAGGAGGTGACCAGGCATATAGATGAGGGTAGTGCAGTGGATATGATCTACATGGATTTTAGTAAGGCATTTGACAACGTTCCACACGGTAGGCTTATTCAGAAAGTCAGAAGACATAGGATCCAGGGAAGTTTGGCCAGGTGGGTTCAGAATTGGCTTGCCTGCAGAAAGCAGAGGGTCGTAGTGGAGGGAGTACGTTCAGATTGGAGGGTTGTGACTAGTGGTGTCCCACAAGGATCAGTTCTGGGACCTCTACTTTTTATGATTTTTATTAATGACCTGGATGTGGGGGTAGAAGGGTGGGTTGGCAAGTTTGCAGACGGCACAAAGGTTGATGGTGTTGTGGATAGTGTAGAGGATTGTCGAAGATTGTAGAGAGACTTTGATAGAATGCAGAAGTGGGCTGCGAAGTGGCAGATGGAGTTCAAACCGGAGAAGTGTGAGGTGGTACACTTTGGAAGGACAAACTTCAAGGCAGAGTACAAAGTCCAATCTTCCGTCCTTGGACTCACTTTACACCACACGCTGTCGGAGCAGTGCTGCCAGGATAATCAAAGACACGTTCAAGCGCCCCCCCCCCCCCCACCCCCCCACCAGCAGTCAACACACTTTTCGTTCCTTTTCCCTCCGGGAGAAGGCTCAGGAGCTTGAAGACTCGTGCGGCCAGATTTGGGAACAGCTTCTTTCCAACTGTGATAAGACAGCTGAACAGATCCTGACCCGGATCTGGGCCGTACCCTCCAAATATCTGGACCTGCCTCTCGGTTTATTTTTGCACTACCTTACTTTCCCTTTTCTATTTTCTATTTATGATTTATAATTTAAATTTTTAATATTTACTATCGATTTGTACTCCAAGGAGTGGGAAGCACAGAATCAAATATTGCTGTGATGATTGTATGTTGTTTGGCAACAATAAAGTATAAAGTAAATGGCAGGGTACTTGGTGGTGTGGAGGAGCAGAGGGATCTGGGGGTACATGTCCACAGATCCCTGAAAGTTGCCTCACAGGTAGATAGGGTAGTTAAGAAAGCTTATGGGGTGTTAGCTTTCATAAGTCGAGGGACAGAGTTTAAGAGTCGAGAGGTAATGATGCAGCTCTATAAAACTCTGGTTAGGCCACACTTGGAGTACTGTGTCCAGTTCTGGTCACTTCGCTATAGGAAGGATATGGAAACATTGGAAAGGGTACAGAGGAGATTTACCAGGATGCTGCCTGGTTTAGAGAGTATGCATTATGATCAGAGATTAAGGGAGCTAGGGCTTTACTGTTTGGAGAGGAGGAGGATGAGAGGAGACATGATAGAGGTATACAAGATATTAAGAGGAATAGACAGAGTGGACAGCCAGCGCCTCTTCCCCAGGGCACCACTGCTCAATACAAGAGGACATGGCTTTAAGGTAAGGGGTGCGAAGTTCAAGGGGGATATTAGAGGAAGGTTTTTTACTCAGAGAGTGGTTGGTGTGTGGAATGCACTGCCTGAGTCAGTGGTGGAGGCAGATACACTAGTGAAATTTAAGAGACTACTAGACAGGTATATGGAGGAATTTAAGGTGGAGGGGGGTTATACGGGAGGCAGGGTTAGAGGGTTGGCACAACATTGTGGGCTGAAGGGCCTGTACTGTGCTGCACTATTCTATGTTCTATAAGAGAGGTTTATATAATATTTTAAATAATTTGTGCATGAAACAATAATGCGTGCATTGAACCATCAGAATGGTATGCTGTAATTACATCAGCCGTGCAGGTGGGCAGTCAGTGGCTGTTTGGCATCACCATTATTTCTGAGTCTGAATTTAATTATTACTCGGAAGCAGTCATTGTCTTACACTTGTTCATCACGCATATGTTCTGATGCAGCCGTTCAGATTTTCATTAGCCACATTCTTTGCAATCTCATCAATTAATCTCTTCGCTGCTTTGTGATGGGCAGACACTTCATTGCCATAAATCTTTAAAAATTTAATGCCGTCCCTTTTCTTAAATTTCTGCAACCAGCCTGCTTAACATTCACAACTACTTTCAATTTTCAGTTCACCACGATAGATCTTCGCTTGTTTCATGACCAGCATACTGTTAAGCAGCATACGTTTACTCTGACGCTGATGAATCCACTCTTTCAGTCAATGTTCCCTCTATTTTTGTTGTAGCTGCATGAACCAACCATTGCACTAAGCAGGAAATTTTTACATGGCCTGAACGCTGTGTGGCTCTTTAACTGTTTTTTTTGCATTATGCATAAGAACACTGTGAATATTTAGAATGAAAATTTAAAAAATCACATGCTTATGATTTTATTTCAAATTGAAAAGTACGTATAATGAAATACAGTATAACAAAGAAAATCTTTCACGTTTCGTAACATTTTCTAGCTGTGTTCAATAGCAGTTGTGTGGCAACGAAGGCTATGTGCACAAGAGCATTGCAGTTACTGTGCAGCTGCATACCCACACAGCTTAGTGGGAACAGTACTTCCAATACAGATTCGAGATCTTCACTTTTCTCTTTATGAAGTGTTTTTCTATTTTTCACTAACTTATTTTTATTGCATATGTGAGGTCACTTCTCAGAACTGCCTGTGGTGCACAGAGACCTTCCCCACTTCCCTGTGTCTTGTGGAATTTTCCTTTTGTGACATCATGTCGTAAATAAATATATATTATATACAGTTAACAGAAGTATAGATAGATCTTCCTCTCGGCCTCACCACTGTAGTCCAAAGGGAAGTTTATGAAGCAATACATTTGGCACCAGGTTGGCTGCAGGAGCTGCCGGAAGGATGTTCAGTGACGTCCAGCCACGTGAGAGGTTCCACTCTGGATTTAGTTTATTCCCATAGCCTTTGTCTCCCGAGGCTGCCCACAAGGCAGTGAGGCTATTTACCCATTGCTGGGGATCTGGTTCATAAGTATCAGGGCGTGTCCACGCACCAGTGGGCCTGCATGTGGCGTGTGCAGGGGCCAGACTTCCTCCCCATCCTCAGTCGTTCTGCCTGAGTCCAAAAGGAGTTCGTTTTTCGTGTGTCGCCGGCCAGGAGGCACCACATGAGGCTTGCCGTTGGACAGGCTGTGTACTGACAGGGAGAGACTTGCACATTCAGCTTTGCTTTTCGCAGGACTGCTAGCCAGCAGTGGAAGCTGAAAGTGAGAGTGACAAGCACTACCCACTGCACTACCACACTAGATGCATCACAACAACCATTTTGACAGCATATATAAAGTTAAAGATATATTTAATTAAAATGGCCTTCTCCCCAGAAAGTAATTTGCCCCTGCCTTTCTGAATCTAAGGTAAGGGAAAGTGAACAATTTTACTTCTATCTACTTTAACTTTGCTGATCATCACTATCCTGTTGCCCTTTAGGAGTGAGCTGAACAGAAACTAAGCTACTGAGGACATGGAGATTCAAATATTTATCCAAGTTCAGTGGTGGAGGAAAATAAAGCAGCAGAAATATCCAAAAGAGCACATTTTATTTAATATAATACACATGAAAAAAATTTTGACCTTTTTCAGTTTTTGTTCCCTCCTTATCTCATAGCAGTGTCTGCAAATCTTCATCCACCTGCTTAACACTTGCAAACATCTGTCCTTCTGACTGGGGTTTACAGAAACATAACTGTTTTGGATTGAATTATGCAGCTAGTAACAATAAGGACTGTATAATTAACAATAAGACCACGACAATTGTAAGAAAATTGGATGATAAGAACGTTAACAGTATGATTAGCCTTCTAGGAACATTAATATTGCAACACCCATAAAATATACTGTACACTCACATCAGTTTTCATTGCTTAAAGTTTCTCAAGAAATGCCAGCAGTTCTCCAAGTAATTGCTAAGATTTCTCCCACACAATTGCCAAGTGTGAGACTGCTATATAAGCCTAAGTGAATGTGAAAGTTTCAAATTTCTTGACAGGTTTTCACCACTGTCACTCCAAGTGCACTCCTCGCATGAATTGCAACTGTGGTATGTCAGCTTCTTGCTATTTCACAACAGTTTTGCTTTATATTGCACGGGTAGGTGGTGGCGGCAGGTATGCTCAAAACACTTGAAAAGTATTGAGTTGAGCACTTGAAGTGCCATGGCTGAGGAGGCCACAGACCTCATCCTATACAACTCTTCAACTCTTCAATCACACAAGCTGATTCTTGGATTTGTCATCCTCCCTATATTAATTGCAATAATCTGGCATATAATTCTCGCCTATTCTTCTCTCCTGGATTCATCCACCACCTGCCAGATAGTCCTCTTCCCCCTCCTCCCACCTTCTTATTTTGGCTTCTGTCCTCTTTCTTTCCACTCATGATGATGGGTGTTGGCCTAAACATTGACTCTTCAGCCTTTTCCACAGAGACACTCTCTCTCTCTCTCTCTCTCTCTCTCTCACACACACACACACACACACACACACACACACACACACACACACACACACACACACACACTCAGTGTGCTTTTTAAGGACCAGCTTCGTACCCCCTACTATCAGACTTATGAACAGACAATAACCCATCTAGATTACCTGCCTATTTTTTCTTTCTTTTTGCTCTCTTTTTGCACTACTGACTTAATTTATTTTTAATATATGCCTCTTTGTCAATTATTATTTTTATTATTATGTATTGGAATGTACTGCTGCAGCAAATCAACAGTTCATGACATATTAAACCTGATTCTGACTGATTAAGTTCTTCTAACATTGTGTGTGTGTGTGTGTGTGTGTGTGTGTGTGTGTGTGTGTGTGTGTGTGTGTGTTTGTGTGTGTGTGTGTGTGTGTGTGTGTTGCTGCCGTTTCCAGCTTCTGCCATCTTTCTTGTGACTACATTTTAGTTCTATCCTAGACTGGACAGGGATCTCTTTGGTGCGACTTACCATTAATCCATGCTTGTGTTAGTTCCCCTATGCAATGGTTTTGATTATTGTAGGTTTATAGTTTTTCAGTGAGAAATAGGCCATATGTAATCTCTGAGGATGCATCTACAATTTTATCATTGTTTCACTGGTAACATTTCACAAAGCTTATTCTATGAAATGAATTAAGTTGACTGAATTTCTATGAAGCCTAATTCAACATTGGCACTTGCTAATGAAGTCCTCAAACAAACAATACTAATTTGGGAGAACATGAAGAGAATGTCTGCCTTTTCAGAAGGATCAACATGTTGAAGAAAGATAAAAAGGAGAAAGATTTCAAGAGAAAAATGGCTTTGAGCTGTTCAGGAATGCTGTTCCTCCAGATAGTTTGCATCCTCTTTACCTATAGGTGATTCCCAGAGGGCTGGGAAATAGCCAATGTTGTTTCTCTGTTTATGAAGGGCAATAGAGACAAACCAGGAAATTATAGGCCAGTGAACCTTACATCAGTGGTAGGAAAATTATTGCAGAAGACTCCTATGGATAGGATCTACTCACATCTGGAAAAGCACAGATTTATGAGGGATAGCCAGATTGGTTTTGTGTGGAGCACATTGCATCCTGCAAACTTTATTGAGTTTTTGAAGAACTGATAAATATAATTAATGAGATGAGATAATTGATAAGCTTTCAACAAGGTCCCTTATGGTAGGCTGATGCAAAAGAATAAGGAACGTGGGATCCACAGAGACTTAGCCCTGTGCCTTATAGGGTGGTGGTGTGGATGTTTCTCTGACAGGAGATCTGTGACCAGTAGTGTCCCACAGGGATCAGTGTGGAGACCTCTGTTGTTTATGTTACATATATAAATGATCTGGTTGAAACTGCAGCTGGCGCTGATTAGAAACTTTACAGAGGACACAAGGTTCGGCAGAGTTGTGGACAGCAAGAACATTCAATTGCAGCAGGATATACTGCACATTATATCAGTTGGAAATATGGGTCGAGAAGGGCAGGTGGAGTTTAAACCAAACAAGTGTGAGGTGTTGCAGTTTGAGAGGTCAAATGTATGAAATGAGAACCAAATGCATGCAGTAAGTGGCAGGACCTTTAGGAGCATTGATGTGTAAGGGGATTATGAGGTGAAAGTCCATAGCTCTCTAAAAGTAGCAATACAATTACATGGGTGGTAAAGAAGGCATACAACATACTTGTCTTCATTGTTGAGTATAAACATTGAGAAATTATGTTGCAGCTGTTAGAGTATTATGTGCGGTTCTGGTCATTGTAATACAGTAAGAGTGGAGAGGCTTTGGAAACGATGTAAAAGAAATTCACCCAGGATGTTGACTGGATTGAAGTGGAGGATGGAATAACTTGGTTTGCTTTCTCTAGAGCATTAAAGGGTGAGGGATGACCTTACCAAAATATATAAAACTATGAGACACATGCATAAGTAGAAAATAAATTTCTTCTTCTGGGTAGATATGTCAAATACTAGAGGGTATAGCAACAAGTGAGAGAGACTATGTGTAAAGGTGGTCTGAGCTTGGGGTCTTTTGACTGAAGTTCTTTACTACGAAGTTTTAGATCTTCAACAAGGGATAGGATCTACTCCTGAATCCTTAATATTAAAATTTTTTTAATAATATCCTAATTATTTTTGATTAGGATATGACTTTTTGACTTGCCAGAAGTGTCACAAGGCTAGACTGAATAGATTGCAGAGAGATAAAGTTAAAGATTTACCTAACGTGTCAGGTTTACAGAAACAATATGGAGGTCTTTAAATAGTCGTTTTCAGCAGGTGTTGGCTGCACTCTTTCTCTATAAAGCTCATCCTGGTTCTTGACTTCAATGATGTGGGACTTGAGTGTTTGAGCTTGTCAGCATAGCTTGTCAGATGGACTTGTTAGCATAGGTCATGGCTTTCAGTAAATTGCAGAATCTCTTAAGTTTTCTCCATCTGCCTTTAGGTATACGAAGAGCTGCTGAACATTCTTGCGAAGCACATTGAAAGCTTTAATTACATTAAAACCGATATGTAAATCCAAATTCTTTAAATTTAGTGTTATAATAGATATTGATGTTACTTGTCAATGTGTTCAAATCATTATCAATGGATAATTATTAATTGATCATTTTTTTTCAGTAAACACAAACATCCTACATGTTTAAATTCAAATAAGTTGCAAACTTGTGTATTTTCCTATTAACATTGATGTTAATCTTTCAGTGATTCTGTATTTATTATAATTACAGTTAATGGTCTATTAACAATTTCTGTAATTATGTGTCAGGTAACATTTTATGAGATCAATACTAAACATTTAAAGCGTAAATTATTTGAACATATAATCCATGCTAAAACTTCATTCACATAATAGGGAACAATTCCATTAATGGGTATGCCATCTGGATGAGATGCTAAACAAATACCATTTCTACACTTCTATTTGTTCAGAGTTTAGTAAAGATTTTTGGCACCATCTGGAAAGGATTGGCATGAGTGCTACTGATTTGCTGAAGAAAATTTCTCTAACAGCCAAAAGCATCAGAAATAAAAGAATGCTAATTGTAGGAAAGAACAATCTCCCAGCTTTTCAGAAGCGTGGGTGGAGGAGATTTAAAGTTGGAGAAATGTCTTTATCTGCAGAAAACCAGGAGATTCTCCAAGCAGATAGTGAGAATGTATGGGAGCAGATAACCATGGAGACATAGATAACCTGTGGCAAATTGCAACAGGTCCAGGTCATCTATGTCTCCATGGTCTGCAGTGGATGCAATCTTATTGGCTTTCAACTTGGCCTTAGATCACCTGGACAATAGTAATACCTATGTCAAGCTGCTCTTTATTGTCTACTGCTCAGCATTCAACACAGTCATACCCTTACCTCTAATCAACACACTCAAAAGCCTGAGCGTCTATATCTCCCTCTGCAACTGGATGTTTAACTTCCTCACTGGGAGACCACAGTCTGTGTGGATCAGAAATAACATCTCCTCCTTGCTGTAAATCAACACTGGCGCACTTCAAAGATGCGTACTTAGTCCACTGCTCTATTCTCTCTACATCCATGATTATGTAGCTAGTCGCAGCTCAAATAGGATCGAATAAAATTTGCTGATGACACACTTATTTGTTTGCAGAATTTCAGATGGTGACAAAGAGACATTGAGGAGTGAGATAAATCAGCTGGTTGAGTGCTGTTGCAACAACAACCTTGCACTCAGTGTCAGTAGGACCAAGGGATTGATTGTGGACTTCAGGAAGGAGAAATCGAGGGAACACACACCAGTCCTCATCGAGGGATCAGCAGTGGAGAGGGTGAGCAGTTTCAAGTTCCTAGGTGTCAACAACTCTGAGGATCTATCCTCGGCCAAACATATTGATGCAATTACAGAGAAGGTACATCAGCAGCTATATTTCATTAGGAATTTGAGGAGAATTCGTATGTCACTAAAGAAACTCACAAATTTCTATTGATGTACCATGGAGACCATTTTAACTGGTTGCATCACCATCTGATGTGGAGGGGCCTCTGCACAGGATCAGAAAACACTGCAGGAAGTTGAAAACTCAACCAGCTCCATCATGAGCACTGGTCTCCCCAGCATCCAGGAACCTTCAAAAGGTGATGCCTTAGAAAAGCAGCATCTACCATTAAGGACCCCCATCACCCAGGCCATCAAGAAGGAGGAAGTATGAAGACACACACAGGACCAGCTTCGTTCCCTCTGCCATCAGATTTCTAAATGGTCAATAAACCCACGAACACTTCCTTTGTATATTTCTCTCTCGCTTTTTGCACTAATTTATTTTAATTTTGTTTTTTATGTACTGTACACTTATTTTAATTTATAGTTTTTATGTGTATTTATTGCAATGTCCTGCTGCTGCAGTACAACATATTTCAAGACATACTGTATACCTGATACTGGTTCTGATTCTGATAATGGCTGGAATCCAGGATAAAGTACTCCAAGATGCTTGAAGACTTTGGTCAAAAAATCAAAGTCAGTGAATATAACTCCTTTTACCAACTGTATAACGAACCTCAAACGTTGTTGAAGTTACCAGTATTGTTCCATATACATTAACATTCGGGAGTTGATTGAATATTTAATTGTGCAGTTGGTTCTCTTATCTAAACATGCAGTTCAAATTGTGTTAAATCTTCCAGATCTTCAGAGTATAAAAATATACTGAGAGCTGCTAGTTCCTCTTTTTAACACCATTCAGTGACTAGTTGACTGAATAGACGCAACTGAAAATGAAGCTAAGGCTATGGTTATATTTGATGTAGGCTTCTGATTTTCCAAAACCTATGGTTACTGCTTGACAGGCAACAGCTGGGTCACTGACTGACAGCGGGGCAAGGACAGGAGGATAAATGTTATCATGCAGCTATCTTATGAAGTGATAATTTATTTCAAAGGCAAGCATACTGACTGCAGATTTCACTCCAGATTCACAATTCCAGACATATTGTCCAAGGAAAGGCTGTGGCCATACCCAATTTGTCAGTTTATATATCTTCATTGCTGAATAAGGCTTTATTTTGACTGGAGTTTACAACCAGATAACATAAACGATACCTCGTATTGTTAAAGAATACAATGAATCTGGTTTACTGGGACACATCAGAACCAGTACAATTTGGCCCAATTTAGCGACTGCCCCAATGAGCAACATTTTATTGGAAATACTTAAAATGTATAACAAACTACCACTTAACTGAGTTGCCGTTCATGTATTTAAATGAAATACGGAACAAATTGGAACACTACTGATACCTTTGCAGTACTATAAAACTATATATTAATTCCTAATTATTATCGATGGAGGAATTCAACTGCCTTGTTCTTTTCATTGACTGTAAATGATCAAAATCAGCACTGATACCTAGTGCAGATAGTAAACTCTCTTCATACAAAGCTTTAGATGATTGCATCCTCCAAATTTCATTTTCATTGGAACATTCAGGATGACTGTTGATACCTTTGTAATTCCTAACTTGCTGCAGAAGTGAAATTGTTTCATTTTCTGACATCTCCAAATCTAAGTGCTTGAAACGGTGGTGATCAAAATAGTTTCAAATTGTCTTAATGCTTATTTCTTGCCAACTATCAGTGACAAAAATTATTGCTACTTGAACACAAACAACTGATGCTATTTAAAAATTATTCGCTCTAAGCGCTGTGTAACGTCTAAAGACCAAGCACTTATATTAGCTAGAAACTTTTGGGCAATAGTTTCCTGCACCAATTAATTGGCATTTTGTTCCAAATAAATGAAGGGAATCCTGGCTATTTTCGCAATTTAGTCTTTGTTTTTTAAGAGTTGTCCCAAATAAATAGCTGGCCTGATTAACCGATGGTCCAATTCACCAGCATCCATTGTTTTATTCACTTTAAATCACTTGTAAACTTAGATTTTTTTTTTCAGTTTTTCCTATTCAGTGGAATTATTTATCAAGAGGAACATAAGCTCTAATACTCTGAAGATATGGAAGTTTCAACACAATTTTAAATGAATGTGAGAATCGTAATCAGCCATCATCACTCATGAATGTGGAATTTGTTGTTTTGTGGCAGCAGTACAGTGCAATACATAAACAATACAATAAGTTACAATAAGAAATATAAAGAAATAGTGCAGATAGAAAGTAAAATACTGAGGAAATATTCAGGTTTTATAGGCCATTCAGAAGACTGATGATGGAGAGGAAGTTTATATAAACCACTCACACAACCCTTTACATCAGCAGCACCAGAGTGAAAACTATTTCATACTCCTGAGAGTGTGCATCACCAGCAACCCCTCATGGTTCCAGAACACATCCTGCACAGTCAAGAAAGCTCATCACTGCATCTACTTAATGGGGAGGCTGAAGAGAGCCAGACTATGCACATCGACACTCACGTCATTCCTCAGCTGCGCATCCTAACAAGCTGCATCACTGCTTGGTACTTGGTATGGACACTACACTGTGGCCGACAGGAAGGCTCTACATCAGATAGTCAAAACTGCCCAGTGCATCACCAGTACCAGCCTAGCCGCCATCAAGGACATACATACAAGAAAGGTGTTAGAAAAAGACCATTAACATCATGAAGGATCCCACTCACCCTGCTCATGGTCCGTTTGTTCCACTCCCATCAGGGAGGAGGCTACGTAGCATCCACGCCAGGACCATCAGACTCACTTTTCCCAAGCAGTAAGGCTGATCAACACCACCGCCCACTAACACCATCACCAATGTTCCCTCTAAGGCGTGTGCGTGTGTACATCATTTGCTACTGGCACACAAAGAAATCTAAACTGCACACAAAAGGTTGTCACTCTCTACCCTGTTGGCATCTGAAGTATATTTCACGACCATACACATTCACCTTTCTTTTTCGGCTTCTGATGCAGATAGTGTTGACAACGTGGAGTTTGTGATGATTTATCTGCTGATTTTAGAAGTGGCTTATTTATATTGCTTTTATTGAAGAAATTGTTGATTCATTATGTCAAATTCCAAAGAAACAAAGGATGTGAAGCGCAGAAGAGCTGCTGGTTAATTTAAAGCGGAATGGTTTAATGAAATAGTAGAAACTGCGACACTGAGAGCTCATGAGGTTAGGAACATGCAGCTACGAGAAACATTTATGTACAATACAGAAACTGGTGTTACCTGCATGTGTTAACGGGATGCAAAAATTGCTGGAGAATTAGCACATGGGAATAAGTGGAATGATATTTGCAATATATTTGGGTATACATTACCCTGATAGTAATATCTACAGCTGGTGCCATCCCAAAGTCCATGTAGATGTGTTAAATGGGGAGGAGGGCTTTACCCATGATGGACTGGGCCGTATCCACTACCTTTTGTAGGCCTTTAGATTAATGGGCATTGGTGATTCCATACCAGGCCATATATTCTTCACCACACATCTACAGAAGTTTGTCAAAGTTTTAGATGACATTCCATAGGTAGAAAAAGGGAGGAGGTCCTGAAGAGAGAATCAGGGAGTTGGGCAGGAAGCTGAAAAGCAGTACCTCCAGGGTAGTGATCACGGGATTGCTGCCTGTGCCACATGCTAACAAGCGAAAGAATAGCATGATCAGCCATATTAATGCGTGACTGCGAAACTGGTGTAGGGTTTCGGGATTCTGGATCATTGGGGCCTCTTCTGGGGGAGGTATGACCTGTACAAAAAGGATGGGTTACACCTGAACCCAAAGGGGTCCAATATCCTTGCAGGCAGGCTTAAAAGAGGTGTTAGGGAAGGTTTAAACTAATTTGGCAGGGGGATAGGAACTGGAGTGATAGGGCTGAGGATGGGAAAAACAGAAATAAATCAAAGATAGCATGCAACAGATATGATAGAAAGGACAGGAAGGAGATGAGGTATAATCACAGCCAGTGGGATGAGTTACAAGGCAATAGAGGTATGGTGCAGCTAAAACGTAAAGCAACAAATACTGGACTGAAAGTGTTATATTTGAAAGCATGCAGCATAAGAAATAAAATGGACGATCTTGAAATTCAGCTACAGATTGGCAAGTATGACGTTGTGGCCATCTCTGAAACTTGGCTAAAGAATGGCTGCCATTGGGAGCTGAAAGTCCTAGAATATACGGTGTAAGGGAAAGACAGGTTAGTAGGCAGAGGGGTTTGTGTGGGCTGTGTATAAGAGATAATATTGAATCATTAGAAAAGGATGCATAGGATCGGTAGGTATAGAGTCTCTATGGGTTGAGTTAAAAAATGGCAAGGGTAAAAGATGGATTATGAAAGGAAGCTGGCGACTAATATCAAAGAAGATACTAAAAGCTTTTTTGAGTATATAAAGGGTAAGAGAGAGTTGAGGGTAGATATAGGACCAATAGAAAACGACACTGGAGATATTGTAATGAGAGACGCAGAGATGGCAGAGGAACTGAATGCATATTTTGCATCAGTCTTCACAGTGGAAGACATCTGCAGTATACCGGACATTCAAGGGTGTCAGGGGAGTGAAGTATGTGCAATGAAAATTACGACTGAGAAGGTGCTCAGGAAGCTTAATGGTCTGAGGGTGGATAAATCTCCTGGACCTGATGGAATGCACCCTCGGGTTCTGAAGGAAGTAGCTGGAGAGATTGCGGAGGCATTAACAATGATCTTTCAAGAATTGATAGATTCTGGCATTGTACTGGATGACTGGAAAATTACAAATGTTACTCCGCTATTTAAGAAGACCGCAATATCTCCTGGAGGGTGGAAGGCAGCAGAAAGGAAACTATAGACCTGTTAGCCTGACTTTGGTGGTTGGGAAGTTGTTGGAATCAATAGTTAGGGATGAGATTACAGAGCAAGTGGAGGCACATGACAAGATAGGCCAAAGCCAGCATGGTTTCCTGAAAGGAAACTCCTGCCTGACTAACCTACAGCAATTTTTTGAGGAAATTACAAGCAGGGTAGACAAAGGAGATGCAGTAGATGTGATGTACTTGGATTTTCAGAAGGCCTTTGACAAGGTGCCACACATGAGGCTGCTTAGCTAGATAAGAGCCCATGGAATTACAGGGAGGTTACCAGCGTGGCCGGAGCTTGGTTGATCAGCAGAAAACAGAGAGTGGGAATAAAGGGATCCCATTCTGGCCTGCTGCCAGTTACCAGTGGAGTTCCACAGCAGTCGGTGTTGGGACCGCTGCTTTTTACGATGTATGTCAATAATTTGGACTGTGGGATAAATGGATTTGTGGCTAAATTTGCTGAGGATACAAAGATAGTTGGAGGAGTAGGTAGTGTTGAGGAAACAGAGAGCCTGCAGAGAGACTTAGATAATTCAGGGGACTGAGCAAAGAAGTGGCAAATGCAATACAATGTTGGAAAGTGTATGGTCATGCACTTTGGTGGAAGAAATAAGTGGGCAGACTATTATTTAGTTGGAGAGAGAATTCAAAATGCAGAGATGCAAAGGGACTTGGGAGCCCTTGTGCAAGATACCCTGAAGGTTAACCTCCAGGTTGAGTCGGTGGTGAAGAAGGCGAATGCAATGTTGGCATTCATTTCTAAAGGTATAGAATATAAGAGCAGGGATGTGATGTTGAGGCTCTGTACGGCACTTGTGAGACCATACTTGGAGAATTGTGGGCAGTTTTGGGCTCCATATTTTAAAAAGGATATACTGACATTGGAGAAGGTTCAGAGAAGATTCACAAGAATGATTCCAGGAATGAAAGAGTTACCATATGAGAAATGTCTGGCAGCTCTTGGGCTGTATTCCCTGGAGTTCAGGAGAATGAGGGGGGATCCCATAGAAACATTCCAAATGTTAAAAGGCCTGAAGTGATTAGATATGGCAAAGTTATTTCCCATGGTAGGGGTGTCTAGGACAAGAGGGCACGACTTCAAGATTGAAGGACATCTATTTAGAACAGCGACGCAGAGAAATTACTTTAGTCAGAGGGTGGTAAATCTGTGGAATCTGTTGCCCTGAGTGGCTGTGGAGGCCAACTCAGTAGATGCTTTTAAGACCATAAGACCATAAGACAAAGGAGCAGAAGTAGGCCATTCGGCCCATCGAGTCTGCTCCGCCATTTTATCATGAGCTGATCCATTTTATCCTATTTAGTCCCACTGCCCCACCTTCTCACTATAACCTTTGATGCCCTGGCTACTCAGATACCTATCAATCTCTGCCTTAAATACACCCAATGACTTGGCCTCCACTGCTGCCCGTGGCAACAAATTCCATAGATTCACCACCCTCTGACTAAAAAAATTTTTTCGCATTTCTGTTCTGAAAGGGCGCCCTTCAATCCTGAAGTCCTGCCCTCTCATACTAGACTCCCCCATCACGGGAAACAAATTTGCCACATCCACTCTGTCCATGCCCTTTAACATTCGACATTTAACATTTTAAGGCAGAGATAGATAGGTTCTTGATTAGTCAGGGCATCGAAGGGTATGGGGAGAAGGCAAAGTAATTGGGATGACTGGAAGAATTGGATCAGCCATGATTGAATGGAGGAGCAGACTCAATGGGCTGAATGGCCTACTTCTGCTCCTACACCTTATGGTCTTATGGTTTTATTCCAAATCCTTGCAAACCTCAAAGGAAGTAGAGGTGTTGCCATGCTGTTTACAGCTATTTACATGTTGAACCCAAGACAGGTCCTCTGAAATGATAACACTGAGGAAATCAAAGTTGCTGACCCTCTCCACCTCTGATCTTCTGATGGTGACTGGCTCATGGACCTCAGGTTTCTTCCTCCTGAAGTCAATATCATCTCCTTGGTCCTACTGACACTGACTGAGAGGTTGTTGTTGTGGCATCACTTGGCCAGATTTTCAATCTCCCTCCTATATGCTGATTTATCAGGATCAGAATCAGAATCAGGTTTATTATCACTGGTATGTGACACGAAATTTGTTAATCACGATCTTTGATTCGGCCAATGGCAGCGGTGTCATCAGCAAACTTAGATATGGCCTTGGAACCATGCTGACCCTGGCAGTCATACAGGTAAGTATAAAGTGAGTAGATCAGGGGGCTAAGCACACAGCCTCGCGGTGCACCTGTGCTGATGGAGATTGTGGAGGAGATGTTGTTCCCAATCTGAACTGACAGGGGTCAGCAAGTGAGGAAATTCAGGAGGTATTGAGGTCTAGGTCTAGAGGATTATTGATTCATTTTGAGGGAATGATAATGCTGAATGCTGAGCTGTAGTCAATGAACAGTTTCGGGGGCTGAGGGGTTCATGAAGGTAATCACAGGGTTACTGGGGCTGTTCGTGAAGATAGATGCCTGTCCGTCACCTTATGTCATTTTATGGGCATACAATATATCTATTTATAAAACCTATCTTACGTATTTATTCAGTATCCATTGTGTTATTAAATTATTACTGTGTTCTTTATCTTTCATGTTTTGTTTTATGCCGCATCGGATCTAGAGTAACAATTATTTCATTCTCATTTACGCTTCTGTACTGGAAATGACATTAAGCAATCTTGAATCTTGAATAAGAAGAATGTTTACATAAAGGAATTAATAGTACAATAAACATGTGTATGTTTATTAAAGACCTTTTAAAAACTTTAAGCTTTCCAAATGATTTTGCAAAACTGAAACTTCAAAAGGAATATACCAAACTGATTGAAAACAATCCTTGAAATAGTTTCCCAACTCATTTGTCAGAAATTTTATGAATAATTAGTCACATTTTAAAGTTGTCATGGTTCTGCAGACATTGACAGTGAGACATTGTCTGGAGCAAGATTATACAAACAGCCGCGAGGCAAACAAAATGAGATGACTAATAAAATGAGTTATTTGATCTGCTGTACCACAATTTGCATGGTTCCAAACACAAAATTTAAAAATTAGTGCAAAATCTAATTGCATGGATAGCCCTAGCTTCCTTCAGTGAAACTCTTACAATATTTAATATATGTATTTTAAACTTGAACTTGTACTTGATGTATTAAATAAGCATTTTTGAATCAGATACTAAAATCTGAACTGATGTTTGAGGGTTTTTTTTTGTTTAATTTCCATGCATACGTTGTACAGAAATATTGCCAAGGTTCTGCACGGTACCTTTAATATAAAATATATGAGGTAGCAGTTCATTTCCTTTAATGCTTGAGGGAACGGTAAATTATTTTTGGTATCCTTGAAATATCTGTATCCTTGAAATATACCAAGAAGCCACAAGCTCAGATTGGATTTTAAAAAGTGAAATCAAATCTTCCTTCTTGATCTATTTGCAATGAGAAACAATAATAGAAGACATACAACCAATAACATTGGAGTTGTCTTGAGAACCTAGGTAGGTCATAACATGATTTATTGGCAATAAAAATCAATAAGATTTCATACTCAACCAATATTACTTAGGTAACAATATGGTTATATACAAAGACAAATTGATTTCAGGAGTGTATTAGATTTAATGCTGAATTGAGTCAACTCCTACGACAACACAAACTTTTAGCTTAGTTTCCTCCTGTATGTTTTCCCCTCTGGGTATCAGTAAGGATTTACTGAGGCCAGTAATACATTTTAAAAAGTAGCACTGATGCTACAGCCCAATGCAGCCTGAAGTCCTTTATGTTCCACTGCTGTGTCAATGATTTTATTTGACCATCTTTGTTGAGCAAGAGATGGATAGGAGCAGTCAGAGCAGTGTTTGATTGTCGAGCATCATCTACGTAAAAACAAGGGCTGCAGCGGTAAATGGGTTTTGACAGCTAGTTTTTTTTTAGATTATGAGGACACTCAGTCCTCGTTTATTGTCATTTAGAAATACATGCATTATAAAATGATACAACATTCCTCCAGAATGATATCACAAGAAAACACAGGACAAACCAAGACTAAAACTGACAAAACCACATAATCATCACATATAGTTACAACAGTGCAAAGCAATACCATAATTTGATTAAGAGCAGACCATGGGCACGGTAAAAAAAAAGTATCAAAGTCCTGATAGACTCATCATCTCACGCAAGCAGCAGAAGGGAGGAACTCTCCCTGCCATGAACCTCCGAGCACTGCCAACTTGCCGACACAGCACCATTGGAAGCACCCGACCGCAGCGGACTCTGAGTCCATCCGAAAACTTCAAGCCTCCAACCAGCCCCTCCGACACAGCCTCTCCGAGCACCATCCTCTGCCGAGCACTTCAACCCCACCCCAGCTGCCGAGCAACAAGCAAAGCCGAGGACTCGGGGCCTTCTCCTCCAGAGATTCTGGACCACACATTCAATGAAGCAGGCATTTCAGAAGTTTCACCAGATGTTCCTCCGTGCTCTCACGTCCGTCTCCATCAAATCAGGATTGTGCACGGCACCCTACTTGACAAATAACAGACATCACCACCCGAGTGGCCGCCGCGAGCTGCATCGCGTCGCCATCTTCTCCTCCCGACTGCAGGAGAAATCACATGCACGAGATTTTGCAGATGCAGGAAATCCAGAGTAACACACACTGGAGTGACTCAAACCAATGGCTCATCCGAGGGAAGCGACTCAAACCAGTGGATCCTCCAAGGGCAGTGACTCGAACCAACAGCCCCTCCAAGGCCAGCAGCTCCTCCAACGGCAAGAAATTGAGCCAGTGGCCTCTCTGAAGGTAGCGACTCAAACCAACAGCCCCTCTGATGGTAGTGACCTGAACTAGCGGCCCCTCCGTGGTCAGCGACTCAAACCTGTGTCCTCTCTGAGGGCAATGATTCAAACCAGTGGCCCCCAAAGGGTAGTGACCCGAATCAGTGGTCACTTCGAGGGCAGAGGCACAAACCAGCAGCCTCACTGAGGGAAGCAACATGAACCAGAGGCCTCAGAGGAGGAGATTACAGGGTGGACAATGGGACAGATTGAAGGATGGGCTAAAGGACTCACTGAATGTTGTAATATACCCACTGACATCCCTGACCTATGACCACTCAAAGTGGACAAAGGGCACTTGGAAAGATTTTTCTTTAGATTATGAGGACACGTAGTCCTTTTTTATTGTCATTTAGTAGTGAATGCATTAAGAAATCATACAATGTTCCTCCAGAAAGATATCACAGAAACACGAGAAAAACCAAGACTAAAAAAACTGACAAAAACCACATAATTATAACATATAGTTACAACAGTGCAAAGCAATACCGTAATTTGATGAAGAACAGACCATGGGCACAGTAAAAAAAAGTTTCAAAGTCTCTCAAAAGTCCCATCATCTCACGCAGACGATAGAAGGAAGAGAAACTCCCTTCCTGCCATGAGCTTCCAGCGCCGCAAACATGCCGATGCAGCATCCTAGAAGCACCCCACCACAGCCGACTCTTGAGTCCGTCCAAAAATTTCGAGCCTCCGACCAGCCCTCCGACACTGAGCACCGAGCACCATCTTTGCCGAGCGCTTCAATCCCGGCTCCGGCAATAGGCAATAGGCAAAGCCGAGGATTTGGGGCCTTCCCCTCCGGAGATCCTCGATCGCACAGTAGCAAGCGGCAGCGAAGTAGGCATTTCAGAAGTTTCTCCAGATGTTCCTCCGTGCTTCTCAAGTCTGTCTCTATCAAATCAGGATTGTCCACGGCATCCTACTTCATAAATACAATATTATTTCAGAGCGGCCCCGCATGCTGTGTCGCGCCGCCATCTTCTCCTCTCTTTCCTCTGCTCCTGATGCATGATGAAGACCATGCATCTGGAGCAGAACAAGGCCCTGCATGAATGTGAGAAGCTCTCAGACTATCTTACTTACCCACTCCATCAGGCACCTCCTATTCCATTCCCACATTCCAAGGACTCCCATTTTGACTTCAACAGTCTCCTCAGAACCCACAAAACAAATTGCTTGCATTCGTCATCCTCAGTCCCAAGGGGTTATCGAAGAAGAAGAACAAAACCATACTTGAGAATGACGTAAGTAAAGAGTAGTCAATCAGTTAACCAAAACCTCAGTCACAGAAGTAGGTACTTTTGGAACGTCTTAAAAGTGGAATGAGGGATAATGAGATAAGATTTGGTAATGATTGTATAATTCCCATTTAAGCTTGCCCTAGACATTTTTCTCATTACTGGATCATGTTTCTGGGAATGAAGTGTGTGCCTAGATTGAGGTTGAGTAATCCATAACCACAGAGTTCCCAGGTATAATTCTTTTTCTGAGTGTGTCACATCCACAACCAACCTGACTAACAGAGTGGCTGACTATTGGGAGGGTATTTTTTTTTTGTGGGAGACGGATAGAATTCTTGAAATTGAGTCCTTTGCAGTGGATGACACTCTACCCAATGAGAGAGGGATTAAAGTTGGGGAAGGTGTGAAGCCAGGGTTAGAGGAATGTTGACGCCTGATAGTTTCGGGATTGAAAGAGACGATATAGAAAGGAAGGGATAAGATAGTATGGAACTTAAGTAAAGTGTAACTAGCAGAAGAAAAATGTACAATATTTAGGTGTGATGCAGCTTAAAATGGAATTTATTGATTCAGTCATAAACTTTAAGTGATTATTTAAAATATACTCAACAAGTTAAGCAAACTAATTATTAAAAGTAGAGTTAATTATTAAATAACAATTTATTTAGTGATATTGAGTATTCTAAAATTAACCAAGTTGCACAAGACACTTATGGACAAAGAGTTCTAACAACAATAAGTGTTTGTAATGATTCTGTTTTTCCAGTTTATGTTTCCTTCTGATATTTCCTTTTGCACATACATCATGTTTCTGGGAATAGAGCGTGCGTCTGAATTGAGATTGGGAAATCTGTAACCACAGCCCTACTGTACACTTGTAAATGTTTATTTTGGTACATTTCCTGTCCTCAAAATTCTACAGGAAAATCCAATCATCGATCTGGATTGAGAGGTGGTGGGGATGATGAAGATTTGGGAAAGGTCGTGGCATACTAATGATGAAAGGTAGATCCAATCATGTGAGACTGGCGTGCTCTGTTGTTATTACGGGAGGGAAATAGTGACATTGTGGGTATGGAGTTAGTCATCAGGCACCTTGCTGGGCTTGTTTCTTTTGTCCATAAGCAGTATGGGAAAGGCAATACCTCACATCCTTTCTCATCAAAATATTGCAAGGGCAGGGAAACCTAACCTCTTCCATTTATGAATAGAATAATAAAGCAACAACAGTTAAATGTATATTTTATCTTTATGGATGGTTTAGCCCCTCATTCCAACTCCAGTAACAATTCTCTATAAGTCTTGAGGCCAGTGAGCTTCCTCAGTCAGATTTCAGTTCACTTAGTTCCTCATTTAGAGTAGACCTACCTAGTTTCAAAGAAATGACAAGAGATAAAATCACTCCTTCACTCTGTTCTCTCTCCACAGATCAGCAATTTTTGTTTTAATTTACCCATGTTTAAGAATAACAGAGTGAGTTGGAGATAGTTCCTTGTGAACTTTACATAGCAGTTTTAAAAATTGAGCGGAGCCTGTTGGGACTTGTCTGTGGAGCAGGAGATTGTTTGGGTTAATAGTAACTTAGCAAAAGCCAATCAAGTAACGTGGGGATTGATTGGAGCAGCCATTGTGTAAGTCAACAGTGTCAGAGTGGTCGGGATTTGGCACAACAGCCGTAGGCAAGAACAGGCACAGGCTAGAACTTGAGTTTGAGAAGTTAGAGGCATAGCACATGTAGGCAGGATGGTAGTTCAAGCAGTGGAATGCTACACCTGTGAGATTATGACTTCAAGGTACCCCTCCATGATGACTACATCTGCAGGAAGTGCACCCAACTTCAGCTCCTGACTGACAAGGTCAAGGAACTGAAGCTGGGGCTGGATGCACGCAGGACCACCTGGAACTTCACAGTAGCTGAAAACTTCATAGATGAGTCTTTGACTGAAGTGGACACACCCACAGGTGCAGGCTTCAGATAGCAGATGGGTGACCACCAGAAGAAGTCAGTGCAGGGTTCCCTTGTGGCCATTCCCCTCAGATGTGTACCCTTTGGATACTGCTTGGGGGCAGGGAAGGGTATGTCCGATCAGGGCACAGAAGCCGAGCCAGGCTGGTCGGACTGTGGCTGAGCAGGGAAGGGTAGAGTCAGACAGAATGGTAGTGATAGGAGATTTGACAGTTACGGGGATGGACGGGAGATTCTGTGGCCATGAAGGAAAAGACAGGATGGTGTATTGCCTCCCAGGTGTTAGGATCCAAGATGTATCAGAGTAACTGCAGAATATTCTGAATAGGGAAGGTGAGCAGCCAGAAGTTGTGGTGCACATTGGCACGAATGACATAGGCTGAGTGGGGGGAAGAGGTTCTGTGTGGTGAGTAGAGGGAGTCCTGCTGAAGAGCAGGACCTCTAAGGTAGTAATCTCTGGATTACTCCCAGCACCAAATGTTAGTTAGGGCATATGAAGGAGTGGCTGATGAAGTTGCGCATGAACAGGATTCAGATTTCTTGATCCTTAGGATCCCTTCTGGGGAAGGCATGACCTGTACAAAAAGGATGGGTTACACCTGAACCCGAGGGGGACCAATATCCTTGCAGGCAGATTAGCTAGAGCTCTTGGGGAGGGTTTAAACTAAGCTGGCAGGGTGATGGGAATCAAAGTGCTAGGGCTGAGGAAGGGGCAGCTGCTATACAAGTCGATGGAGTATGTAGTGAGACTGTGAGGATGGGTAGGCGAATGGTAGGGTAAATTTGCAGTCAGTGGGATGAGGTGAAGAGTAACATGGGGGCAAAATCAAAAAGGGTGATGAATACAAGACTGAATGTGTTATCACAAAGAAGAGAAAATCTGCGGATGCTGGAAGTCCGAGCAACGCACACACAATGCTGGAGTAACTCAGCAGGCCCGGCAGCATCCAAGAAAAGAGTACTGTTAACGTCTCAGGCCGAAGCCCTTCAGCAGGACTGGAGAAAAAAAGCTGAGGAGTGGATGTGAAAGGTGAGGGGAGGAGAGAGAGAAACACAAGGTGATAGGTGAAACCTGAAGGGGGAGGGATGAAGTAAAGAGCAGGGACATGAATTGGTAAAAGAGCCAGAAGGCCATGGAAAAAAGAGAAGGGGGAAGCACCAGAGGGAGGTGGTGGGCGGGTAAGGAGATAAGGTGAGAGAGGGAAAAGGGGTGGGAAATGGTGAAAGAGATTGGGGGATGGGGGGTATTACTGGAAGTTTGAGAAGTCGATGTTTATGCCATCAGGTTGGAGGCTACCCAAATGGAATATAACGTATTATGTTTCAATATATGCAGTACACAGAACAAGGTAGATGCTCTTGTAGGACGGTTAGAGATTGGCATGTGTGATATTGTGGGCGTCACTGAGTTGTGGCTGAAAGAAGATCATAGTTGACACCTTGTATCAAAAGGAAAGGCAGCTGGGCAAAGTGGGGGGGGTGGCTCTGTTGGTAATAAAAGGAAAGGTACGTCGCATCCGAATTTTCTCCGGTTAGCGGACGATTTCCCTCCACGCCTCTCTGACGTAGTGGGGAACTGCGCACAAGGCAAGTTACAGCAGTGGTTTGCCATTGCCTTCTGCCGGGTGAGTTTCCAAAGAGATCATCAGCTCGTAACCCAGCACAGACGGAAAGCGTGCAGGGGAGCCGGCTGGATTCGAACTCGGGACCTTTTGTCCCGAAGTCCGACGCTGATGCCACTTCGCCACCAACCGGGTCATCTGTTGGTAATAAATGAAATAAGATCCTTAGAAAGTGGTGACATACGATTGGAAGATGTAGAATCCTTGGTGGCAAGGATCAAAAGAGGCAGGTGGGAGATAGATACAGGCCCCCGAACAGCAGGCAGGATGTGGAATATAAATTTCAATGGGAAATAGAAAAGAATGTAAAAGAGAGTAATGTTATGATAGTCATGGGGGATTTCAATATCCAGCTAGATTGGGAAAATCATGTTAGAGCTGGATCCCAAGAGGGAAAATTTGTGGAATGCATACAGGACAGCTCTTTAGAGCAGCTTGTGGTTAAATCCACTGGGGGAAAGGCAATTCTGGATTGAGAGTGGTGTAATGAACAACGTTTGATCTGGAGGCTTAAGATAAATGAAATCTTTGGAGGCAGTGGTCAGAATATGATAGAATCAACCCTGCAGTTTGAGAGAGAGAAAATAAAATTAGATAGATCAGTATCACTACAGTGGAGTACAGAGAATTACAGAGGCATGAGAGAGGAGCTGGACAAAGTTGATTGGAAGGGAACACGAGCTGGGATGACAGCAGAGCTGCAATGGCTGGAGTCTCTGGGGAAATTTGGAAGGTGCAGGATAGACACATCCCAAAGACGAAGAAGTATTCTAAAGCGAGGATGAGACGATGGGTGTAAATGGAAGTTAAATACAGCATAAAAGGAAAAGAGAGGATATAAAATACGGCAAAAAGCAGTGTAAATTAGAGGACTGGGAAGTTTAAAAAAACAACAGAAAGCAACTAACAAAACCATAATGAGAGAAAGATAAAATATGAAAATAACTTACCCAATAATATAAAAGAGGATACCAAAAGATTTTTCACATATATAAAATGAAAGGCATGGTTGGATATTGGATTGCTCCAAAATGATACTGAAGAGAAAGTAATGAGGGTCAAATAAATGGCAGATGAACTTTATAGGTTTGCATTAGTTTTTACTGTTGAAGGCACAAGCAGAAGCAATATGACAGAAATTCGAGAATGTCAGGAGGCATAAGTGAGTGTAGTTGCTATTACTAAGGAGAAGGTGCTTGGGAAGCTGAAAAGTCTGAAGGTAGATAAGTCAACTGGAACAGATGGACTACACCCCCAGGATCCTGAAAGAGGTAGCTGAATGAAGAAATTGTGGAGGCATTACTAATGATCTTTCAAGAATCACTAGATTCTGGAATGGATCCAGACTGGAATAATTGCAAATTTCTTTTCTTCTGCCTCCCTCCGCTCTTTAAGAAGATGGTGCTGTGTATTGTGAGCAGTTTTGTAACATCTAATTATTTAGTGATATATGATATTTAGTGTAATCTTGATGCACAATGGGCACATGCCCTTGGATTATTGTTACAATTTCTTCAGTTTTGGTCACCTTCTCTGAGAAAAGATGTGCTGGCATTGAAGAAGGTCCAGGGGAGGTTCACGAGAATGATTTCAGGAGTTAAAGTTAACATATAAGAAATATTTGATGGATCTGTGCCTGTATTCAATAAGCTTTAGAAGAATAAGTGCGATGTCATCGAAACCAATTGAATATTGAAAGGCCTAGACAGAGTGGATGTTTCTTATGGTGGGTGAGCCTAGGGTTAAAGGGCACAGCCTCAATATAGAGGGACGCCCATTTAGAACAGAGAAGAGAAGGTACTTCTTTAGTCAGAGGGTGGGGAATCTGTGGAATTCGTTGTCATGGATGGCCGTGGAGGCCAAGTCATTGAGTATATTTAAAGCAGATAGGTTCTTGGTTAGTCAGGGTGTCACAGATGATGGGAAGAGGGCAGGAGAATGGGGCCGAGAGGGATAATAAATCAGCCATGATGGAATACTGGAGCAGACTCCATGGCTAAGTGGCTTAATTCTGTTCCTATTCATATGGTCTTTTCCACTTGTGCTCTAGTTCATGAATAGTTAATCTTTCTATTTTTGGGCTTCAGATTATTGGGGTTAATACTGGTGCCACTGTTTGTATGAAACTGAAGAACCTGATGGTCATTCAAAATGGACATTGATAAAATTCAGCTGCATAGTTGTTGGATTCCTTTCTCATGAAAATGAATTATTCCAAAAGTCACTGCCCTTGATGATGGAAGGGACAGGACAGGAAAACCAATAAGAAAAATTCTTGCATGCCTTCTCCAGGGCTCTGTTGTTCCTTTCCACAATGATCAAATCGATACTGAAAGGAATATGTTACTAGATTTTCTTGCTATAAAAAATCTTATTGAAATTTTCTCTTGGATTTACAGATAGATAGATCATCTCTATTATTTTAAAATATTCTTAATTTGAGAACGTGCTTTGAAATTGAAAATATACCTTCCTGTATAGCAATTCTCTATCTAAGCGAAAAAAAAAACATCTATTTCCTGACTCTAAGAAAATATTCCACAATCTTTCCTCATGATTCAGGTTCCTTAAGGTTGTCATAGACCTTAAGACCATAACAGCATAAGATATAGGAGCAGAATTAGGCCATTTGGCCCATCGAGTCTGCTCCACCATTTCATCATGGCTGATCCATTATTCCACTCAGCCCCAATCTCCTGCCTTCTCCCTGTATCCCTTCATGCCCTGACCAATTAAGAATCAACCTTTGCTTTAATTATACATAAAGACTTGGCCTCCACAGCTGTCTGTGGCAACAAATTCCGCAGATTCACCACTCTCTGGTTAAAGAAATTCCTCCTCATCTTTGTTCTAAAAGATTGCCCCTCTATTCTGACGCTGTGCCCTCTGGTTTTAGACTCTCCCACCATAGGAAAGAGCCTCTCCATATCCATTCTATCAAGGTTTTTTGCCATTTGATAGGCTTCAATAACATCACCCTTCATTTTTCTGAATTCCAGTGAATACAATCCCAGAGCCATCAAAAACTCTTCATACAACAAGCCATTCAATCCTGGAATCATTTTCGTGAACCTCCTTTGAACCCCCTCCCGTTTCAGCACATCCTTCCCAAGATAAGGGACCAAAACTGCTCACAATACTCCAAGTGAGGCCTCACCAGTGCTTTATAAAGTCTCAACTTTACATCCTTGCTTGTATATTCTCGTCCTCTTGAAATAAATGCTAACATCACATTTGCCTTCCTCACCACAGACTCAACCTGCAAATTAACCTTTAGGGAATCCTGCACAAGGACTCCCAAGTCCCTTTGTGCCTCATTTTTTTGCATTTTCACTCCATTTAGAAAAGCCAACCCTTTCATTTCTTCTGCTAAAGTGCATGACCATACACTTTCTGACACTGTATTTCATCTGACATGTCTTTGCCCATTCTCCTCATCTAAGTCTCTGTACTTCCTCAAAACTGCTTTCCCATCCACTAATCTTCATATGGTTTGTAAACTTTGCAACAAAGCCATCAATTCCATCATCAAAATCATTGCCATATACCATAAAAAGGATCGGTCCCAACTCAGACCCCTGTCGAACACTGCTAGTCTCCGGCAGCCAACCAGAAAAGGCTCCCTTTATTCCTATTCTTTGCCTCCTGCCGATCAATTACTGCCTCATCCATGTTAGAATCTTTCTTGTAATACCATGGCTAGAAGCTTGTTAAGCAGCCTCATGTGTGTCAGCTTGTCAAAGGCCTTCTGAAGGTTCAAGTACACAACATCAACCGATTCTCCTTTGTCTAACCTGCTTGATATTTCTTCAAAGAATTCCAACAGATTTGTTAGGCATGATTTTTATCATGTGCCTCCAAGTACCCTGAGACCTCATTCTTGATAATCAACTGCAACATCTTCCTAAACACTGAGGTCAGACTAACTGGCCTATAGTTTCCTTTCCTCTGCTTCTCTCCCTTCTTGAAGAGGAGAGTAACAATTGCAATTTTCCATTCTTCTGGAACCATTCCAGAATCTAGTAATTCTTGAAAGATCATTACTAATGCCTTTACAATTTCTTTAGCCATCTCTTTCAGAACCCTGGGTGTACACCATCTGGTCCAGGGGACATATCTACCTTCAGACTTTTCAGTTTCCCAAGACCCTTCTCTCAAGTTATGGTAACTTCACACGCTTAATGACCCCTAACAGTTGGAACTTCCACAATACTTCTGCTGTCTTCCACACTGAGGGAAAACTCTGATCTCATACCTTGCTTCTTGTGTCCATACGCACTCATGGGGAAGGCTTTGGGTGTAAACACCGAGGGAAAGAAATCCTGAGATGGAGTCTGTAAGGCTGTCTCATGTTGAATTCCACGCTGAATGGCAACTCTTGTGATGCCACTGCTGCCAAACTCTATTGGTCCCTGCTGTTCCTTTGGATACATTAGCTGCTTGGAGAGTGGGGAGCCTGCTGCATGAGCAACAGCTTGCTCTCCATATCATACTGCCATGGTTCACGCACTGGCTTGTATATCATGTAGACAGTTAGGACGACACATGTTCGGCCCTGACTAATGGAGTGCCTCAACAATCTTTCCACAAGTAAATTCTTTAGACTATATGCTTGCTCAGTAATTAGATGTCAAGTAGTTCAACTTCAATCATGGATAATGTAATGACATCCATTCTAAAGGACAATTTCAACTGTCATTTAGAAAGGTTACATTAATCAAGGAGAGTTCTGTATAAATTTGTTAAAGGGACTACCACATCTGGCAAAATTGGATGATTTTTTTGAAAAAGGAAGTCTATAAGGACACAGATTTTGATGCAGCCTGTATGAGTTTCAGTAAGACTTTTGATGCCAGACTGGTCAAGAAAAATTGGACTGAAGATAGGCTCAGTGGCAGGAAGCAGAAAGTAAAGATTTATGAGAGTTTGTATTACTGATAGCTGTTATTGCTTAAAGATTGTGCTGGTATCTGGTGACTTTGCGCGTGCTCTCCTGAACAAACTGCCCTCTCCACTATCCTATACCCGAGAAACCCTTCTAAACCTCCAACCTAGCAAGACCAAGATCAACAACACCCTGGCGAAGCTACTGACCCAGCTGGAGACCACCGCACCAGAATTGCTCCTTAAACTCCGGACTGCACCTGGACCCGACCAGCAAAGCCCACTACGTTCCCGGAGACCCGCGGTCTGCTACCGTGCCGGAGCGCTTGGAGACACGGCCCATTCCAACCAGCACCTGTCCAGAGCAGACGACCACACAGAAGTGACAGCGGAGACCTCAAGGTGCCCTAGACGCTTCCCCGGAGCGACCACCGTAAAGCTCCGCTGGTGGCCATCCACAGCTGCCGGAAGTGAGACCTCCGCCGCCAACCTCGGAAATTGAGCCCGAGGCTCGGCTGGAGCAGAGGCCTCCGCAACCGTGGAGTGTGCTCTGAACGTACTGTATGTCAACATCAGTGAGCTTGAGACCAGGTATCCGGAGGCTTTGCTCATTACAGCCGGGGACTTTAACCAGGCCAACCTCAGAAAGGCACTGCCAAAGTTATACCAACATGTCTCCTGCCCCACTACAGGCCCGAATATACTTGACCACTGCTACACAGCAGTCAAGGATGCCTACCGTTCTGTCCCACGACCTCACTTCGGAAAATCGGACCATCGGGCTGTACTCCTCGTCCCGGCTTACAAACAGGAACTGGAGCGGGAGGTCATGGTGTCAAAAGTAGTGTCACGTTGGACGGAGGAAATGGATGAGGTCCTCCGTGACTGCTTTGAATCGGTGGACTGGTTAGTATTCAAGGACTCGGCAGCTAACCTCGATGAGTATGCCTCAGCTGTCACGGACTTAAATATTTGGAAATGCACGGAGGACTGTGTGTCTCGCAAGACGATCCGAGTATTCCCTAACGTGAAACTTTGGATGAATTATGAGGTCAAGTCTCTTTTAAAGGCTAGAGCTGCGGTTTTTAGGTCCGGAGATACCAGTCGCTACACGGAATCCAGGCATGAACTCCAGAAAGCCATTAAGGGCACCAAGAGGCAATATCGAGCCAAGTTGGAAGCCCAGGCTAACCAAAGGGATGCCAGTAGACTATGGTAGGGTCTAAATGAGATCACTGGGCGCAAAGAAAAGGCTGGGAATATCAATAACTGTGGCGCTTCTCTTCCTAACGAACCTAACGTATTCTACGCGAGATTCGAACAGAAGAGGAGCATCCCACTCCCTCCAGATGAACCGGACCTGGTGGCATCGAGATTCATCGTCACCGAGGAGGACGTTAGAAGGGCCTTCCTGAAGATAAATCCAAGGAAGGTGACGGGCCCAGATGGCATCCCAGGACAGGTTCTCCGGGCCTGTGCAAGCGAGCTAGCTGGAATATTTGCTGACATCTTCAACTACTCCTTGCATCAGTCTAAGATCTCCTTGTGTTTTAAGAAGGCAACGATAATCCCAGTGCCGAAGAAGAGCAAGGTGGCATGCCTGAATGACTATCGACCTGTGTCTCTGACATCAATTGCTATGAAGTGCTTCAAGAGATTGGTTATGGCACACATCAACCACAGACTACCGGTCAACTTCGACGCTTTGCAATTCGCCTACCGGAGCAACAGGTCAACGGCAGATGCCATCTCTCTGGCCCTACATTCCTCCTTAGAACACCTGGAGAATAAAGACGCATACGTAAGGCTCCTTTTCATTGACTACAGCTCTGCCTTTAATACCATCATTCCAAATAAACTGATTCCTAAGCTCCGGAACCTGGGCCTTAGCACTCAGATCTGCAGCTGGATCTTCAACTTCCTCACAGACAGGACCCAGGCTGTAAAAATAGGGGACAAGCTCTCCTCTACAATTACTCTGAGCACCGGTGCCCCACAAGGCTGTGTACTCAGCCCCCTGCTGTACTCACTGTACACCCATGATTGTGTAGCCAAGTTTCCATCAAACTCAATGTATAAGTTTGCTGATGACACAACAATTGTAGGCCGTATCTTGGGTAATGACGAATTTGAGTACAGAGAGGAAATTAAGAACCTGGTGGCATGGTGCGAAGACAATAACCTATCCCTCAACATCAGCAAGACGAAGGAATTGGTTGTTGACTTCAGAAGGAGTAGCGGACCACACGACCCAATTTACATCTGTTGTGCGCAAGTGGAACAGGTCAAAAGATTTAAGTTCCTCAGGGTCAATATAACAAATGACCTTACTTTGTCCAACCAAGCAGAGTCCACTGCCAAGAAGGCCCACCAGTGCCTTTACTTCCTGAGAAAACAAAAAGAAATTTGGCCTGTCCCCTAAAACTCTCACTAATTTTTATAGATGCTCCGTAGAAAGCGTTCTTCTAGGATGCATCACAACCTGGTATGGAAGTTGTCCTGTCCAAGACCGAAAGAAGCTGCAGAAGATCGTGACCACGGCGCAGCACATCACACAAACCAATCTTCTGTCTGTGGACTCACTTTACACCGCACGCTGTCGGAGCAGTGCTGCCAGGATAATCGAGGACACGACCCACCCAGCAACACACTTTTCGTCCCTCTTCCCTCAGGGAGAAGGCTCAGGAGCTTGAAGACTCTTACGGCCAGATTTGGGAACAGCTTCTTTCCAACTGTGATAAGACTGCTGAATGGATCCTGACCCGGGTCTGGGCCGTACCCTCCAAATATCCGGACCTGCCTCTCGGTTTTTTTGCACTACCTTACTTTCCATTTTTCTATTTTCTATTCATGATTTATAATTTAATTTTTTATATTTACTAATTTTTACTATTTTTAATATTTTAAGTATTTAATATTTGTAATCCAGGGAGCAAGAAGCGCAGAATCAAATATCTCTGTGATTATTGTACGTTCTAGTATCAATTGTTTGGTGACAATAAAGTATAAAGTATAAAATATCAGTAAGGTACTTGTTCCTTTTATTTCATTGATTATTTTAATAATTTAGACTTAAATGTAGAGAATAATATGAATATTATACAAAAACTGGCCTTTGACTTCAAGAAGATACAAATAGTCTGGTCAATTGGTCAGAAATGTAGCAATTTACTCCAGGGAAGTATGAGACAATGAAGTTGTGGCAATGCAGCAATGTAAGAGAATGTTCACTAAGTGCAATGTTATTTAAAAATGTGAAGACATAGAGAGATGCTATTGCCTATGTCCACAGACAGTTCAAGCAGCAGGGAAGTTAAACAAGATGATTAGAAAAGGCCTGAGGCATAGAATGCAAGAGCTGGAAAGCCATGCTACTGTGCAAAGACTTGTCAGGCTACAATTTGAGTATTGTGAACATTCCTGGACACCATGCTCCTGGATGGGCATGATTGCAGTATCTCATATTGTAGCAGTGCTTTACAGGGATGATAGTGGGAAAGGAAAATTTAAGCTAATCTGAAGAATTTGTTAGGTTGAGGTTTTCCTTGCAAAAGAGGAGATTCTTCAGCACACAAGGAAAGTGCATGGATGAATGTTCAAAAAGATGTGACCCAAAGAGCTGTAGCTTCAGTGATGGAAGGTAGAAGTAAGTTGGGTAACTTTTTTTGCCAGAACAAAAGTCAATTGCTTAAGTTTATTGTCATCCAACTCTGGACTAAGGTGTACAACACAGTGCATATAACTCACTGTCAAGACAAAGTAATATTACCACCAATAAGTTAACAAATGATAAAATATATTCTAGAGGGCTGACAAGGTGCATTTTTGTAACCTAAGTCAAAAAGTAAACTTCGTACGTGATGACGCCTGGATGGTGGCAGGGAGTTCATCAGTGTTACAACCTGCGGGAAGAAGCTGTTTTCCATCCTAACAGATCTTGTCCTAACGCTATGGTACGTCCTTCCTGATTGGGGGGTGGGGTGTGTGGTTAGTCAAAGAGGTTGTGGAATGGATGGGATATATCCATGAGAATGTTAAGAGCCCTGGATATACAGAGCTCCTGATAAATATCTTGGATAGGTGGAAGAGAGACCTCAATCATCTTCTCAGCAGTCCCCTCAATTCTTTGTAGGGTACTTGCAGTTTGATGCTTTGCAATACCCGCACCAGACACTGTAATCAACAGTGCACCTGTAAAAATTGATAGAGGCGGTGGGGGGAGAGGTGCTGAGCTTAAACTCCTCAGGAAGTGGAGATGCTGCTGTGCTTTCTTGACTAAAGAAGTGATGTTGAGGGACCAGATGAGGTTGTCTTGTTATATGCACTCGCTGAAATTTGGTGCTCCTAACTCTCTCCACCAAGGAGTTGTTTATGTGCAATGAGGAGTGGTGGTCAGCCTACACTTTCCTAAGGTCCACATCAACTCTTTAGTCTTCTCCATGTTGAGATCAAGAGGTTGAGCTCACACCATTCTACAAACCTCTCTACCTCCTCCCTGTACACCATCTCATCGCTGTTGTTGATGAGGTTAAGCATATGATAGGCTGTGTGCCCTCCTTCTGTGCCATAAACTTGATTCCCTTGGTGTAGTTTTCACAAGAATAAAATTGCTTTTCTCATTCAAATATTCTTCTCTTTTGATCTGAACGTGTTAAGGAAGCCAACTAAGAATTTTGCATTTGAATTTAAATTTGAGTTAGTTTCTCCTAAGATAATGAAATCATTTTAATTGTTTCTTTATACAGTGTGTAATATATCATTGGCAGGTTTTCAAATATCTGGTATAACCACCTTTTTACACAACCACGTCTTCTGAACCAAGTGTCCCTGAAGATAAGATCCATGTCCTCAGCAGACTTATGGAACAAATTTTAAGTTTCTTTTCAGCCATTGACCCAGAAGGGCTGACCGTTTTACAGGACCCTGTTTCCAGTCATTTATAATATCATATGCAACAAATTAATCCATGCTAAACATCTGGGCCATTGTATTTAAGTGCTGGGGCTTGCAGGGATGCAGCAAAAGCCAGGAAATCAGAACTGCCTAAGTACTCTTCTTCAAACTCGCAGTAAGCAGACAGTTATGTAATAACAGATATTGCACCGAGGCTGACCTCAGCCATGTTGTCACCTGATCCACTCCACTGTTAACTAACCGTTCCAACAGATTCCAGGATAACATCCTTCATTCATAAAACGTTAGGACATCCAAAACTTCGCCGTGCACCTCCCATTTCACCCACCATCCCTGAGACTATAGGCCTACATCAGTTTCCAACAGAAATATAAGAATAAAGAGCAATACAACCTGAGGCTCCTTGAACCTTATCTGCATTTCATTACCATGTCTGATCTGGTCATTTGCTTCAAACACTTTAGTACACAATATCCATGACTCTTGCTTCTTCTTGAAGTTCAGAAATCTTGCTACTTGGGCCTTAAACTTACTAACTCAGTAACATCCACTCACCTTTCAGGTAAGGAATTTAAAAAATACACAACTAAGATGGATTGTCTCTAAGTCTTATTATGAGTATTAAGGGATGCATGAATATGCTGAAAGTTTTAAAATTCTTACCGTCTTTTTTTCAAACAATCCAAGGCCTTACTTCTACCGGTCTCTGTAATCTCCTCTGCGCTAACCACATTCCTATAAACCTATGCTTCTCCAATTCAGTATTCATAATTGTGTCCAAATTTCAATGCATTAATGACTGCATCAACAGCTGCCCACAATCCTATGTTCTGGAGTTCCCTTCCAAAACTTTTTTTGACATTCTACTTCTCTTTCTTACTTTAAAATGCTCCATAAAACATCATTCTTTTGCAAAATTTTTGGAAGTGTTCCCTGATTACTGTTTTATGTGGCTGAGTACCAAGAGTTGTTTGATTCTCTTGTGAAGTGCCTCAGGAAATGTTGTTACTTTAAAGGTGTGATATAAATTGCTGTTATTTCTGCTGATGCTCCTTACTCTTTATGCCCTGGTTATCTGTCATTTGATGCTCCATATGTGCAAGTTATTTTTACTGTACAATGAGTTAATGTCCCCTGCGAAAATTGGTGAGATGTAGAGCGTGACTGAAACAACGTGACCGTACAGATTAACAAGTGTGTGAGAGCGAGAGAGAGAGAAAGAGATGGAGATGGTGGAGAGGGAGAGGGAAAGGAAGAGGACAAGGGACAAGGAGAGGGAGAGGAAAGGGGAATGGTGGAGGGGGAAAAAGAGTAAAGGGAGGGAATGAGAATAACCATAAGTACAGGGGCTTCAATGTTAACTCTGACAGCCATGTTTGTACGCAACACACCAGTATTAATAAATTTACAATTTTTATAGTTTTAATATCCTTTGAAATGCTATTCTGCTATGAGAAAACTATATATTGGCATTATTTATGACTGTTGGATCTGCAACGTGTCAATGTGCTTTTCCTACAAAAGAGGATGATTAAATCACTGTAATTACTGAAGATTTTTGAAGAAATAATGTGTAACTAACATTAAGTAAGTTTTTTTGGGGGGGCAGAGATGACAGCCTATTTGTTAGCTCTGATGCACCAACAAGCCATGATCATACTGAATGGCGGTGCAGGCTCGAAGGGCCAAATGGCCTACTGCTGCGCCTATTTTCTATGTTTTCTATGTTTCTAAGTCCTGATGTACACTGCCATTTGAGCATTAAATACAGAACAGTACCGGCCATTCAGTCCACAATGTCTCTGCTATGGTGCTGGAGTAGATTAATCCTATCTGCCTCCATGTGGTCCACATGCCTCTGCTCCTGCCTGTTTTGGTGTCCATCTAAATTCCTCTTAAATGTTACTTTGGTATCTGCTTCTACCAGCTCCCAATATGCCTCATTTATCACCCTATGCATGTGCTGTCATTTTCAGGGAGTTATGGACTTGCTCTCCAAGATCTGTCTCCACAGCAATGCTCCTAACGGTCCTACTATTTACTGTATAATTTTCCTTTACAGTTGACCTCTTCCAAAATCTGTCACCTCACATTGCCCGGATTCCATACCAGATTGGTACAGAAGCTGCAAGGCACCGGACTAAGGCCCTACAGAGGGTAGTGAAAACCACCAATAGGGTCACTAGAGTCTTCCTAACCCCTGTTTGGACATTTACCAGGAGCTCTGTAGACAAAGGGTCCAAAGTATTGTTGAGAATCCCTACCACCCGTCCCACAATCTCTTTGACCCACTACTGTCAGGAAGCAGGTACAGAAGCATCAAGACTTGGACTGTCAGGCGTGATTACAGCTTCTTCTCCTAGGCGGTGAGTCTATTGTATACCCTGCCACTACCAAGGTCTCGTCAGCCGGACAGCGAGCTGTTTACTGTTTACCTGCGCGGCTCACATCACAGGCATTTTGAACTATATTAACTTATTTGTGGTAATATTTTATGTTGCGTGTGATATATGTATTGTGGGTGAACGTTGTTTCATTTGGCTGTATATGTGTACAGTTAGAAGGCAATAAACTTGAACTTGAGCTCAAAGGCTCACTAGCAACTTTTCCACTAAATTTTCTAGCTGATTTATATTTGTATCTGAAAACTGTAGCCAGCATGTTATATCCAATGCAGAATGTGTAATTTGCAAAATAGAACATTTTTTCCTCTCTTTTTGATTGTGGAGGTTGCTTATATAAATATACTGCTTCCGGCAGGTCATGGATGTTAACTGGATGACTCTGGCATCCTCGACCATTGTCAGTTGGTGGGTGCACATCTAAGAAGAGAGTAAAAAGTGAAAAGCAGTGGAAACTTGTCAGCCCTGCATCTCCTCTCCTATTATTGTGGAAGTGTTCTTCCTTCAGCAATGCAAAACCAATGATATGTTGAACCACACCTAAAAAGTACTTTCCAAAATCAGTAATACTACAAATTAAGGAACTGGAGTCCAGTAAAAATAAATAGTCTCAAGTTTTTTATTTAACACATGTCAATATCTCACAAGTTTTAGAAATATATATGACGTCTATAATTTTTGGATATTCTATGTAATAATAGACTTTTAGAACATAGAAGAGTGCAGCACAGAAACAAGCCATTCGGCTCACAATGTTGTGCTGAACCAGCTAAAAAGCAAGTCAAAAACACCCAAACATTAATCCCTCCTACCTACACCATATCCATATCCCTCCAACCTCCTTATATCCATATGCCAATCCAAATGCCTTTTAAAAGCCTCTAATGTATTTGCACTACCACCATACCAGGCAGCACATTCCAGGCATTCATGATGTTCTGAGTAAAAAACTTACTCCTCACATCCCCCTCGAACCTTCCCCATGCATGCCTTTTGTAGGACCTCAGTTAAAAAAGCTTGGAGATGTAAATTACAGAGCTTTTACACCCTGATTGGAATATTGTGGATTTGGAAAACAAGGATTTTCCACATGCTTTGATGAATTTCCAGTTCCTGGATCAGTTGTTGGTAATTATGCCAAAGGCAGATGAAATCCATGTTCAAAGAATAAAATTTAACATATGTTTCTTGACGGAATGAAGAAAATAAATTAAATGCTTAGGAAGCTTCCTAACATTCTGACTTTACATATCAGGATTAAAAAGCTTGGGGCCTTTGGGACTTGTCTGCAGAGTGAGAGATTGCTTGGGTTATTAGTAATTTAGCAAGGACCAATAAAAAGAAGCCAACTGTAAGCAGAGCAGATATTGTGGAAGAGGGCCAGTGTTAGAATGGGTTTGGGCGAGAACAGGCAGAGGCTAAGTTTGCTGAAGCATTTGAAATCATTTAGTTGATTGTAGAACTTAAGCTTAAGAAGTTAAAGCCCAAGGTATAACACGTGTAGGTAGGTTAGTATTTAAGGCAGTGGAATGTCCCTCCTGTAAGATGTGAGATTGCAGGGTACCTAAGTCTCCCTGATGAATCCATCTGCCGGAAGCACACCCAACTTCAGCTCCTGACTGACAAGGTCAAGGAACTGGACCTGGAGCTGGGTCTACTTGGGACCATCCGGGAAGTTGAAAACCTCATTGATGGGACTTTGACTGAGGTGGTCACAGCCAGAGTGCAGGCTTCAGATAGTAGGTGGGTTACTACTGGCAGTAGTAAGGGGAGCAAGCAGTTAGTGTAGGGTTCCCCTACGGCAATTCCCCACAGCAATAAGTATACCCCTTTAGATACTGCTGAGGGAGGGAGATAACTAATTAGGACACAGCAGCAATAGCCAGACAAGTGGCACTGTGGCCAGCGCTGAGGCTCAGCAGGGAAGGGTAAAGTCAGGTAGACAGGAGACTCAACTTAGAGGGATGGACAGGAGGTTCTGTGGCCATGAACGAGACGCCAGGATGATGTGTTGCCTCCCCAGTGCTCAGGTCAAGGATGTCTCAGAGCAGCTGCAGACTATTCTGAAGAGCGAAGATGAGCAGCCAGAGATCATGATGCATCATGGCACCAATGACATAGGTAGAAAGGGGAAAGAGGTCCTTAGCAGTGAGAATAGGGAGTTAGGTAAGAGGATGGAGAGCAGGATGTTCAAGGTAGTAATCTCTGGATTACTCCCAGTACCATATGCTAGTCAGGACAGGAATATGATGATTCCTCAGGAATGAGTGGCTGAGGAAATGGTTCATGGTCAGGACTTCAGATTTCCAGTTCATTGGAATCTCTTCTGGGGAAGGTATGACCTGTACAAAAAAAGACGGGTTACACCTGAATATGAGGGTGGGTCAATATCCTTGCAGACAGATTTGCCAGAGCTGTTGGAGAGGATTTAAACTAATTTAGCAGGGGATGGCAACTGGAGTGATAGGGTTGAAGGTGGGCCAGTTGGTATACAATTAAATACAATGTGTAGTCAGACTGTGAGGAAGGACAGGCAGATGATAAGGAAAAATAGCAGTCACTGGGATGAGTTGAAGTGTAAAGAGGGGACAAAATTGAAAACTGTGGTGAGGAATACAGGACCGAAAGAGTTACATTTGAATGTACACTATATATGGAATAAGATAGATGATATTGTAGCACAGTTAGAGATTGGCAGGTATGATGTTGTGGGCATCACTGAGTCCTGGCTGAAAGGAGATCATAATGTTGAGGATTACACATTGCATCGAGAGGACAGACAGGCAGGCAGACGGGTTGGGGTGCCTCTGTCGGTAAAAAATGAAATCAACTCCTTAGAAAAAGGTGACATTAGATCAGAAAGTGCGCAATCCTTGTGGACAGAGATAAGAAACAGTAAGGGCAAAAGGATCATGATGGGAGTCGTATATAAGCCTCCAAACAGTAGCCAGGATGTGGGATACAAATTACAATGAGAGGTAGAAAAGGCAGATAGAAAGGTCAACGTTACAATAGTCATGAGGAATTTCAATATGTAGGTATATTGTGATCAGTTCAAACAATGTTCCTCCAGGACTAAGGCACAAAACACAGTACCAACAGTCATACACAGCACACAGCACATATAATATAGCAGTTAACATATAGTCAAAATACAGTCCAAACTCTTGAGTCTGTGGATGTTGTTGGCAAGAAAAAGCTTGCAGCAATCTGCAGACAAACGCAATCCAACTTGTCTTCCACAGAGCAAACACTGGAGAGCAGCACTGACACTAGCATGGATGCCCTGCTACACCACCTCCAACATCACCTCTCCTGAGTGGCTGCAACAGGTGATACTGTGGCATGTGACCTAGTGCACACTACAATGGAGGCCACTCAGTTCTGCAAACAAACTGGTAGACTTGCCGCATTCCACATTACTAAATTCCAACTTGGTCTTGTGATCACAAGGAAAACAACTAAAATGAACAGTCGCTATTACTCTGCACACCACCTTCACACAATGATTCTGATATCTTTCCGTAGCAGACAACAACATGGTCTGCACTGTCCAGCTCCTCCAGTTCCTCAGCCAATGAGAAACTCACTGATGGGATAGACTTGCAGTATCTGAAATTCATAATATCCATTATTGTTTTGCAATGATAAAAATGATGTTTAAAAATGACTATAACTCCTTTGGTTAGCTTGTAGAATCCGCTGTATCTGAGCATGCTGGTATCTTATCAGAAGTTGATGCAATGAACTTATAGAATGCCTGCCAGATGACTTTTTAGAACAGTTTCTGGTTGAGCCCACTAAGGGAAAGGCAATTCTGGATTGGTTGCTGTGTAATGAACTAGATTTGATTAGGGAGATTAAGGTAAAGGAACCCTTAGGAGCTAGTGATCATAATATGATAGAATTCACCCTGCAGTTTGAGAGGGAGAAAATAAAGTCAGATGTATCGGTATTACAATGGAGTAAAGGGAATTACAGAGGCATGAGTGAAAAACTTGCCAAATTTAATTAGAAGGAGACACTGGCAGGGATGATAGCAAACAACGATGGCTAGAGTTTCTGTAGGCTAGTCAGAAGATGCAGGATAGAAACATCCCAAAGATGAAGAAGTATTCTTAAGGGAGAATGAGCCAGACTTCAGAGATTGGGAAGATGTTGAAGTCCATTATTAAGGATGAAGTTACGGGATACTTGGAGGCACATGATAAAACAGGTTAAAGTCACTATAGTTTTCTAAAGGAAAAATTTTGCCTAACAAATCTGTTGGAATTATTTGAGGAAATAACAGGCCGGATAGAAAAAGGAGAGTCAATGGATATTGTTTACTTGGATTTTTGAAAGGCCTTTGACAAGGTGCTGCACATGTTGCTGCTTAACAAGATAAGAGCCTATTATATTACAGAAAAGATACTAGTATGGATAAAGCATTAGCTGATGGACAGGAGGCAAAGAGTGGGAATAAAGAGGGAAATTTCTGGTTGGTTATCAGTGACTGTTGGTTTTTCTGCAGGGGTTGGTGTTGGGACCGCTTCTTTTCACATTAAATGTCAACTATTTGGATGATGGAATTGATGGCTTTGTGGCCAAGTTTACAGATGATACGAAGGTAAGTGGATTGACACATAGTGTTAGGTAGCTGGGAGTCTGCAAGGAAATAAGACAGATTGGGACAATAGGAAAAGAAATGACTGATGGAATATTGTGTAGTGAAGTGTATAGTCATATATTTTGCCGGTAAATGGAGAGTAAATTGAAAAATCAGAGGTACAAAGTGACACTTAGAACAGAATTGAAGAGGAATTTCTTTAGCCAGAGGCTAGTGAGTCTGTGGAATTCAATGTCACAGGTGGCTGTGGAGACCAAGTAATTGTGTATATTTAAAGCAGATTTTGATGGGTTCTTGATTAGTTAAGGTGTCAAAGTTTATGGGGAAAAGACAGAAAAATGGGGTTGAGATGGGTAATAAATCAGCCATGATGGAATGGTAGAGCAGACTCAATAGACTAAATGACCTTATCCTGCTCCTATTTCTTATGGTCTTATGGTCTACTGTATTGGCTTAGTTCTATCAGAAGATGATATGCCATTATAAGCTTACTTTTGCATATTTCCATTTAAAGGATCCAAAAAATTCTGTAATCAAACACTACTTTTATAAGGAAATGAATCCACTGCGGTGAAAAGCAACATGGAGGATTCACTTACAAAATCTAGATCAGTTTCATTGGTTCCTAGTTAGGGCATTTTCTTGGTTTATGTTTTCATTAGAAAATACTTTCTCAAACATGCAAAGCATCGAATGTAGAGTAAGAAAAGAGAGTGAGCTTATACCAACAACAATGATACTTTGACACCAAACTTGAATCAGTTTGTTTAATAACTTCTTCTTTGGGGCAAATTCCTTAAACCTGAGGTTGTCTGGTTCTCTGGGTTTTGTAGTAACTGATGAGGCCACTAAAAGTGTAAAATCTTCTGCAGGAGGTGCTTGATGGGGCAACAGTTTATGAGGTGGAGCACTCCCTCATCCATTTATGCAGCATTTCTATATACTCCCTAAGTGTGGATTTGAGATTCTCAATACAATCCCAATTACCCATTACCACTGAAGTGTAGTAGGCCAGGGATTCCTAGGAGTCTGTGAAAATGTTGAATTTTTAAGGAGACTTAAGATTTTGAAATGGTAGCTTCATTACAGTGACTATAAAAAAGTATTCACCTCCACCCCTTGGAAGTTTTCATGTATTAATGCTTTACAACATTGAGTCACAATGGACTTAATTTGGTTTTTTTGATACTGATCAACAGAAAAGACTTTTTCATGGCAAAATGAAAACATATTTCTACAAATTGGTCTAAATTTGTTCCAATTATTAAATACAAAATTATTGACTGCATATTTACTCATCCCCTTTAAGTCAGTACTTAGTAGATGCAACTTTGGTAACAATTACAGCCTTGAGTCTGTGTGGATAGGTCTCTATCAGCTTTGCACATATGGACACTGCAATTTTTCCCTATTCTTCTTTACAAAGTTGCTCAATTTTGCATGGGGATGGTGAGTAAATAGCCCTTTTCAAGTCAGCCAGAAATTCTCAGTTAGATTGAAGTCTGGACTCTGACTTGGCTACTCCAGGACATTAACTTGGTTGTTATTAAGCCATTCTTGTGTAGCTTTGGTTTTATGCTTGAGGTCATTGTCTTGCTGCAAAACAAATCTTCTCCCAAGTCACAATTCTCTTGCTGACTGCATCAGGTTTTCCTCCAGAATTTAACTGTATTTTGCTGCATTCATTTTAACCTCTATCTTCACAAGTCTTCCAGGGCCTACTGCAGTGAAACATCTCCAAAGCGTGATGCAGCCATCACCATGCTTCACAGTAGGGATGGTATGTTTTTGATGATGTGCGTTGTTTGGCTTTTTCCAAACGTGGAGTTTAGTCTGATGGCCAAGAAGCTCAATTTTGGTTTCATCAGACCATAGAACCTTCTTCCAGCTGACTTCAGAGTCTCCCACATGCCTTTTGGCAAACTCTAGCTGAGATCTAATGTGAGTTTTTTTTCAACTGTGTTTTTCTCTTTGCCACTCTCCCATAAAACTGTGGCTGATGAAGCACCCGGGTAACAGTTGTATGTGCAGTCAAGCCCATCTCAGCCACTAAAGCTTGTAACTTCTCTCAGGGTTGTGTTAGGTCTCTTGGTGGCCTCCCTCACTAGTCCCCTTCTTGAACGGTCACTCAGTTTTTGAGAACGGCTTTCTCTAGGCAGATTTTCAGCTGTGCCATACTCTTTCCATTTCTTGATGATTGACTTAACTGTACTCCAGGGTAGAAAGTAACAGGAAATGTGAATGGCTGAGGTTTAAACCCATGTTACACTTCGAACATCTATTTTCCTGCTTAATGTAGGGCATTCCTAAGGACAGAAATTACTGTGTATATGATCCATGTTGCATATCAGGGAATGACATATAATAGAGCTTTTCTCTTTAAAGATGTGCATTTGCCATAAATTGTTTTTATTTATGTGTAATGTGTATCAGACATTAGCGTATTTTAAAAATGATTCAGGTAAGAAGACATTACAATAACAACAAACTGATAAAGTGATCTGTTAATAAAGCAATCTATTAATAAAACAAAATATCCCAATGCTGCTTCACAGAGTTTTCAAGCAAAATCCAACTAGAAGGTATTATGGTTAGATGACCAAGTCTCATCAAAATAGTGGTTTTAAGAGGCATCTTAAAGGAGGAAAGAGAGGCAGAAGTGTGGTGGAGTGGGGTGTGGGGTTGTGGAATTGTGGAAGTTCCATAATTTAGGGGTGAGCAGTTGAATGTAATGTTGGAGCAATTAAATTTAGGTATAATGAGAAGAAGAATAAGAGGAGGGTTAAAATCTCAGACAGACATAGGGTAAGGAGACAGGGGAGCAACAAGACTTTAAAGGAATTTCAAAGTTCAAAGTAAATTTATTATCAAAATACATATATGTCACCCTAACAGCCATGAGATTCAAAGCTGCACAGGAATGGCTTAAAAACAACAAAGTTAATGTCCTAATGTCCTAGTGGCCAAGTCAAAGACCAGACCTCAATCTAATTGAGAATTTCTGGCTGGACTTGAAAAGGGCTGTTCACTCACCATCTAAAGAGTAAGACCTTTAAAACTCAGCAGATCAGGCAGAATCTATGGATATGAATAGACAGTGAACTTTGGGCTAAGATCCTTCATGAGTCCCAATGAAGGATCTTGGCCCAAAATATCAACTGTTTATTTATTTCAGTTAATAAATGCTGCCTGACCTGCTGAGTTCCTCCGGCATTTTGTATATGTTGCTCTGGATTTCCAGCAGCTGCAGAATCACTTGTGTTTAGAATGAAAGAGGAGTGGCTAGGACAAAGAGATATCTCTGATAGTGTGAGGCCTGAGTTGCCCAGTGAGAAAATGGCAGTGAAGTAAGGTATCACCATGGCAACCCTGACCTCAGCCTTCTTCTTTTGTTCTATACTCTTGTTCTATCCATTTCTCCCTCTCTTGTCATTGCAATTTAAAACTGATTTATTTTTTCCTCTCAATTCCAGTTCTGATAAAAGATCTTTGACCTGAAATGTTCAGTCTCCTCTTTCCACAGATACTGCCTGACTCAATGAGTGTTTTACTTTTAATTGAGAGATGAGGCAATTTTAACCAGGTCATGTGTGTCTGATTAATGAATGGAATTTGTCATAAACAGCTAAATTTACAGAGGATGAAATGATGGTCATTGATCACAAAGACAATAGAATAGTAAAAGTTACATGAATGAAAACCATGAATAGGGACTTTATCATTAAGCGGGTCAAGCCAAAGGCAGATTCATCTCATTGTATGGATATGGGGATAGTCATTTTCAGTAATTTCATGGACTCAGTAGTCCATTGCTCATTTTAGTATCATATCTGATACCAACAATGGAATAAGTATATTTCTATTCTGGCAGTAGCTGGAGATTAGAGTGAAAAAGCAGATGTAATTTTCTACCAGCAGATGTAGTCTATCCTGATTCTCATATTGTTTAATAAATACTGTCATAAATGATTTTAATGAAAGTCAAAACAAGGTTTGCAGATTTTAAATACCCTGTATCTTTAGACTAGACTCTGCTTTTGCTATTTCCTCTCCAATTGTTATGAGATTTTGATATCTAGTATTTGAATTCACTGAGGCCTTATAGACTGTCCTTATTCTTGTTTGTAAGCTTGAAAAAATAGACATTTACCAATAATCATTTATGCTGAAAATACTGTAAATATGTTTCCAACATGAGGATGATGAGAGAGGAAATCCATTGTTTAAACCTCATAGAGTAAAAAGTAGCATTTGAATCAGTAGCTGAATAACTCTGTTGTTAGAAGATAATTTAATATCATCAGAGACCAAAGTTATTAATCACATCAACATTTACTTATGTGCTACCGCCTCTGTTTACCTGCTCACACTAAATAAGAATGTTTCTAACCTCAGTAACATAAATGATCCTAAAATGCAGGTCACACCTTTACCTTCATCATTATGAATAACAGCATATTACAAAGTATATAACAATGTGTGCCTCCCTTTCCACTTCAATAAATTTTTTTAATACTTTATTTACAATTTTCAGTTTTACAAAGACAAAATATAATGAAGACATACAAAACAATACAAAGGAAATACAGCTCCAGGTGGAGCACAGACAAAACAAACCTGAAACAAAAACCAAAATGGCTGCCAGACAATTTACAAGATTACATAAATAAACTTACAGAAAAAGAGTTGACACAATAGTGACATCATGGAAACAATGTAAAGTAACATGAATAAAGAAATCCGGTTAGGCACCACACCCACTCATGAGACTAGCCAGGTCAAGGTCACTACGTATATGAGGTAATATGACACTAAGCCAGTAACGGTCCCCATATTCTCTCAAATATATTTTGTGTATTGGGTTTATGCAGATGCGGTCTTTCAATTTGCGTAGTAGACAACATCTCCTTGAGCCAGTGTGCGAAGGTGGGTGGAGTAGTAGACTTCCAGGTCAGAAGAATAACTTCCTTAGCCACCATATTCCTAGATGCAGAGCAATCTGCGTGTCGTACGACAACTCAAGGGTCTCTGCAGAGCATCCCAAGATGGCGAGGTCGTGATCGGGCTGAATGTCTTTAGAATAGACTTTTGAGAGCCACTGAAAAATTGCAGTCCAAAAGTTGTATAATGTAGGACAAAACCAGAAAAGATGTGCTAGTGAGCCCTCAGCAGAGCGGCACTTATCGCATTCAGGAGACACAGATGGGAAGATGCGATTCAGTTTTGTTTTTGAATAATGCAATCTATGCATCACCTTGTACTGGATTAACCTGTAGCATGAATTAATAGAACAACAGTGAACCTGGGACATTGCCTCCTCCCAAAGTTCTGCTGCTATCTCTGAGTTCAAGTCCCTGGCCCAGGCTTCCCTAATAAAATCTGTAGAAACCAAAGGAGTAAAGCAATTCACAAATTTTGATATTAACTGTTTGGAGTCTGGAGGAAGCAAGAGGTTTTCAAGAAAAGGATGGGTGGTGGAAGTAGGCTCGAAGTGTGGGCACTTTTCCTTAACGTAGTGTCTGACTTGCAGATAGCGAAAAAAATGTGAATTTGGAAGGTTGAACTTAGTGCTTAATTGTGTGAACGATGCAAATTGGCCGTCGATGCACAGATCTAAGAAAGTTTTGATACCCCTCCCTCTCCAGACTGCAAACACCCCGTCTAATTGTCCAGGCTTGAGTGAGTGATTTTGACAAATGGGAGCGTATATGGAAACACTGGGAGTTTGGTGAGCCACTTTTATCTGATTTAATATTTGTAAAGAATTCTTTAAGGTAAAGTTTTGTTGGATTAACTTGTCTGTTGAGGCACAAGTGGAAAGCAGAAGAGCAGGAAGTGAAAAATATTTAACAGCAGAAGCTTCCAGCTGCAGCCATGAAGATTTTTCTTGGGTCTCAGCACCTCCACATTTCCAGTATGTAAGAGCCCTGGAGTTAGCTGCCCAGTAGTAATGTTTGAAAATTGGCAGACCAAGACCTCCCTTCTTAAGAGGTTTGTGTAGGTGAGCCTTAGATATCCTGTGTGATTTGTAGCCCCACACAAAGGGCAATATGATAGAGTCAAGTTTCTTAAAAAAGGATGCATTTAAGTATATAGGCAAGTTTTGAAAAAGATATAGAAACCTGGGTAGGCTCACCATTTTAATCGCATTTACCCATCCAATCATGGATAAGGGCAGTGTCCTCCAGGACTCGATATTTGTTCTGAGTTTTTCTAATGATTCTACCTTTGAAAATATGCTTTGGCTCTTAGTCAGTTTAATCCCCAAGTAGGTGAAACAGTCCTTCTCTACTCTAAAAGGCAACTTTTTCAGGAAGTCTTTATTAAATTGATTCACTAGGGGCATGAATTCGCTCTTTCCCCAATTTATGGTAAAGCCAGAAATACTTCTGAAGGAATTTATATATTCTAGTAGGATGGGAATAGAGACCGCTGGGTCGGCAAGACAGACAAGGAGGTCGTCCGTGTACAGAGTCATACGGGTCTCAATATTGCCCAACTTAATTCCTTTAATGTGTGTGTGGCCCCTAATGCCAATTGCCAGGGGCTCCAGCGCTATGTTAAACAGCAGGGGGGACAATGGGTCCCTTTGGCGAACACCACATTGCAGAGAGAACGGATTGGATTTATCCAATTTGTGAGAATGAAGGATTTTGGATTAGTAAATAATATTTTGATCCATTCTATAAAAGTGTCGCCGAATCCAAACTTCTTGAGAGTTGCAGTTAGATAGGGCCACTCTATCATATAGAATGCCTTGTGGGCATCTAGAGACAGTATAGCAGCTCTATCATCTTTCCGATAATCGGCATACAAAATATTGGGAATTTTGCGGACATTACAGAAGGAGTACCTGCCTGGGATAAATCCTGTTTGGTCCGGGTGAACGATATTTGCTATACGCTTACCAAGCCGATTTGTTAACATTTTTGTAATTATTTTCAGATAATAATTTAGTAGTGCAATGGGCCTATAGCTTCCAGGGTCCATTTCGTCTTTATCTATTTTTAAAAAAACACAGATATTTGCTTCACTGAGAGAGGGTGGAGCCTTTTGTTTTTAAAGGTATCCCAAGCCATTCTCAGCAAAGTTGGTGTAAGGACCTCTCGGAAGGCTTTGTAGAACTCTGGCCCGAACCTGTCCGGTCCAGCCGCCTTACCGATGGGAAATGTTGTGATGGCATCCTGTAACTCAGATAACGAAAAATCCAAATCCAAATTCTCCCTGAAAGCTGCATCTAATTGTGGGAAGTGAAGCAGATCAAAAAAACTTATCAAAATCTTCCTGTGTAGCTGTTGATTTGGAGGTGTAAATTTCTGAATAGAACTCACTAAATTATTTGTTAATATCCTTTAAGTCCATAAGCATCAGGCCAGATTTGGATTTTATTTTGTAAATGGCTCGTTTTGCTTGTTCTCCTTTTAACTGCCTTGCCAATAACTTCTGTGGTTTGTCACCAAACTCAAAGCGTTGCTGTTTAAGTTGAAGTAGAATGTTGCCAATTTGTTCCCCTAGAATGGAGTAGTATTCGTATTTTAATTTGAGAATGTTATTATGATCTGATTGGAGGAAAGAGTTTGTGTAACTCTGTTCAGCCGGTAGTAATTCTTTCTCAATCACTTCCAATCAACCTCGCTTAGCCCTTTTCAGTGTAGCTTCATAAAAAATAATTTGTCCTCTGATATACGCTTTAAGTGTTTTCCACAGTGTTGAGTCATTCACCTCGCCGTTGTCGTTGGTCTCAAGGAACTGCGAGATGTACGTTGTAATGTATTCTTTAAATGCCTGATCTCTGAGCAAAAAGGGATTAAAGCGCCAGTTATAGGCTTGCTTAAGGAAGGACAGTTGAAGATTGAGATTGACAGGACTATGGTCAGATATTAGTATGCTGTCATATTTGGTATGGTCAATATTAGAGATTAATCTGGAGTCGACTGAAAAATAATCGATCCGTGTATATGATCTGTGTACATGAGAATAAAAAGAATAATCATGGTCAGATGGGTTTTGTAGTCTCCAAATATCCACCACCTTCTTCGACTTCATCAAATTTTTAAGAGTTTGCACAGCAAGAATATTGGGTGGAGGGGCAGAGGAGAGCCTATCTAAATATGGGTCCAAGTAGCAATTAAAGTCAGCCCTGATCAATATGTGGCTTGAATCGTTATCTGGGATCAAGTCAAACACCTTACGGAAAAAACCTGGATCGTCCGAGTTCAGCCCATAGACGTTTACCAGTGTAATGGGAAGTAAAATGATATGCCCAGTTAAAATTATAAACCTGCCATTTGGATCAATTGTGGATGAATGAAAACGAAAAGGCACAGTCTTACAGAAGAGACTGGCAATACCTCTGGCTTTGGATGTGAAAGGTGCCTAATAGACCTGTGAAATCCAATTAGCCCTGAGTTTCCTATGCTGAGTGGCTTTAACGTAAGTTTCTTGTAAGAATATAATGTCAGATTCCAATGACTTCAAATGTGCGAAAACTTTACCTCGTTTTATTTACCTCGCTAAACCACACACATTCCAAGAGACTAAGGATATGGAGTCAAGAGTATTATTCATTTGTGGTACCTTTTGCATTGTAATGAAACACAAACTTAACATTCAGTCTAGCAGCCAGCAAGAACCAACAAAAAATAACATGAACAGTTAACAAATATGTGAACAAAACCCCCACCCACTGCTTCCCGGAACGAAGCAGAGTTGCCCTCATCCCAATCTGGGACCACCGGACAAAAGCGGAGAAAAACACCTCCAACTAACAGCCCCTCAGTAGCACACATAATAAAAAAACAAATTGAGGAGAGAAAAAAGAACTGCCATGATTAAAGTCTGCCCAGAGCACGTTTAGATTCTCTTCATTTATGTTGTGAAAAATAGCCTTTCAAAGTTTTTGGTCTACAAAAGTCTTGGCTTCAACCGGGTTGCTGAATACTTCTACTTGCCCTTGGTGATGACCTTGGAGCCTGGCCGGGAAACGTAGCGAATGCCGGACCTCCTTCTCTCTCAGCAGTTGCAGCACCTCACGAAACTCCGCCGTTGCTCCATAATCTCCGCGGTGTAATCGGGGAAGATTAAGATTCAATGACCTCCGTAATCCATTGAGAGTTGCCTCCCGAGCCACAGAATCTTTTCTTTCTCCTGTGCGAAATGCACCCGTGCAATTATCGTGCAGGGCCTTGAGCCTTCCAGTGGTTTGGGCTGTCGTGTGTGGTGCGCTCTATCGATAACAACTGCCTTGGTGAAGTTGTCATCCCCCAGCAGCTTGGGGATCAGGTTTGCGACAAATTCAATTGGCCTCCATTTCTCCTTGCCTTCTGGGACACCAACAATCTTTATGTTATTGTGTCTGGATCTCCCTTCCAGATCTGAAAGCTTGGCCTGCAGCCTTCTATTTTCTTGCTGCAGCTCAGCGACTGAAGTTTCAATGGCGTGGATTCGCTGCTCGTGGTCGGTGATCTGATTTTCGGTGCTTGACAGTCTCTCAGTGAGCGCTTGCTGGACGGACAACAGACTCTGGAAACTGCTCAAACTTGTCAAACCGCTCGTTGAAGGATTGCAAGAGCTTGTCTGACATTTTCTGCCAAATAAGAGGAAGCTCGTCTTTCTCTTTGGTTGACAACACGTCTGGAGGGTTCTTGCTAGCTTGGTCCTGGCTAACGTTAGCTGCAGCATCGGCTAGCGGGCGAGCGGCTCCCTTTCCACCTCGTGCTGTTGTACTGGACATGTTCATGTTACACTTTTTGGTGGCGTAAAAGAGAAACAAACAATGGAGTTCTTGCAACAAAAATTGAGAGCGAGGTGTTCAAAAAGGCAGTTATAACTCGTAAAGTTTGGTATGCCATGAGGAGATCGAAAAAACACGTCTATACTGCACTCATCTTACTAGCGCCCCCCCCACTTCAATAAACTTAACACTGAAACCGTCTTCTGCACTTTTGATTCTCCTTCAGATGCAATAATCCCGTGATTGCCAAGCTAACTTCACAACTTCAGCTCTCAAATTCATATCTATATACTCTGTATACCGCTCCATATGTTCCCATGACACTCAGGAATTTCTTCAGTATTGCCCTCCATGTCTACCTTCCTTCCAACCATTAGTTTAAACAAGTTATCTATCACTACTCTTAGTGTCTCCTTTTATGGCTCTTCTTCCATTATCTCTGTTCCAGCCCTCACACCTTTGTGCTCTTGGTGTAACATCAAACCAGTTCAGAAATACGTTCAGTAGATGAGGCTGAATTTATTAAGAACTTGTAAGGTGACATTCACACAGCATAATTTCAAGATTTCAGCCCGTATAGAAACTATAGAAACCATAGAAAAACTACAACACAGAATCAGGCCTTTTGGCCCTTCTTGGCTGTGCCGAACCATTTTCTGCCTAGTCCCACTGACCTGCACACGGACCATATCCCTCCATACACCTCCCATCCATGTATCTGTCCAATTTATTCTTAAATGTTAAAAAAGAACCCGCATTTACCACCTCATCTGGCAGCTCATTCCACACTCCCACCACTCTCTGTGTGAAGAAGTCCCCCCTAATGTTCCCTTCAAATTTTTCCCCCCTCACCCTTAACCCATGTCCTCTGGTTTTTTTCTCCCCTTGCCTCAGTGGAAAAAGCCTGCTTGCATTCACTCTATCTATACCCACCATAATTTTATATACCTCTATCAAATCTCCCCTCATTCTTCTACGCTCCAGGGAATGAAGTCCTAACCTATTCAACCTTTCTCTGTAACTGAGTTTTTCAGGTCCCGGCAACATCCTTGTAAACCTTCTCTGCACTCTTTCAACCTTACTTATATCCTTCCTCTAATTTGGTGACCAAAACTGAACACAGTACTCCAGATTTGGTCTCACCAATGCCTTATACAACCTCATCATAACATTCCAACTCTTATACTCAATACTTTGATTAATAAAGGACAATGTACCAAAAGCCTTCTTTACGACCCTATCTACCTGTGATGCCACTTTTAGGGAATTTTGTATCTGTGTTCCCAGATCCCTCTGTTCTACTGCACTCCTCAGTGCCTTACCATTTACCCTGTATGTTCTATCTTGATTTGTCCTTGCAAAGTGCAATACCTCACACTTGTCTGTATTAAACTCCATCTGCCATTTTTCAGCCTATTTTTCCAGCTGGTCCAGGTCCCTCTGCTAACTTTGAAAACCTTCCTCACTGTCCACTACACCTCCAATCTCTGTATCATCAGCAAATTTGCTGATCCAGTTTACCACATTATCATCCAGATCATTGATATAGATGACAAATAACAATGGACCCAGCACTGATCCCTGTGGCACACCACTAGTCACAGGTCTCCACTCTGAGAAGCAATTCTCTACTACCACTCTTTGGCTTCTTCCATTGAACCAATGACTAATCCAATTTACCACCTCTCCATGTATACCTAGCGACTGAATTTTCCATATCATATATGTTGACTGACAATTTCTGAAGGTTATGATCCTGGCAACTGAAAGAACAAGGAAATGCACAGCATTATTTTCACACGACCACAAGTAGCCCCTGTTTATGATAACATAAGAAACCAAGTACATAAAATGCTTTGTAGCCTGAATATATTAGAGGTTAAGTTTGTCACCAATGTTGTAGCATTAAACTGTTCTCCTGGATCACTGGAGTGTGTATTTATATAACAGCTTCATAAGCAAAAGCTGACAAACAGAAACAATTTACAGAGAGCAAAGCAATAGAATATATTTAGAAGTTCCCAGTTATTAAAACATACCTCTCTAATATCTTCAACAGGTGGCAAACAGAGAGTGAATCAACCTAATTTTGTCATTGTCAGGATTTACAGTAATTATTTTTTTTTATCCATCAAATCAAATTTCTGAAATGTTCTTATTTGTTCTAATAATGAAGTACATTTCCCAACCCTACTTTGCTAATCTCGGTAGGGTAATTCAATTTCTTTGGTTAAAAAGAGGTTTTTCGAGCTGTTAACTATAATTGAGATGGGACTATCTTACAGACAAGAAACCAAATGGCAGATCCGAATTATCTCTCCACGGTGACCATACCATCCAAATGTAAAGAGATCAATATCAGTGTACTACACTTCCACAGAGTAATTGGAGATTTGACTTCCAAATGTACACAATTCATAAGTGCTTACGTCACCAAGTAAACAAAATCATCAGTATAAAAGGATAGCTCACTTCCCTTATTTATAAAAATACTGGTACCAGCTAAATTTGGATTGTCAACAGTGAATGCTTTCAAGGGTGAGATAGCTTCCTTTTATTTGCCTGACCTTTCTACTAATCAGTATGATTGATTTAGGTTAGTAAAACCCGAGAGCTTCTCAATACACAGGATAGACCAAACTGTTGATTTGGAGATGGCAAAAGGTAGGGGTATGTGTTTCATGATAAACTCTTTGTGGTGCTCGTACATAGTAGTCTTGTTGTGCTCTTGATACCCTGACCTAGGACATCTACTGATGAAATGCCAACCATTCTACTTATCAAGCAAGTTCTCCTCCATGTTCCTGACCGCAGTTTACATCGCACCAAAGGCCGATGTTAAGCAAGCACTCAAGGAACTGAGTGTCACCATCAACAAACAAGAAGCAGGAACAATGCATTTCAAGTCATTGTTGAGAGCTTCAATCAGGGTTGTTTGAAGAAATCTCTGCCCATTTATTACCAAAATATCACCTGCAGCATCTGGGGTCCCAACACACTCGATCACTACTACACTGCGATTGGGAATGACTACCGTTCTATGCCTAGACCATGTTTCAGGAAATCTGATCACTTGGCACTTCTCCTCCTACCTGCATATCGACAAAGGCTAAAGAGCAAGGTTCCAGTAATAAGGTCAATGAAGAGGTGGTCGTGGGAAGCAGGAGAGCGGGTCTTTATAAAAACAGATGAGTGTGTCCCTCTAGAATCATTCAGATTCCTCAACCAGAAGCACTGGATGAATCATGAGATCTGCAATCTACTGAGGGCCAGATCTGTGGCATTCAGGACTGGCAACCAAGCAAAGTACAAGCGGTCTATGTTCGATCTCCAGAAAACTATCTCACATGCAAAGTGGCAATTCCAGACCAAACCTGAATCACTGAGGTATGCTCAACTGTTGTGTCAGGACTTAAATGATCACACATTCCTACATAGTGAAACTAAGCGACATACAGTACATAGGTGACAACAGATTTTCATTCCCAGCTGAGTTTCAATGCCCTTTATGCCTAATTTGACCAACAAAACTTGGGGGCACCTTCATGAACTCCCACAGCCCCCAATTACCCTGTGACTTCAGTGTCTGTGGCCAAAAAAGAGCATCTTTCAGGAGGGTAAACACATGGAAAGCATCTGGCCCAGATGGGGTACCTGGGCGAGTACTAAAGAGCAGTGCTGATCAAAAGGCTGGGGTGTTCACCAATATCTCTATCCTGATTTGATGGAGACAGACATGAGAGTACAGAGGAACATCTGGAAAACCTCTGAAATGCCCGCTTCACTGCCGCTGCTACTGTGTGGTAACCGGAATCTCCGGAGCAAAAGGCCCCAAAATCCTCGGCTTTGCATGTTTCAGCAGCCGGGGAGAGGTCGAAGGCGTTCGGCAGAGGATGACGCTTGGGAGGCTGTATCGGAGGGGCTGGTCGGAAGCTCGAAGCTTTCAGACAGGTGGACTCAGTGTCGGCTGTGGTCGGCTGCTTCCAAGGCATCGGCAAGTTGACGGTGCCTGGAGGCTTATGGCAGGGAGTTTCTCCCTTTTGCCGCCTGCTATCAGGGACTCAGAAGTGGATCGACTCGGGGACTTTTGAGACTTCATTTACCGTGCCCATGGTTTGTTCTTCATCAAATTATGGTATTGCTTTGCACTGCTGTAACTATATGTTATAATTATGCGGATCTATTAATGTTAGTCTTTGGTTTGTCCTGTTTTCTGTGACATCACTCTGGAGAAACATTGTATCATTTCTTAATGCATGTATGCATTTCTAAATGACAATAAAAGAGGACTGAGTGTTCTCATAATCTAATCTAACCTCTCGCTATGGCAGTCTGAGGTACCACGGATATGTTTCAAGAAGGCTTCAATTATGCTGATGCCTAAGAAGAACTTGGTAGCCTGTCTCTATGACTATCATCCAGTAGCACTTGCAGCTACTGTGACGAAATGCTTTGAGAGGTCGGTAATGACACTTATCAACTCCAGCCTGAGAAGTGACTCATATCCACTTCAATTTGCCTACCGTCACAACAGGTTCACAGCAGGTGCGGTTTCATTCGCTCTTCATTCAGCCCTGTAACATCTGGATAGTGAAAATCCATACATCAGAATGCTCTTCATTGACTACAGCAAGGCATTCAATATTATCATCCCCTCAAAACTAATCAAGAAGCTCCAAGACCTAGGCCTCAATACCTCCTTGTGCAACTGTATCCTCGATTTCCTCACTTGCAGACCTCAGACATTTCAGATTGGCAACATCATCTGCTCCACAATCACCATCAGCACAGGTTCACCACAGGGCTGTGTGCTTAGCCCCTGCTCTACTTGCTTTATACTTATGGCTGTGAGGCTAAGCACTGCTGCAATGCCATATTTAAATTTGCTGATGACACTACTGTTGAGGGGTGTATGAAAGGTGGTGACAAATCAGCATAAAGGAGGGAGAGTGACAATCTGGCTGAGTGGTGTCACAACAACAACCTCTTACTCAGTGTCAGCAAGACCAAAGAGGAGATTATTGGCTACAGGAGGAGGAAACTGTAAGTCCATCAGCCTGTCCTCATTGGGGGATCGGAGATGGAGAGGGTCAGCAACTTTAATTCTTCCATGTTATCTTTTCAGAGGATTTGTCCTGGGCCCAGCATGTAAGTGTCATTACAAAGAAAGCATGGCAGTGCCTCTACTCTCTTCTAAGTTTGCAAAGATTTGGCATGTCATTTTAAACAATGACAAACTTCTATAGATGTGTGGTGGAGAGGATATTGACTGGTTGCACCATGGCCTGGTATGGAAACACCAATGCTCTTGAATGGAAAAGCCGACAAAAAGCAGTGGACACAGCCCAGTCCGTCACGAGGAAAGCCTGCCCCACCATTGAGCACATCTACGTGGAGCACTGTCACAGAAAAACAGCCTCCATCAAGCATCCCCGCCATCCAGAACGTGGTCTCTCCTCGCTGCTGCCAGCAGGAAGAAGATACAGGAGAATCAGGACACACACCACTTAATTCAGGTACCATAAGGCCCTTGAACCAGAGGATGTAACATCACCCAATGTCACTCACCCCAACACTGACATGTTCCCACAACCTGTGGACTCACTTTCAAGGGCTCTTCAATTCATTTCTTGATATTGATTGTTTATTTATTTATTATTATTTTGTTTTGCATTTTGTCCTTTCAGCATTGTTCGTTGTCCATCCTATTCGGCTGGTCTTCCATTGATTCCATTGTTTTTATTGTATTTACTGTGTATGTCCATAACAAAAATGGATTTCAAGGTTGTATATGGTGACACATGTGTACTTTGATAATAAATTTTACTTTGAACTTTGAACAATAGCTGTTTTAGTTGACAAAGGTCATGCTTTTAAGTTATGAATAGAAGTGATACTTTTAAACTCTAATTAATTTGTAATACTCATTTTTGGACTTTATTTGCTTCAAACTTTAAAAATATATTACAATCATATATCAACTTTTAAAATTCAGTATGCCTCAAATTAGACTATTTCTTGAAGTGTGGGCACTGAGTAATGTAGGAAACTATACCACAGCAAGAGAATCTGTTTATGAGGTAAGAACCTAATGTTATTATTGGTGAATCTTTGGGAGAAGGAACTTTTCATATGATGCCTGTAATAATACTTACACAGATACAATATACCTACACTTACAATGCATATCAAACTGAATACAAGTAACTTTTGAAAAACATTTTCTCCTTTGACCAGAGCTTTAGAGCTTTCTATCCAGACCAGCACAGCAAGTTCTATTAGAGAGGACTGAGATGAATATTTTAATCAGACAGTCCATAGATGAAGGCTAATAGATAACCGAACTCTTGGTGTCTGATAGTCACTTACATCCAAAAGCAAAATGATTTGTGGAAACTTGAATTCTTCACCAAAATCTTTCACCTCCTAACATACCATTCATTGGAGATGTTGGCAACTTTAACAGACTCTAAAAAGCAATCACCAGCCAGTGATAATAATCAGCAATTAAAAACTGGTAATTGATGGTCCTTTTAGTAACACTGATGGGGTGTCTTTCCTGCTGCTGAATGCGTGTTGATATACATGTTTTAAGAAAGGGCATTGGGGTGGCATGGTGGTATAGGGGCTAGCGGAATCGCTTAGTGCCAGCAATCACAAACTGGGGTGCGAGTCCCACCACTGTCTGGAAGGAGTTTGCATGTTCTCCCTGTGACTGGGTGGGATTCCTCCAGGTACTCTAACTTCCACCCACATTCCAAAAAATGTACAGTTAGGGTTAGTAGGTAGTGGATGTGGTGACAGTTGCAGGATGCCTGTAGCACAATCCTTGGACTGTGCTGGCTGTTGATGCAAAATGATGCATTTCACTGTATGATTCGATGTACAGTCCATGTGACAAATAAAGCTAATCATCTTTGGAGTCAGTGATGCAACTAGGCTAGTTACAAATAAAGTTCATTTTGTCAGTGCTGATGATAAATTGAGATTGCTTGTTGAGGAGCATCATGATCTGCTTACACTGCATACATATGCTGCATAATATTATTGCTGTTACCAATATGGGGAGTATGGGGATATCCAGAGATGAGTAGCACCTCTGGTGAAGGGGCTTGTCGTGACCATTCCTCAGCAGTTCACTCACCTTTGGCCTCCACCAGATGCACAACATTCACCTGTGGCTCCAAGTAGTAGTTTACATGTTTGCATGTAACAGTGACCACACCCCTGTACAACTCCTCGGCAGGCATGCCAAACCAGGTGAGAGTAGTCAGCGGCCTCACGCCCCAGTGAGTTAGGGACATGCTTGTCCTAGCATGCGAAGTCAGTGGATTGGGTGGATGAGATCTGCAGTGAGATCCAGTGGCCAGGAATGCAGTTCTGCAATGCTCCATGGAGAGTGAGGGGCATGACAAGGCATTGGAGACGTCATGGTCATACACTGCAACCAAGGAAGACCCCAGTTTGTGACGCTTGTTCATTTCACTGGAAATGGTCTTCTGAGATCAAGAGAGTGGAAACGCCCCAGTACAATAGCTTTTCCCCAGGGGTTTCCTGTCATCATTGAAAATGATGGACAGCTACCATTACCAATAAATATGGTGAATCAGGTCACAATGTACCAATGACATTGAGGTAGGACTAATTTACAGCCTCCTTTGAAGTAAGACACTATGATTCTAAGATTCGGTGACTCCAGCAACTGTGGCCATAAAGTCTGAAATTTCATTCCCAATGTCCTCTAACATTTCGCCTTTTGCTCTTCTTTTAATACTTAGATTAGATTATGAGAACACTCAGTCCTCTTTTATTGTCATTTAGAAATGCATACATGCATTAAGAAATGATACAATGTTTCTCCGGAGTGACATCACAGAAAACAGGACAAACCAAAGACTAACACTGACAGAACCACATAATTATAACATATAGTTACAGCAGTGCAAAGCAATACCATAATTTGATGAAGAACAAACCATGGGCACGGTAAAAATAATCTCAAAGTCCCGAGTCGATCGACTCCTGAGTCCCCGATAACGGCGGCAAAAGGGAGAAACTCCCTGCTATAAACCTCCAGGCACCATCAACTTGTCGATGCCTTGGAAGCAGCCGACCACAGCCGACACTGAGTCCGTCCATCCGAAAACTTCAAGCCTCCGACCAGCCCCTCCAATACAGCCTCCCGAGCGCCATCCTCTGCCGAGCGCCTTCGACCTCGCGCCGGACACTGAAACAAGCAAAGCCGAGGATTCGGGGCCTTCTGCTCTGGAGATTACGGTTACCACACAGTAGCAGTGGCAGCGAAGCGGGCATTTCAGAAGTTTTCCAGATGTTCCTCCGTACTCTCACGTCCGTCTCCATCAAATCAGAATTGTGCACGGCACCCTACTTGACAGATTACAGATATCAATCACTGGAGAGGCCGCGCGTGCTGCTGTCGCGCCGCCATCTTCTCCTCCTCAAGATATTTACTTTGGCTGTGCTTTTAGCTATGTTTGGTAATGTTACTGTTTACTTCTTGTTCATTTATTTTAATTAACCTCTCTAAATTTTTGCCTTCATTAAACATGCAATATACTGTAAATGTAGGTTGTTTTTTGACATACCAGCTCTTCCTAATCATCCGAGTTAATCAGTTTACATGTTTTACAAAATCCAATGCTGAAGCCGTCATGAAAAACTGAATAATACATTTCTGTAAATTCATTTGAACTGGGCTGTTCTGATGCAAAGTGATTGTGATCAAAGGGACTTAGAAATATTATGACCCACGCCATAACATGGCTGATGTTTAACTACAGCCCAATGTGTAAGCTGAAAAACTTTGAGGAAGGAAACAAATTGGGATCTAACTGAGCTAGTTACAAATTCAAGTCTTTTTCCTCCTGATATTACAGCCTGTAATATTAATGACAATCATAATTGCATCAGACCAGAGTAATTTATCAGCATGACCTAATCTGAACCCCTATTGACAGCTAACCAGTTCACTCCAATGATTACCAAGCAGTTTCATGACAATAAAATTGACCAGAAATTCACTTCCATTTGGACTCAAGTGCAAGAAATGTAGTGCTTAGGGACCTGGGCCAGTTTGTTCTCGATAATCAGAGAATTCAGCAGTACACAACATGGAAGATCACAAATACATATCAAATTGTGCATTTTGATTGGCTCTAATTATGGGAACTGTACACACATCAGGGAAGGGACTACACTAAAATGCATGCTGTCTGGAGCTTTTGAAACAACTCCTGTTTTCTTGTAGCCTTTGCGTGGTCCATTATGGCAAAAGCAGTGTCAATCATGCTTTGCATGATTGATATCTCAACATCCCCATTGTTTTGTGTGTGCGTGTGTGTGTGTGTGTGTGTGTGTGTGTGTGTGTGTGTGTGTGTGTGCGCGCGCGTACATGCGCACATGCAGAGACAGGAACACTGAATCCTAATTTACAACATACACCACCTGTGCCATAATATACTCAGTAATCATTTTATTAGGTACTTCTTGTACCTAATAAAGTGACCACTGAGTACATGTTTGTGGTCTTCTGCAGCTGTAATCCATCCACTTCAAGGTACATTCAGAGATGGTCCTCTGCATACCATTGTTGTAACACATGGCTATCTGAGTTACTGTCACCTTCCTGTTAGCTTGAAACAGTCTGGTCGTTCTCCTCTAACCTCTCTCATTACCAAGGCGTTCTCACTCACAGAAATGTCATTCACTGTTTTCATACTATTCTCTGTAAACTCCAGAGAAAATCCCAGGAAATCAACAGTTTCTGAAATACACAAACCACCCCGTCTGGCACTAACAATCATTCCACGGTCAAAGTCATTTAGATCACATTTCTTCCCCACTCTGATGTTTGACCTGAACAACAACTGAACCTCTTGACTATGCCTGCATGCTATTATGGTTTGAGTGCTGCCACATGATCAGCTGACTAGATACAAGAGAAAATCTGCAGATGCTGGAAATCCGAGAAACACACTCCAAATGCTCGAGGAACTCGGAGTTCCTCCAGCATTTTGTGTGTGTTGCTCATCTGATTAGACATTTGCATTAACAAGCAGATGTACCGGTATGTCTGATAAAAGTGAGTACTGGGTGTCTTTTTTTTTGCCAGTAGGAAAATTACTGCCAAAATTAAGTCTGGAGCTCCATCACTGGAATGCCCCAAGTATTCTTTTGGTTGATTAAGATTTGGTCCTTTGAATGAGGACTGATAAACTGTAGAAACCTGGAGAAATTTCCATGAATCGTCCATGCTAAAACGTGGCATATAGAAATGGTCTAGAATGTTGCTTAGTCTCCTGTGCAGCCAATGGAAAAAAAAGTGCTTCTTATTCATTCTGAAAAACTGGAGGCTGCAGTGAGTGTAACCCCAAATAAATGGCCAGGAGAAAGGTTTGGCCACATGGATTTAAACATTCCACCTATGAATATTTCTACATGTGTCTTGATGTTTGCAATGCCAACTTCACTTTTTTCCTGACTTACTTTGATTGTTAAGTGTCATTAAATTTTAAGTATGTCAAGTTTTTATCATTTACCCATATAAATGTATATAACGTATATAACCATATAATGTTTACAGAAACAAGATGTTTCTCTGAATCACAGAGTAAAACACATAACATACAATAACATGTAGGTACCAATAAAAACCACAGATGAATCACACATAAATAACAAACTAAAGTGCATAAATTAAATCTTGCAAGGTACAGATCTGATTAACCTGTGTCACTTCGAATGTGATTTGGCAGGGAGTTCAGAAGCCTAAAATCCTGAGGGAAGAAACTGTTTCCTGACCTGACCATAACTTCAGCTATGAGATCTACTGAAAAATATCCACCTAGACAACCAGTGCTTTTTTTTCAGAAAGTAATGTCTTTTTAGGTGTTAAAACTGTGTCTGAGAACTTTCAGTACTGTGTGGAAATCACAGGACATAGACAACAATGTTGTCACATTTTCTTATATAACTCCTCACTAAAACTAACTGTTTATTTCTGTAGTGCCCATAACAGCATATTACAAATCCTTTCCACGACAAGCATTTGGTATAGCAGGTTTGACCTTTGCAGGCAGCTCTTAAAAGAACTTAGCACAAAACAAGCAACACTTCTTGCTGCATAAGTGTGTTGTGAATGAACTGGAATTTGGATTTGCATTTGGTTTCTTATTGTCACATGTACAGAGATAACGTGAAAAGCTTGTTTTGGATACTGTTCATACAGATCAAATTATTACACTATGCATGCTCCTGCTTGTTAACAAGAATACTTTCCAAAAACAATAGGATACAAATCAATAGGATTCAGACCACATCGCAGTCATTCTGTATAAAAAGGATCATTATAGATAAGCAGTCAGGGTTTTTTAGATTTTATTTGATAAATGACACAGGCCTTTCCAGCATAACAAGCCTATGCTGCCCAATTACACCTACTAACCCGTACATCTTTGGAATGTGGGCGGAGGGGGGAACCAGAACATCTGGATGAAACCCAAGAGTCATGGGGAAAATGTAGAAACTCTTTACAGACAGCGCCGGGAATTGAACCTAGGTCATTAACACTGTAATTGCGTCTCCTCTATTAGGACTATTAGGTTTCCTCAACTGTAGAATGTTGATTATCTTGTCAGTAGATAATTGTACCTATGAAATGTAAGAGGAGATATCTAATGAACTATTTGAATTGATTTGTGTTATACCCACCCACTGAGTCAATACATTCCTGAACTTTAGTCTTCACCCTTGTTTCTCATAAATATATCTTGATTCGGATCCAATCAAGCTACTTTGATGCAGAATTTCTTTAAAGTGGAGACAGTGTATGTTTACAAGTTTAGGCTACCCCAATTAAGGCAAAATAAACAAATACCACTCCAAATTGGATCCTTCTGCATTTATTTTCCGATTTTAGATGCATCAAATTTGAAAGCAAGGATTTCTATGATGCACAATACACACAGACAAAACATTTTTTGTTACTATCAGAAAAATATTTAGATTATATACTTAAATTTCAAATATATGATGTTTAAATGATGTTTGATTTTCATCTGAAGAAAAGTAACCAAAACTAATTTATTGCTTCTGGGGGCATTGCGGGATGAAATATAATATTTTGAGTATAAAAACCTTAAAAAGTGAGTGTTTGCAATACTATGGAAATAAAGGTGATAAAAGTTTTACAAATGATACTTGAGAAATTGGATAATTTATGCAACAGTAGTGGTGATAGATTCTAGTTAACATATATATTAATTCAAACAGGGTTAATCAGTTACAAAGAAATCAGACACATCAACATGTGCCAAAAATTAGGACCATTTCAAACAGATCAAGGCTTGAAGTCTGGAGATGGAATGGGTTTTCTTTTAGTGTCTCATGTGAAGGATAAATAGACTTTCAAACACAGAGGAAGACAAACAGCACAGAACAAAATGGAAATGAAATTATTAACAAGAAGAGGAACAAGATGAACAAAGGTGCAAAATTACTACTCTCCAGACCTCCAGGACTTTGCCTGATATATGCCATCATGCCCTAAGGGTTTATCCATCTTAATGCTTTTCAGAAGACCCAACATTATATCATCCTTACTCACACAATCTCACAATGCAAAGTACTTAGCTGGTACCTCAATCACTTGCTCTGACTCCGAGCATGAATTCCCTCCTTTATCCCTACCCACTCCTTTGTTACCCTCTTTTTCTTAATATGTTGACTCTGCTTTTATATGTATAATATAAAGGGAAGTGTATAGTGAGAAAGAGGAGATGCTTAAGATAAAAGTAAAAACACATTTCCCTTCTGAAGTGTATGAATGGTTCAGAGCCTGGGTCAAAACAGATGCAGAAACAATTAGAAATGTACTTGAAATGGAGGAAGCAGATTAGCTTTAACTTTAATGTGGTTTCATCCGATGTGAAACTACAAACAAAATATTCCCAATTATACAATTTGTAACAATTTTAGAAGAACAGTAGAGTGAGATGGTTGATCTTTTTTTAAAAAAAAATGTAATTACAGCCCTTATATTGATGTTCAAATGATTAACTTGAATAAAGTAAAGAAAGTATTCATGCATATTTTCCTACAATTTGGAGTCAAGGGCACTCTCCCCATGATTAGGGTACACAAACACTTTGACAAGGATTAGTACAATATTTTTCCTTGTGGTGAATAGTCGACTGGGCTACACCACATAGATAGAAATGTAAAATTTAGTCTAAAGTTTTAAAATAATTTATTATAAAATTACTTATATATTGCTACAGGGAAAATATTGGAGAAGATAGTTTCAGACTGGTCCAGAGTTGACTGATATATTTTAAAAGTTAAACAGTTGCATACAAATTGTTATTCCATGTCCAGGTAAACTTATGTTTGCTCCTGTGACTAAAGCCCAATGAACAGATACATTAGGGGCATTTAAGAAGCTCATAAATGGATGATAGAAAACTGGAGGGCTATGTATGAGGGAAGGGTTAGAGTGATCTTGAAGTAGGTTTTAAGGTCGACAACATCATGGGCCAAAGGTCCTGTGCTGTGCTCCAGCGTTCTATATTCTATGTTCTATGTTAACACGTTTCCCCTAATGGGAATGTTGCAAAAGATGGATAGCCAACAAAAAAATACTAAGACGACACACAGGGAATCTCTGAAAAAGAGATCTAGAAAATACACTTTCAGTGAGTACAATTGAAGATTCAACTTTTAGGCAAACAACTATCTCTTGTTTTGAATTAGAAACAAAGTATGATTTGCCAATTTAGGAAGTTAAGAAAGGCAATCATTGTCATGATATTTATTTACTTGAGGAGAACGTTTATATTATGGCCAATTGATGAACCATGTGTGAGTCATCATCGAATACATTTCTGGGAATTGAAGAATATAAATGTACTGTGGGGGTCACACAAAATGCTACAGCAAATGTCAGTAAAATTATGCTTCTTTCAATGATTACATTCACAATTGATAAGGCATTCAATATTTATTGAAGAGGAATAGCTACATATGGGAGACCCAGGGAATAATAGTCCTTCACAATTGAATGATTTGTACTTTCTTTAAAGAATGGCATAAAGTAATGTAGTTTCTCAGTGAAATTACTTTATTGTTCATTTAGTATAAATTTTCTTTATCTTTTCATCATGCAGTTACTTTTTCAGAACAGTGAACCTTTAAACCTGTTTCATATAAACGCCTTATTCGCCTGGCTGAAGACAAAACTGAACTAAAAACTGATGAGCTGTGTATGAAGAAAAATGTCTGTTGTTTGTGTCTATTATTCATGAAGGCCAAGGACTGTTGTGCCTTGGGTTCATTGCTTCTAACAGAAGGTTCACAAAAGAGCCATAAGACTGTTCACTAATATCAGAAGAGAGAGTCAGAAAAAAGGGACCTCTATGTTAGATTTTCAGTATTGTTATCTAAATGTTAATAATGGCACATGCTTTGTTTTCATTACACATAATGTAATGGAGGGGAAAATCAGTTCCAGTTATGTAACATTCCTTCAGCACTGACCCTTTGAGGTGATAACGATGAAAAATAATCCTCCAGACCATTCTACTTAGAACTACCACTTGAAAATTTTGAATTAAAGAAGGTGATCCAGGACAGTTCTGGGCAGCATGACTCAAGTGTCTGGTAAAAGAGGATACCCATCAGCAGAGAGGGGAGTCCTGACGGGTCAGTTCTCTCTGCAGTCAGCTTCTCCTAATTGTCTTGTGCTCGCAACTTCCTTGTTGTGGGGATCTCGAATTCAAGCATGAGTTAAAGCATTTATCAACTCTGGTACAACCAGGAATCTCACGGACATCTCTCTCATTCAGAGATTGGGAGTTCCAACTAAGGAATTGAGACAAAAGATCAAGATCAAGACCAGGACGGTTGACCTCTGGGCACCAGGCAGATCGACCTTTCCACCGAACCCCTCAAACTTGTGCTCGAAGGCAACCATAGTGGAAAACTCTCCTTTTGTCTGGTTGATTAACCTGAACTGTCACTTGTGATTTGTCTCACCTGGTTATCCCAACATAACCCATAGATTGATTGGTCTCTTCAAAGTACTCCAAGAGTGGGGACTTTGAAGTATGCTTGCCTGCCTCTCTGGGTCCAGCTCAAGCTCCAGCTGAATCCCGTCCTGTGTCACATAAGGATGTGGACCTGTCTGGGATTCCGGCTGAATATATGGATCTTCTTGAGGTCTTCAGTGAAGGAAGGCCACCACACTGCCCCCACACCAGCCATATGGCTGTGCCATAGACTTCCTAAACACAAAATAATCTGCAGATGCTGTTGTCAAAGGAACACACACAATGCGCTGGAGGAACTCAGCAGGTCAGTCAGCATCAGTTGAAAAGATTAGTCGACGTTTCGGGCCGAAACCCTTCGTCAGGACTGAAGGAAGAACTTTGGGTAGGGTATGAACATAGAATTCTCCAACTTCTGGTAATTCCCTCCCCCTCCCTTCTTCTATCCCTATTTCGCATCACCTCCCTCATAGTTCTGCCTCCTTCTACTATTGTTCTCCTGCCAATCACCTCCCTGCTTCCCCTCCCCCACCCCTTTGTCTTAAAAATTACTGTTTTTTTCAACTACCAGCATTCTTCAAACCCTCCCCCAAGTTCTTCTTTCAGTTCTGACGAAGGGTTTCGGCCCGAAACATCGACTAATCTTTTCAACTGATGCTGACTGACCTGCTGAGTTCCTCCAGTGCATTGTGAGTGCTCCATAGACTTCCTACCTGGCACTAGTCCTCCCTGGGGCCGTCTTTTTCTCCCCCTCTCATCCATAAATGGTGGCCATGGAGAAATATGTCAAGGAGGCACTGGCCATGGGATTTATCTATCTGTTAACCTCACCAGCAGGAGTAGACTTCTTTTGTGAGCAAGAAAGATAGCAAGCTCTGTCCCTGCATCGATTATCAGCCCCTGAACAACATCACTGTGAAGAACTGCTACTCTCTTTCCCTGTTGGCATCTGCATTCGAACTTCTCCAGGAAGCAATCATATTTTCCAAAATTGATCTGCGCAATGCTTATAATCTGGTTCGTATGAGAGAAGGAGAAGAGTGGAAGACAGCTTTCAACACCTCTAATGGCCACCATGAGTACCTTGTGATGCCTTTTGGCCTGGGCAACGCCCTGATGTTTTCCAGGTCTCAGTTAACTATGTACTTAGGGACTTGTTGAACCAGTTTGTTTTTATGTATTTAGACGACGTGCTTATCTATTTCGTTCTCATCAGGAACTTGTCCAGCATGTCTGGATGGTTCCCAGACCGCTCCTCAAAAATAACCTGTATGCCAAGACTGAGAAATGTCAGTTCCATACAGACCAGGTGTCATTTTTGGGCTATAGACCTACCCCATCCGGTATTCAAATAAACCCTAGTAAAATTCAGACAGTTACAGAGTGGCCCAAACCACCTTCAGTCAAAACAGGTATAGCGCTTTATGGGTTCATGAACTTTTATTGCCGCTTCATCCAGAATTTGGGCTCTATCGCGGCTCCAATTAATGCACTCACCAAGACCTCGGCAGCATTCCATTGGACAGACGATGCCGACCAAGCATTTTCGGAGTCGAGCAACGTTTCACCACTGCCCCGCTGCTGCAACACCCAGACCCAGCACAGCCATTCATAGTCGAGGTGGGTGCATCTGATGTCGGCATTGGAGCTGTCCTCTCTCAGTGCTCTTCCGTAGATAGCTGGCTGCACCTTTGTGCCTTTCTTTCCCATCGCTTAACTCTGGCCAAGAGGAACTTCTGGCTGTCAAGGAGGCTCTGGAGGACTGGTGATGCTGACTAGAGGGGCAGAGCCTACTTTCTTGGTCTGGACAGATCACAAGAACCTCTCCTACATTTAGGACACAAAGAGTCTCAACTCTCGTCAAACCCAGTGAGATCTCTTCTTCACCTGGTTTAATTTAATCTCCACCTATCATCCTGGCAGCAAGAGTACCAAGGCCGACATTCTCTTCTGGCTGTTCGACGGATCTGAGGACAATGTCGGTCTAGAGCCCATTCTTCCTCGCACAGGTATTGTTGCTCCGGTGATCTGGGGAATAGAGGTAGAGGTGAGGGCTGCCCAACAATCAGACCCAGGCCCGGATGGGGTTCCTCCCAACCGGCTGTTTGTCCCTGCTGTGGTGCACTCCAAAGTGTTGGAATGGGGTCACTCCTCTCATCTGGCTGGACACCTGGGAATCCAACGGACTCAGGAGTTTATAAAGAAACTATTTTGGTGGCTTTCTATGTCCCAGGATGTCCACAACTTTGTATCTGCTTGTCCCACCTGCACTCAGAGTAAGACATCACGCTAGCGTCCTGTGAGTCTGCTATGTCTGCTGTCTGTGCCCCACCGTCCCTGGTCCCACCTCTCAGTAGATTTCATTATAGGGCTGCCCCCATCTCATGGAAACACCACCAATTAGCTCGTTGTGGATTGATTTTCCAAGGCTGCCCACTTCATTACCCTTCCTAAGCTCCTGTCAGCTAGTGAGATACCACACTCATGGTTCAAAATTAATTCAGCCTCCATGGCTTCCCTCAAGACACAGTGTCTGATCATGGAGCATAGTTCACTTCCCACTTCCAGAAGGCTTCCTGCTCTCTTGTAGGAGCCACGGCCAGCCTCTCGTCTGGTTTTCACCCCCAGTCCAATCGTCAGACTGAAAGAGTGAACCAAGAGTTGGAGGCAACCCTGAGCTGCTTTGTCTCTTCCAACCCCACGTCCAGGAGCTCCTAATTGGTCTGGGCAGAGATCCCCCACAATACCCTTCAGTCATCCTCCACAGAAATGTCTCCCTTTGAATGCCAGAAAGGATTCCAGCCACCTCTTTTCCCTGACCATGAGATTGATGTAGGAGTTCCTACAACTAAACGGTTGATCTGGTGCTACATACACATCTGGAGATGAGCCAGGGCTTCTCTGCTGTGCGCCCAGAAACAACACACCCAGCAGCTTGAGCAGCTGCACTGACAGGTAAGGCCATTCAAGCCAGGAGAGGGCGTCTGGTTAGCATCAAAGAATCTTCCCCTGAAGGTCGAGGGTACAAGTTACTATGTGGGACAATTTGTAATGGAAAAGGCTGTCAACAAGGTCTCGTATGAATTGCATCTACCAGCATCACTGAAGATCCACCAAGTGTTCCAGGTTTCCCAGCTCAAGCCGGTTACTACCTCTCCCCTGACCCCAGTCACTCCTCCTCCCCACTTGGTAGATGGTTCCCTGGTCACCATTGTGTGGCACCTCTTGGCATCTTGCCGGGTATGTGGTAAGGGCCAGTACCTTGTGGATTGAGAAGGGTACGATCCTGAAGAACGTTCTTAGATCCCAGCGAAGGACATCTAGGACAAGTCGCTCATTCGGGACTCACAGCGGGAACGGGTCTGTGGCACTTCAGGAGCTGAGCCTGGGGGGTGGGGGGGCGCCGTGTCACAACCACGGACTCTGCAGTGCAGCAGATTCAGCAATTGTGCTCGTGATTATGCATGTGTCAGCTAATTATTATTTCACTATTGCAGTATTTAACTCGCTTTTCATTATAGCACTTGTTGAATCTTGAGTAGAGCAGTGCTTGCATTCGGCCTTGCCCGAGAAAGTGGACTCGCTAGTTAATTGATGTTGAAGATGGTAATCGTTTTATATTTAGATATTCCTTTCGCTGCGGTGTTGGCATCTATTTTTCCATTTGAGAGTTTTAGCTAACGGCCCTGTTTAGCCTAGCACTTATTGTTTTCTTTTCCCTTGAAATACTATTCGCATTAATTGACCACTTCAGTGTCTCTCTGTCAGCACTTGGGTCATATCTGGACGTAGTGACAAAAGGACTCAGCTCCACTCCCTGTAGCATTTCTCTAGATACAGGTCTTCAAACTGTAAAGCAGCCCTGCACCACCAACCAAAAAGTTCAAAATGAATTTATTATCCCATACACAACTCTGAGATTTATTTTCTTGTGGCCATTCACAGAAGGTACAAAGAAACACAGAAGAATCAACAAAAAACTACACAGGTAAAGATAGATTTTTTAAAAAACTGTGCAAGAGAAGACAAACTAGATCAATAGATAGAAAGATAGAGCAAACATGAGTTGTAACGCCCTAGAAAGTGAATCCATAGGTTGTGGAATCAGTTCAGAATTCAGTTGAGTGAAGTTATCCATGCTGGTTCAGGAGCCTGATGGCTGAAGGGTAAGATCTGTTCCTGAACCTAGAGGTGTGGGACCTAGGGCTCCTCTACCTGCTTCTCAATGGTAGCAGTGAGAAGAGATGGTGGGGTCCTTGATGATGGTTGTTGTTTTATTGTGGCAGCACTCCTTGCAGATGAGATCAATGCCAGGGAAGGTGTATCCTGTGATGGACTGGGCTGTATCCACTGCATTTTGCAGGCTTTTCCATTCATGAGAATTTCTGTCTCCATATTAGGCTGTGATAGAACCAGTCAGGATATTGTCCACTCTGTATCTATAGTAATTTGTCCAAGTTTTAGATGACCTGTTGAATCTGCAGAAACTTCTAAGAAGTAGAGGTGCTGCTGTCACTTCTTCGTAATGGCACTTGTATGCTGGACAGATTCTCTCAAATTTGAAGTTACTGACTTTCTCCATCTCTGATCCCCTGATGAGTAGTAGCTCATGAACTTTTGGTTTCCTCCATCTGTAGTCAGTAATTAGCTCTTAGGTTTAGCTGATGTTGAGTGAGAAGTTGTTGCAGCACCATTCATCCAGATTTTCACTCTCCCTCATAAGTACCAATTCATCACCATATTTGACTTGGCCAACAACAGTGGTGTCATCAGCAAACTTGAATATGGCATTGAGCTGTACCCTCACAGCCATAAGTATGAAGTGGGGAAAGGGGTGGAGGTACTAAGAACACAGCCTTGTCGTGCATCTGTGCTTCCTACCAGAAGCTAGTTTTGTATCCAGTATATTATCTCATCCTCAATGCTTTTTGATGACACTTGATTGTTGCAATAATTGGCACACTGGCAGTGTACAATAACTCATTTGCTGTGAAGAGTTGATTAGGTATTTTGAACATTTATCTGTTGTGTTGTCTTTGCATGAACTATTACCCTTTGTGTTCAATTAACCCTGCGCAAATGCAGCCAACAAAAATAAAAACAAAAAATGGTTGTTTTAATTTGAAATTCAATATGAGAACAATTCTGTTTTAATTTCTTCTTAATATATGTGCTTGCTCATTTTGGGACAGATTGAAATGAGACTTAAAATGTATTTATTTTTCTCACTAAGACATGGTTTTCCTTCAAAGACCTAACTTCTTATTACACATGGTGGTAATCTTTTTTTTTGCCTTGTTAAATACTTTCAGGTTGAAAATTTATTTTGGACTTTCTTCCAGCATTCAAGCTGTGATATTGTCAAACATTTTTCCAGCAATAATTACTTGTAAATTATTCATTTGGGCGAAAAAGACATCTTCTCTCCCTGTTTTGTAAACCACAAGATGTAGTCAATTAAATAGGCTTCACTTACATTTTCATGTGCAATTACTCTATCATTTTGCACATCTCAAATCTGGATTAATGGCTTTTATTTTCTGAGCCTGGTCTCTTTAGCCATGTGTGAAAATCTGTTACAGATGTGTTATGATCAATCTTTTTTCCCTACTAATTTCTACCAACGATATTTCACACAGTTGTTTTCATGGTTACCAAAAGCTCCTAAAATATATTATTTAATCCCTTTCTGAAAAGGAGAAAACATATCTATCATATTTAAAAGTAAAGTATTCCATTCCCATCCATTAAGCATCTGCAAATGCCTTGTTCCCCTCCATTAATGTCCCTTTAAAAAATTACCTTACAATTATCTTTAGTGATACATAAAAACACAAAATCAAATTTACCCTTCCAGAAAGCATTAATATGAACTTTCAATGTCCTTGAATAGAAAATCCTACAAAAGGTAATGGACGCAGGGGTAAAGCTCTCTCCACCAGTGAGCATGTCTTCATGAAACTGTCATAGGAAAGCAGCACCCGTCATCAGGGACCCCCACCCACCCACACACACAGGACATGCTCTCTTCTCGCTGCTGCCATCGGGAAGAAGGTACAGGAGCCTCAAGACTCACAGCACCAGGTGCAGGAACAGTTATTTCACCTCAAACATCAGGCTCTTGAACCAAAGGGGATAACATCACTCAACTTCACTTGTCCCATCATTGAAATGTTCCACAACCAATAGACTCATTTCCAAGGACTCTTCATCTCATCTTCTTGATATTTATTGCTTCTTCATTTATTATTATTTCTTTCTTTATGTATTTACACAACTGTTGTCTTTTGCACACTGGTTGAAAACCCAAGTTGGTATGATTTTTCATTATGTTATGGTTGTTATTCTATTATGTATTTGAGTATGCCTGCAATAAAATGAATCTCAGTGTTGTCTTTGGTGATATATATGTACTTTGATAATACACTTACTTTGAACTTTTCAAATATATAGTATTTTGAGAAGGCACATATATATATAGCTAAGGTGCCAATTCCCTTTGCACAGTACTGTATTTGTCAATGTGGAGTGGAGAATAAGTTTGTAAATCTGGCAGGAGCAAAGGGTGTTGGGAATATTGAGGGTGGAGTGCTGCGGTATGGGTGTGTGACAGATAGCAAAGAAAGAATGCCAGGGGAATGGAGTGACAAGGGTGCAGACACCTCCAGCCCTGAGACTCCAAGCAAGGTCACTTGACACCAAACAATTGGTTCATTGATCATTACAGAATGTCTCTTTGGTGCTTTCCGCTCCTTCCCCTCTGCCTTCCGTTTATTGCAATCATGATTCCCCTCTCCCCCCCACCTTCCCACTCTCAGTCAACATAGAAACATAGAAAACATACAGCATAATACAGGCCTTTTGGCCCACAAAGCAGTGCCGAACATGTCCCTACCTTAGAACTACCTAGGCTTTATCCATAGCCCTGTATTTTTCTAAGCTCCATGTAGCCATCCAGGAGTCTCTTAAAAGACCCTATTGTTCCTGCCTCCATCACCTCCGTCGGCAGCCCATTCCATGCACTCACCACTCTCTGCATTAAAAAAACTTACCCCTGACATCTCCTTTGTACCTACTTCCAAGCACCTTAAAACTATGCCCTCTCGTCCTAACTATTTCAGCCCTGGGGAAAAGCCTCTGACTATCCACATAATCAATGCCTCTCATCATCTTATACACCTCTATCAAGTCATCTCTCATCCTCCGTCGCTCCAAGGAGAAAAGGCCAAGTTCACTCAACCTATTCTCATAAGGCATGCTCCCCAATCCAGGCAACATCCTTGTAAATCTCCTCTGCACCCTTTCTGTGGTTTCTGCATCCTTCCTATAGTGAGGTGACTAGAACTGAGCACAGTACTCCAAGTGGAGTCTGACCAGGATCCTATATAGCTGCAACATTACCTCTTGGCTCTTAAACTCAATCCCATGATTGATGAAGGTTAATGCACCGTATGCCTTCTTAACCACAGAGTCAACCTGCACAGCAGCCTTGAGTGTCCTGTGGACTCAGACTCCAAGTTCCCTCTGATCCTCCACACTACCAAGGTTCTTACTATTAATTCTATATTCTGCCATCATATTGACCTACCAAAATGAACCACCTCACATTTATCTGGGTTGAACTCCATCTGCCACTTCTCAGCCCAGTTTTGTATCCTATCCATGTCCCGTTGTAACCTTTCACAGCCCTCCATAGAATCCACAACACCCCCAACCTTCGTGTCATCAGCAAACTTACTAACCCATCCCTCCACTTCCTCATCCAGGTCATTTATAAAAATCACAAACAGTAGGGGTCCCAGAACAGATCCCTGAGGTACACCACTGGTCACTGGCCTCCATGCAGAATATGTCCCACCTACAACTACTCTTTGCCTTCAGTGGGCAAGCCAGTTCTGGATCCACAAAGCAATGTCCCCTTCGATCCCATGCCTCCTTACTTTCTCAATAAGCCTTGCATGGAGTACCTTATCAAATGCCTTGCTGAAATCCATATACACTACATCTACTGCTCTTCCTTCATCAATGTGTTTAGTCACATCCTCAAAAAATTCAATCAGGCTCGTAAGGCTCGACCTGTCTTTGACAAAGCCATGCTGACTATTCCTAATCATATTATGTCTCTCCAAATGTTCATAAATCCTGCCTCTCAGGATCTTCTCCATCAACTTACCAACCACTGAAGTAAGACTCACTAGCCTATAATTTCTTGGGCTATCCCTTCTCCCTTTCTTGAAAGAAGGAACAACATCCATAACCCTCCAATCCTCCGAAACCTCTCTCGTCCTCATTGATGATGCAAAGATCTTTGCCAGACTCTGCAATCTCCTCCCTCACTTCTTACAGTAGCCTGGGGTACATCCTATCTGGTCCCATTGACTTACCCAACTTGATGTTTTCCAAAAGCTCCAGCACATCCTCTTCCTTAATATCTACATTCTCAAGCTTTTCAGTGCACTGCAAGTCATCCCTACAATCACCAAGATCCTTTTCCGTAGTGAATACTGAAGCAAAGTATTCATTAAGTACCTCCACTATTTCCTCCGGTTCCATACACACTTTGTCACACTTGATTAGTCCTATTCTCTCATGTCTTATCCTTTTGTTCTTCGCATACTTGTAGAATGCATTGGAATTTTCCTTAATCCTGTCCGCCAAGGCTTTCTCATGGCCCCTTCTGGCTCTCCTAATTTCATTCTTAAGCTCCTTCCTGCTAGCCTTAAAATCTTCTAGATTCATATCATTACCTAGTTTTTGAACCTTTTGTAAGCTCTTCTTTTCTTCTTGACTAGATTTACAACAGCCTTCGTACACCACGGACCTTGTACCCTACCATCCTTTCTATGTCTCATTGGAACATACCTACTCAGAATCCCATGCAAATATCTCCTGAACATTTGCCACATTTCTTTGGTACATTTCCCTGAGAACATCTGTCTCCAATTTATGCTTCCAAGTTCCTGTCTGACAGCCTCATAGTTCCCCTTACTCCAATAAAACGTTTCCCTAACTTGTCTGTTCCTGTCCCTCTCCAATAAATAGAGACCCATATCAGAATTAGGTTTATCATCACTCACATATGTCATGAAGCTTGGTTTTTTTATGCGGCAGCAGCACAGTGCAATGCATAAAATTATTATGGTACAGACACATCGAGACCAGTACATTTTGGCCCAGTTAAGTGACTGCACCAATTAGCCCAAGTTTCATGGAAACACTTAAAAGGGTTAACAAAGCAAACTACTGTTTAACTGAATAGCAATTTATGTACTGTGTTTTAAAGAAATACAGAACAAATTAGAACACAACCAGAACCTCTGCAGTACCATAAAATTGTATCAGTTTCTAATAGTTATCAATGGATGAATTCATCTGTTGTGTTCTTATGATTGACCATAAATGAACAGAATCAGCAGAGACAATTTAACTAGACACATTCTCCTCTCATTTGACCTCACAAAGTGCAACACCTCATAGTTGTCTGGATTAAACTCCATCTGCCGCTTCTCTGCCCTCTTCTGTAACTGATCCATGTCCTGCTGTATTGTTTGATAGCCCTTTATACTGCTGATGTCATCCACAAACTTGTTAATCCACCTATCTACATTTTCATCCAAGTTATTGATCGATATCACAAACACAAAGGTCCCAGCATTGATCCTTGCAGTATGCCGCTGGTCACCGACCTCCAGTCAGAACAATAGCTTTCCACCCCTAATATCTGTACTCTATGGACAAGCTAGTTCTGAGTTGAAACTTACGATTTCTCCTGGATCCCATGCATCTTTATTTTCTGAATCAACTTACTCTGAAGGACCTTGTTGAAAATCCATGTATATAACGCTCACTGCCTTACGCTCATGTAGCACCTTTGTCACCTCCTCAAAAAACCTTGACCAAGTTTATAAGGCATAACCTGCACAAAGCCATACTGAGCAAGCCATGTTTTCCAAATGTTCATAAACCTTGTCCCTAAGTACCCTCTCCAATAGTTTCTCACCCATTGATGTGAGACTCACTGGCCTATAATTACCTAGATTATCACTGCTTCCTCTTGAACAAAACTACAACATTTACTACTCTCCAATCCTCTGGAAACTTGCCTGTTGCTAGTGAGGACACAAAGGTTTTTGACAAAGCCTCAGCAAGCTCCTCATTTGTTTCTTTCTATATTTTGCGATCTATTCCATCAGAACCTGTGGACATCCATTTTATTATTCAGAAGACCCAGAACTACCTCCTCCTCCTCAAAGTACCCCAATACATTTGCACAATTCACTCTGTCTCCACTATCCTCCAATTTCTTTTCCTCAGTAAATACCAATGCAAAATATTCATTTAATACCTCAGCCACTTGCTCTGACTTCCAACATAAATTTTCCCCTTTATCGTTGAGTGGAGCTACCCTCTCCATAGTTATCTTCTGTTTCTTAACGCAAGTCTAACATGCCTTGGGTTCGTTTTTAATTCTGCTCACCAAAGGTATCCATGACCTTTCTAATTGCTCAATTGAGCACTTTCTTGCTATCTTTATATTCCAGCCTGATTTTATCTTCTTAAACTTTGTCTATGCTTAATTTTTCTTCCTGATTAAATTCAGGATCTATTGGGTTATCCAAGGTTTCCTTACCTTTCAATTCTTGTCCATACTTCTTATCGAACTTGCTGCTCCTGAACTTGGCCAGCTGAGCACTAAGCAATTCTTAGATGTCAGACATGGACTTGCCCAATGCAGCTGCTCCAAATCAATGCTCCTGTCTTAATTTGCCCTCTCCTAATTTAGTATTTAAATTCTAAATCCAATTTATCCTTACTCATAACTATTTTAGAATATGCCGAGTTGTCATTATACCCAAAATGTTCACTCACTCGCAAGTCTGTCACCTCGGCTGGCTCACTTACCAAAACTAGGTCCACTATCTTCTCTCCTGTTATTGTTTCAAGAATCTCACTTGGATTCACTGAAGAAATTCAGCCTCATCTAAGTTCTAAACAATAATGGGGAAACTAAAGTCCCTCACTATGATAACCCAGTTGCTTCTGCACCTTTCCATTGTCTTTCTACATACCTGTTCCTCCACCTCTTGGCAGAGTGCTGAAAATGATATACTGAAAATTCTGATGTGGTGGGGATGTTACTTTGTCACAAAAAAACAATAATAAATAGCAACTAAGTTAAAGCACAGAAGAGCTGGAAGCAAGACCCATTTCTTAGGATCCCTGCTGTTTCAGATATTTTAATGAATAAGTATGACCTATGCTGAATGAAGAGAACGGAATGCAATAGGTGAATTTAAATTGCTGCAAATGCAAATAGAACAAACAAAGCAGGAGGGTGAAGTTTTTATTATGTTGTCCCTTCGTTAGTTGTCTCCTGATACAATTGATTTGCTTTTGTTGGATAGTTGATCCACAAATGATCTACAGCCATATTTAAGTGGCTACTATTTATATATGAGCCTTGACAGTTATCGAGTATCAACAATCTTCTTAACAGTGGGGTAACACTGCACATGAATCTAATCCTGATGTCCACATATATAATTCTAGTAGGGAGAAACTAGAAAAAATAAACTAAAGCAATTTGTTTCTCTAGCTGAAGCCAAATGCAGCCTCATGTTGTCCTGACTGAGATCAGTTAAGTGAGTGTATACTGAAATTGCACCTGTGACCTCCTGATCCTTATGGTCACTTAATATTCAAACTTACAAAATCATCAGAAAAAATTGTAAGATTAATGTGTTCATGGACTCTTACTGAGACAGTAAATAATTAGTTATGCTCAGACATGGATTGCATGAACCATGCCTCTGGACATGACACATTCACAACAGCTCTTTTAAGAGAGTGTCCAATTAATATACCTGAAAAGAAGGAACAAGCAGATATTGTTGCAATTTGTAAAGTTGACCGATACATCCAAAGGAACTTCATGAAATCAAAATATTTTGACAACATTAATTGGTTGCAAATCTTTCCTGCAGAAGAGACATCAGGATTTAGAAAATTCAAAACATTGCAGTGAAAGAAAATGTAGCTGCACAATGAGGATCTGCCTTTGAGACAATGCAATTTGTTCTTCGAGTGAATTCTTCGTCTCTTGCCCATCTACGCAGATTTCATTTTTTCTCAATTTTTATCCTTTGGAAGCTGAAGAAGGTAAAATAAATTCTTGATATCCCAAAATATATTGCTAATCCCTAATGATTAGCAATCATTAAATCACTAAATCACTAGCAATCACTAAAGTCCCATAATTTTACATGAAGTGTTTCAGAATCATGTAAAATAATGGGTATAAATGGATATGAATTAAAACAAATTATTGTGACAAAGCTCTTCATTTTCTGTTAATTGTCTGATGTTCTGTTAGATTTCAAATGAAGTGGTAGTAAACTTATAGTATAAATCACTGCTCTTACTTCCTTCTGGTTTCACTTCAATTCACATGGAGCATTGTTGAAAAATGATCCTACAGACTGAAAAGATAGTCAGGAACAGACATTTAAATAGAAACTTCCAAAGTTTGAGATTACTGGATAAAGAATTACAGAACTGTACAGCATGGAAATGGAATTTAGAGCGCACCTTTCCAATGACAACTGTGATACTATCTACACTGATACCATTTGTTTCCATTGGGCCTGTATCCCCCTACACCAGGGGCTCCCAATCTTTTTATGCATGGACTCCTGCTATTAACCGAGGGGTCCAAATACATTTTAAACATTGTAATTGTATCTGCCTCTACCTCCTCCTCTGGCAGCTCATTCCAGAAAACCAACATCCTCATACGAAAACCTTGGCCATCAGATCTCCTCTGCACTCTCCTCTTTTGCTACCACATCCTTCCTGACTTCGGATGAAGCAACGCTGTTTAGACTGTGTCTGAGCTCTAAGCACTATCAAAATGAATGTAACTGCTCCAAGTTTTCCCACTGTTCTAATATACAGTGCCATACAGATTATCTGGCTGAATGGTATCACAAGAACAACCTTGCATGCAACATCAGTGTAATGTATAGATCTATTTCTTTTAGAGCAATGATTCCCCTTAGCACTACGCATGGACTGTTGTCTACGCATGCATGTTGATCTATTGTCTATGCGTGTGCATTGCTCTCACGCTCTCTCTCTCTCTGCAATGTGAATACACTGGTTAAAGCTATCTCTGCATGCATGCCCATATTTAATTGATGCATAGTTGCAAAGACACAACAAATTGGCTATGAGTACGAACCTGAATGTCAGAAAATATCTCCAACTACACCGACAGTTACGGGACGAGACAGTGAGAGGAAAGAATTAAACAGTACAGAGAAAGCTGTCTATGACATTAACAAAGGGACACATGAAAAACCACATAGTGCGCAGTAAAAAATGTACAACTAGCAAAGCTAAATTGAAAATAACATGGTGATGGCCTTAGGCAGGAAAGTTGATGAATTCAATAGCCTAATGAAGGCTGGGAGTCGTATATTGAGAGGATTGAACTGTATTGTTACGCAAGCAACATGGATGAGGAAAAGAAAGCCCACAACACTACTTAGCTTAATGGGTGCTAGGACGTATCATCTCTTATGCAACTTAGTAACCCCTGAAAAGCCAGCAAGCAAGATGTTTGATGAAATTATTACAATTTTACAAAATCACCTGAGCCCTAAACCGCTGGTAATAGCTGAGAGATTTAGATTTTACAAAAGGAACCAATTGAAGGATGAAAGCATTTTTGAATACATTACAGAACTACACAAACTTTCCCAGTACTGTGACCTTAGCAATGGACCTTCTGATGCATTAAGGAACAGGCTTGTATGTAGCATGCATAGTCAAAGCACTCAAAAGAGGCTACTCTCAGAAAGAGACCTACAGTAACGTAAGAATGGGCATTGACGGTTACAATGCTGGGCACTATTCCTAGGAGCCCACTCTTATGATATTAAGTTCAAGGGTAGCAATGCTGATGGCTTGTCATGACTTCCACTGTTGGCAAATGAAGAAGAAAAGTCTTCATACTGTGACCCAGCAGAAGTGTTCCTCACAGCACTGGTGGACCAGTTGCCGGTAACAAATTCAGAAATGCAAAGGGAAACAGGGAATGGCCCAAAGTTGTCAGAAGTCTATGACATCACCATGTGAAGATGTGTACTGGAACTCTGTTCATGCAACAACAAATCAAACACCTGTAATGCTGTTCATGAACAGGAATCTGAGATCTTGCATAGACCTCCTGAAACCAGATCTACGGAGGGAAGTGCAGAAAAAACAATTCAGCCAGTTGCCAAGTGAATCAGCAAGGTGCTTCGAGATTAGACAGGAAGTTCTATTGTGTGATTACTGAGAAGACAAGTGGACACCAGGTAGGATATTTATAAGAACTGGACACTGATGTACACAGTGGATGTTGGAGATTAGACATGGAGACATCACATGGACCAGATACTGGATGCTCAACCGAATAATACACCTGTGTCGATTACATCCAACGAGACAGACGCATTACAGTCTCTGGACTTACCTCTCAGTGATGATCACGTCATTGACAGCACCGTGACACAACAACCAAGGGCATTATCTTTGACTAGACACCTCCCAAATCTATGGCACTCCACAGGCCCAAAAGCGTTATCCTAAAAAAAAGAGCACCACCCAAAAAACTGAATCTTTAGTGAAGTTAGTTATGGACTATTGTTGTAAAAGCATGTTTCTTTGAAGAAAGGGATATTGAATGTTTTGTACATATACAGTTTTATGTTACATTAATCTAAAGGGAGCAGAAGTGTAATGTATCTATTTCTTTTGGAGCAGTGACTCCCCTTAGCACTGCATATGGACTGTTGTTTATGCATGCACATTGATCTCTCTTTCTCGCTCTGTGTAATTTGAATACACCAATTAAAGCCATCTCCCGCATACGTGTTTTTATTTAATTGATATTTAGTTGCAAAGACAGAACAATCAGCAAGACCAAGGATTGATTGTGTACTTCAGGAAGGGGAAGTCGGGAGAACACACACTAAACCTCTTTGAGAGGTCTGCAGTAGAAAGTGTGAGCAGCTTAAAGAAAGGCGATGTCCATTATTGAGGATCCTCACCACCCCGGCCATGCCCTCTTCTCAATGTTACTGTCAGGAAGGAGGTACCACAGCCTGATGGCACAAACTCAATGATTCAGGAACAGCTTCTTCCCCTCTGCCCTATGGTTCCCAAATGGATGTTAAACCCTTGAACACTACCTCACATTATATATATATATTACTTCTATTTTTGTACTATTTTAAATCTATTCAATATATATACTTACTACAATTGTTTTACTTATTTTTTCTTATATTATCATGTACTGCATTGTACTACTGCTGCTAAGTTAACAAATTTCACAACTCATGCCAGTGATAATAAACCTGATTCTGATTCCAATTTGCAAGAAATGGAGTGCATGCTTCAATTCCTAGGGAATCAAAATATTCAGTTTAAAGTTCCTCATTTTCAAATCCCTCCATGACGTGGCAAACCTCTGCAACATCTTCAAATTACTGGATCATCTCTCCATAATAAATGTAGGAAATGTTGGGAGAAACTCAGCATGTCAGACAATGTCAAAAAAAAACAATTAATGTTTCAAGTCTAAGATCCTTCATCAGCTTCTCTATGCCATCTACAAAATGCTCTGCAGTTACCCATCAAGGCTACGTTAACAGCACCAGCCAAAACCTACAAGCTTGATCAAACAAATAACGAGAGGGGGATGACACACAGCAGCACCACCTGCAGGTTTCTCCGCAAGACACGCAGCATTCTGACTTGGAAACTTATTGCCACTCCTTTATCATCACTGGTTTCAATTCACAAACTCTTTACAGGCACTTCCCAGGTTATGATAGGTTTCCTTTCTTGAGACCTGTTTGTTACCAGAACTGATTGTAAGTTAGAAATGAACAAAAAACATTGTGTGAGAGAGGATTGCAGAAACAGCTGTTATGAAAGAGCAAGCAGACATGGGAAGAGGAGCCACCAGCCAGCCTCGATGATTCAGTGAGTGAGTATGCTCTGCTCTGCTTGACTCAACTCTGTCTGTCATTGCTTGGGACAATGGGGAGAGAAAGCATGTGGAAAATGTCCTATTCCCACCTGGCAGAAGATGCCAACAGCCTCACAGCAGCCCACAAACCAATGGTCTCAGCCATAACATCGAATGTTTATTCAGTTCGATAGATGCTGCTAGACTTGCCGAGTTCCTCTCGGGTTTTGTGTGTGTTGCTTTGGATTTCCAGCATTTTCAGATGTTCTTATGTTTACAATATCAATCAATCCTCCTGTCTCCGAAGAGCTTATTTGCATCTACGTAAGTCGAGCATTTGTAACCAGGGAGGATCTGTACCCAACGTCATTCGGAGTGCATATTTATCAGAAACACAGTAGCAAGCATTGCCTAATCATTGTCTTTTTATGCTCATTTAGGGATCTCAAAATTGCCTTTATCCTGTCAAATGAATAAAAGAATTGTTCCTCGGATCCATCAATATTAAAGTTAAATAAAATTGTTTTCCTCATTGTGCCATTGTTGAAAACAAATTGATGATAAACAGTTTTAAAAGAGATGGAAACGGGGACAGTGTTTGCCCTAGTTTTCATCTTCCATAAATTCCCTAAATTCTAAGCCATTCCTAGAGATTGCACATCTGCAAACACAATCCCATTATTTCAGAGAGGAGTGAGAGAGAAAGCAGAGAATTCTATGGCTGTCATCCTGACATCAGTCCTGGAACAAATGCTGAATATAATATCAAGAAAGTGACAGAGAAAGGAAAATGATAGCAAACTAGAGCATTCCCAATGTCAATTTGTGAAAAGCAACTTACATTTGAGAAATCTGTTGAAATATTTTAAGGTTGAAACTATCAGCATCGTTATTAATTAGTTAATAACATATAATATAGAATCTAACAGCATTTGATTTCATTAATAGAAGCAAGAAACCAGCCTTCAAACTACCTCCAAATGTAGCTTATCAGCAGTTATTGGTTTTGAACATATAAGAACATCATGCAAGCTGCATAAACAAACAATCCTCCTTATGAAGGGAGCAGACTACTGGCTTAGTGTGGGAGGCAACTTCAGAGATAATGAACAAGACAATACTTGATCTCTCAAGTGATACCCACATAATCTGTAAAGTACTCTGATAAATGGGATATTCTCATATGCATTGACTTAATGCACGTACAACAGGGTTACGTGAATTAAATCACATCAAAACTCCAGCAGTGACTACATTGAGAGCAAAGGCAAAGATCCATCAACACTGAGAAAGAAATAGATGAAGCTCTAGACATTAGAACTCAGTGTGAGAAGTGAGATATCTGGAAATTTGTACCTAATCTAACCATTATAACACTTATCCCCAGTTGCAAACTACCCCCATATGTGTCTTAGAAGATGTTATTTAGTATAATATCCCAGGATCAATTTGGGAAATCAAATTCCAGTTGGACGTATAGAGTAAAATTTGAAGTGCAAATCCATGGCAACCCAGGTGGATTGGGTCATGATGAGGGCATTTGGCATGGTAGCTTTCATAGGGCTTTCATGTTGTAGTTGTACAAAATATTGGTTAGAGGTGATTTGAAATATTGTGCACCATTCTGAACCTTATTGTCCTGGAATGATGAGGCAGCAACAGAGAGAGTGCAGAGGAAATTCACCAGAATGTTGCCAGAAATGGAGGTCTGCAATTATAAGGAGAGACCAAGTTCAAATTTATTGTCATTCACATGTACTCATTAAACAAAACAAGAGGTACTGCAGATGCTGGAAACTTAGAGCAATACACACAACGTGATGGAGGAGTTCAGCAGGTCCAGGAGCATCTGGGAATAAACAGTCATGTTTTGGGCCAAAATCCTTCATCAGATGAAAAAGTATTCTGTACATGTACAAGTTGACATAAAATGCATGTACAGCATAAAGTTAAATATACAACACCATAACTCCAGGGTTCTGAAAGAGGAGGCTGAAGAGATCGTGAAGCATGATCTTTCAAGAATCATTAGATTCTGGAATGGTTCCGGAAGACTGGAAAATTGCAAATGTCACTCCAAGTGGGGAGAGAGGCAGAAGAAAGGAAACTATAAGCCAGTTAGTCTGACCTCAGTGGTTAGGAAGATGTTGGAGTCGATTATCAAGCATGAGGTCTCAGGGTACTAGGAGGCACATCGTAAAATAGGCCGTAGTAGCATGGTTTCTTTAAGGTAAATTCTTGCCTGACAACTCTATTGGAATTCTTTGAAGTAACAAAAAGCAGGATAAACAAAGGAGAATCAGTTCATGTTGCGTACTTGGATTTTCAGAAGTCCTTTGACAAGGTGCCACACATGAGGCTGCTTACAAAACCATGAGCACATAGTATTACAGGAAAGATTCTAACATGGATAAAGCAGTCATTGATTGGCAGGAGGCAAAGAGGAAGAATAAAGGGAGACTTTTCTGGTTGGCTGCCAGTAACTAGAGGTGTTCCACAGGGGTCTGTGTTGGGACCGATTCTTTTTATGTTACATGCCAATGACCTGGATGATGGAATTGATGGCTTTGTTGCAAAGTTTGCAGACCATATGAAGACAGGTGGAAAGGCAGGTAGTTTTGAGGAAGTAGAGAGGCTACAGAAGGACTTAGACAGATTTAGAGAATGAGCAAAGACATGCCAGATGGAATACAATGTCACGAAGTGTATGTTCATGCATTTTGGTAAAAGAAATGAAAGGGTTAACTGTTTTCTAAATGGAGAGAAAATACAAAAAAAAACTGAGGCACAAAGGGACTTGGGAATGCTTGTGCAAGATTCCCTAAAGGTTAATTTGCAGGTTGAGTCTGTGGTGAGGAAGGCAAATGTAATGTTAACATTCATTTCAAGAGGACTAGAATATAAAAGCAAGGATGTAATGTTGAGACATTATAAAACACTGGTGAGGCTTCACTTGGAGTATTGTGAGCAGCTTTGGGCCCCTTATCTTAGAAAGGATGTGCTGAAACTGGAGAGGGTTCAAAAGAGGCTCATGAAAATGATTCCAGGATTGAATGACTTATCATATAAGAGAGTTTGATGGCTCCGGGCCTGTATTCACTAGAATTTAGAAGACTGAGGGGTGACCTCATTAAAACCTATTGAATGGAGAAAAGTTTTGATAGGCGGATGTGGAGAGGCTGTTTCCTGTGGTGAAAGAGTCTAAGACCAGAGGACACAGTCTCAGAATAGAGGGGTGTCCTTTCAGAACAAACATGAGGAGGATTTTTTCTAGCCAGAGAATGGTGAATCTGTGGAATATTTTGCAACAAGCAGCTATGAAGGCCAAGTCTATGTGTATTTAAGGCAGAGTTTGATAGATTCTTGATTGGTCAAAGCATGAAGGGGTGCGGGGAGAAGGCAGGAGAGTGGGGCTGAGAGGAAAATTGGGTCAGCAATGATGAAATGGCCGAGAAGACTAGATGGTCAAATGGCCTAATTGTGCTCCAGTATCTTATGGTCTTATGATCTTATGGCCTTATGGTCTCATAATGCTGCTGGCGCGGTCATAAACGATATTTATTGGCTGGTAGCTCAGTGTTCAGAAGTTTCACAGCCTGGGGGAAGAAGCTGTTACCCAGTCGTTGTTCTTACACTGCAGTACTCTCTGTCTGATGGTAGGGAGTCAAGAGATTGTGGGGTGGATGGGAGGGATCCTCGACAATGTTGAGGGCTCTGTGAGCTCAGTACTTCTGGTATATGTCCTGAATGATGGGGGGGGGGGCGGTAGTGACGCCCCAATAATTCTGTCAGCAGTCCTGACAACCCTTTGCATGATGGGTTTATTCTTACTGGAAGAAAGGATGCTGTGGATGATCTTTTAGAGATTGATAAGATTACAAGGGGCACAGTTAGGATAGACAGTCTGTATCTTTTTCCCACGCATCTGGAGCTAGAGGGCACGTTTTAAAGTTCAAAGTACATTTATTTACAAACTGGAGATTTGTCTCCTTACAGGAAGCCACCAAAGAAAACCCAATAGAACCCATTACAAAAAGACCTTCAAACACCCAGTGTGCAGGAAAAAAAATGAATCGCTCCAGCAACAAAAGCAAGCAGACAACCGACATTCACCAAGGGGAATCCATAGCCATGAAGCCAGTCATCACCGTAGCCAATTAAGCCACTCATTAGTTGCAGGCCACTGCCTCAGTTCAGTACAGAACACAAGTAACCGTCGCGGAACTGTGAACTGAACCTGCCTGTCCTTTGCCTCTGGCCCTGACACCCCGACCTTTTCAATTTGGCCTGATGCTTAAATCTTTCAAACCTTGGGTAATTTCTTGTACTCGGACCCAGGCCCTGACACTTCCTTATGTTCTCAGGCCCAGAAGCCAGCTCCTGGATTTGGCCTGTATCTGAACTCTCCAATTCTGCCTGGCATTGAAATCGATCAAACTTCGGTTGATTCCTCGCTCTCAGGCCTGGGCCCGGGCCCTGCTGCCTCAACTCTGGCTCACCTCCACTTACCTCACCTCATCGAATTGCTTTCAAGTCTGCTCCAGCAACGGTCAAACATTGGCTCTTTCCCATCTCTCAGGCCAGGGCCCCAGTGCCTCGATTCGGCCCATAAATGTCACACCTTATCTGTCCTGCACCTTGGAGATTCCAGTTCACAACGCAAAAACGTCAGGTTGTACAGTCGGTTCAAAAGCTCAACTCTTAAAGGAAGTCACAGTCTATTGATTGCAGTGATCAACAGTTTAAAGTGAGAAGCAAGAAATTTAAAGATCTGAGGAGCAAACCTTTAACACAGATGCTAGTGGTGATAGAGGCAAATAGCATTTGAACATTTACAAACCACTTAGAAAGGAAAGGCATAGATAGAGGGATATGGACCTTATGCAGGTAACTCAGATTAAAGGAGATAAGCATCAAGGTAGGCATGAAGGAAGAGGCCCACATCCATGCTGCATGATTCTATAACATAGACAAACACCCGAGTCTATGATAATTAAAGAAGGCTCAGTGTCTCCAATCCTGAATCCACTGAAGGGAAGTTCCAAACGTTTATCTTGTCATTTTAAACATCATATTTGCTTTTTCATCACCACTTGGGATATACTTGAAGCCAGGAAGGCACACCTCACAAGACAATGGTAAAAGAAGGACATTTTTGAGCTCTGGGATTTCTTTTATCCTCAAAATCTCATAGAATATCAAGTGGATCTACCTTGTCTCAACAAAGATATTTGAATATTCTTGTCACTTAAGATGTGATTTCATGTGTAATTCTGTCGAACCATTTGTCTACACCCAAAATATTGAAGTGAACTATGCATAATTACTAATGAATTTGTATTCACTCATAAACCACAGGAGATTCTGCAGATGCTGGAAATCCAGAGCAATACACGCAAAATGCTGGAGGGACTTAATGGGTTAGGCAGCATCTAAGGAAAGGAATAAAGAATCGACATTTTCAGCTGAGACCCAATCAGCTGCTGTGATCTTTGTCTCCAAAGGGTATAATAGCTAGGTGTATTTTCAGTTTTGGTGAAGTCTTTCACCCATTTCAGCTGGAAGGTTTGCAGAGGAGATTTAACAAGGAAGTTGCTGCGACTTGAGGGACTGAGTTGTGTAGAGGCTGAGCTGGCTGCAACCTTCTTTATTGGAGCACAGGAGAATAAGGGGTGATCTTACAGAGCTATGGAAAATCATGAGGGGCATAGATAGGGTGAACATGTACTACCTTTTTCCCCCAGGGTTGGGGAATCGAGAACTTGAGGGCACAAGTTTAAGATGAGCGGAGAGAGATTTGATAGGAACCTGAGGAGCAGACAGTTGTCAGTAAGTGGAATGAGCTTGCAGGGTAAGTGTTTAAGACTGGCTCATTAACAACATTTAAAAGGTACTTGGACAGGTACATGGAAAGGAAGGGTTTAGAAGTACACAAATTAAATATGGGAATATAGGCCTAGCTGCCCTCATTCAGCCTACGTACTTCCAGGAAAGGAAGTACAACCATACACGAACAAGAAAGTTATCACATTTGGCATGGGCCAGTTAGACCAATAGATGTCACAAGCCAGCTGCTGCCGCTCGCTGACCTTGATATTTGCCTGAGAGAGCTGCTGCTTAAGTTGGTCTTTGTACCCCTGCACAGGGCACCGCGATCTCTCTTGTCCTGAGAGAGTTCTCTGTAGAGTACTGCTTTCAGTAACCTGGAGTTGTCCATGCGAGACACTTGGCCAGATCAGCAGTGCTGCTTGAGCAGCAAAGTGACTTCAGTGCTTGGAAGTTGAGTCTCCTCCAGGACTTTGACGTTGGAGACACGATTCTGCCAGATGATGCCCATGATGGAGAAGAGGCAGCGCTGATGGAAGTGCATGAGCAACTAGATTTGCTTCCGGTGTACAAGACCCAGGCTTTGGACGTTTGCGATGATGGCAGTCCTGTTCAGATAGATTTTTGTGGACAGACGCAGCTGGTAGTTCTTCCACACACATTTCTGGAGGTACCCAAAGCACTGCTGGTTCTGGTGAGTCAATTATCAACGTCCCTTACTACCGTAGCATTGTTGGGGATGATGCTGCCCGGGTAAGTGAACTGATCAACCGTGGTGAGAGAGGGGTCATTAACAGTGACCTGAGCTGAGCTATAAACACCATAAAGAGGCTTCTGATGGAGGATCATTGTTTTCTTCAGACTGACTGTTAACAGGATGGAGATCATGTAGGGTGTGCCTCTGTTCACTCTGAATCCACACTGGCTCTCTGAGGTTGCCATTGACAATGGCAAGGATATTCTGTCCAAGAGAATTCTGGCGAGGATCTTCCTGGTGGTGGACAGCAGGGTAATGCCTCTGTAGTTTGAGCAAATTTGATTTCTCCCCTTTGTTCTTGTACAGAGAGACAGTTACAGCATTGTGTTGGCCATTCGGGACTGAACCTTTCTCGCAACAGAGTGTAAGCAGGTTTGTGAGTTTGCTCAGGAAAATGCCTCCACCCAGTCTCATTTTGGCCTAGAGGGTTCTGCATGCAGCTCTGTATTCTGTCTTGGCCACTTGGTCGTTGGGTCTAGACAGCACCACTTGATGGGAGGAGCATTTCTTCTGGAACAGGATACAGATTTCAACATCATTTTCATCAAACCAGTCCTTGCTTCTTCTTGAGGAGTGCCCAACTACCTTGACAGTCACATCTTGGATGGCAGTCTCCAGGTGCTCCCATTTCTTTCCTGTGTCAGAGTCTGCGCTTGGGGTGCCTTTGCTGTCCAGTTTCTCCCTCAGCTTGCTCTGGAATACATCTCAGAGGCCAGAGAGCTTATCCATCTGGATTCTCTTCGACCCTGGTCTCCTTTTCCCTACTGCCGTCTTGATAGCCAGTCTGACTTTCACCCTGACCAGTCTGTGATCTGTGTAAGAGTCTGCGCTCAGTATGACCCTGGTGCGTAGATCATCCAACACATCCTTTTGGCGCACCGGGATGAAGTCCAGGAGATGCCAATGTTTAGATCGGGAGGTGTCTCCAGGTTGTCTTGAACCTGGCTGTCCTCACACTGTTGCAGTTTCTCTCACCTTGATGACCTATGACTCCCGTCCATACCTTGACATCTCTACCCACCCCGGCACTGAAATCGCCTTGGATGATGATCTTGTTTCCAATATGAGGGACTTCAGCTTCCTATAGAATGCCTCTATGACAGCAGGGTCTTCTTGCAGTGTGGGGTGTAGGCGCATACAAGGATGATAAATTGGTTGTCTTGCAGCGGGAGTTGTAGGGACATGTCGATGTGACTTTTTTGGTGTCTGTGATTGTGAAGCCCACCCCTGAGAGGATATTCTCATTGCTGCTTCAGCCTGACCAGAAGAGACTATAGCCTGCACCATGCTCGATCGAAGATCCTTGATCTGCAAAATGTACTTCACTTCTAGCAGCGATATTAATGTCTAGCCGAGCTGGTTCTTATGCCACAAGCGCTGAGTGTCTTTGGGGTCAGTCACCTTCTGTAGAATCCTGCATTGCCTGTACATTCCAGCACATGAATTTGAGATGTGCTAATTGTTCTGATTTAGTTTCCTTTTCTTATCGCCTGAGTGAGATGCCCGTTGGCCGCGGTGAACCAGCCAGGTGGTGGTGAGGGAAGCTTTTCTTTGGACCAGTTTTTCTAGGTTGGTCTCCAACTGGAACAAGCAATGCTACCCCTGAAGAAGGCTGCTTGGTCAATCAGAGGACTGCCTCAGGTCAACAGACAGACGACCTATGCGTCCGAGCCACCTACATGCAGAGTTGAGACTGCGACCTCCAGTGTCATCTAACACCTGTCATTTCACCCCTTCTCCATCGCTGTAGGACTTTGAGGATCGGTGTGTGCAAACCAATTCCACTCTTTAGGTCAGGGGATGATCGACAATGGCACAGTGAGCTGCAATGACTGCAGCGACCACAAGGTTGAGGGTTGAGTATCAGAGTTTTTCTTTTCCTAGACGGGCTGCCTGGCAAGGCTAACGAGTCCCATCTACCCAGCTTTGAAATTGGAGCTGTCCTTCTCCTAGGCTGGTTGTCAGCCAAGGCTGACGGGCCCAACCTGCTCGCCCAGTTATACCATGACATGGCAACCTCAGTGAGAACAGCGATGCCACGTGAAGCCATTGCTATGGGCACAGTAGATTAGGAGAGGCCATTTGCAATTGACCTTCTGCATGGCAAGCTAAACAGTGGTCCTCAGTGATCATTATACCTGGAAAGGAGAGGGTATGGGAGATGCTTCACCTTCCTTAAGTGAGCAGGACGTCCAGCCCAGAACTCACCCTGTTTATACAAATGTAAATGTCACTATGGGCTGTGTAAAAGATTCAAAGAGGCTTTAGGTAATATGGATAGGCTAAGTAAATGATTATAGACATGGCAGATGGAATATAATGTGGGAAATATAAAGTCATCGTCATCTTTGGTCAGAGAGATAGCGTTGGAGACTAGTAAGAGTGAAAAGTGCTGGTGTTCAGAGCAACAGTGATGTCCAGGCATTTGAAACACTGGCAAGGATGAATGTTCATTGAGCAACTAGAAAAGCAAATGGTGGATTGGATCTTTATGCAAGCTGATTTGAGTACTAAATGTCTATCACTAAATCCTTAAGCAGATTCCTGGTGAGTCTACATAATATTGTACATAACTCTGTTCTTCCAATCTAAGGGAGGATGAACTTGCAGAGGAGGATGTACGGAGAAGCTTCAATAAGTTAATTCCTGCGATGTTGGGCTAGTCTTATGTCAAGGCATTAAGCAAAATGTGATTGTGTTCTTTGAAGTTTAAAAGGTTGAAAGGTAATTGAAATGAAACATAAAAAATTCTTACAAGGCTTAACAGGGTAGACGCATAGATGATGTTTCCACTGACTTGGATCTCTAGAACCAGTGATCATGGTCTTAAAGTAAGGAACTGAGCATTCAAGACAGCGATAAGGAGAATTTATTTTTCTTATTGCCAGGAGGTATTGGATCTGTGGAAATCTGTACTTAAAAAGACTGTGTAAGCTTAGCCATTGAGTGCTTTCAAAACAGAGATCAATAGGCTTTTAGATGCTAAGGAAATCAAGGGATATGGGATTTTGCAGCTGCAAAGCAACAAATTTCACATCAGATAATAAATCTGATTCCGATTAGAGCAGGAAAGTAGAGCTGAGGTGAAAGATCAATCATCATCTTCTTGAACAGTACAGTGGACACAAGGGCTAAATTCCTGCTTCTATTTCTTATGTTTTGATGATGATGTGTGGAAATTGCAGTGAACCAAAGATATATTGTGCATATAAAAATGCCCAATTAAACTAAGTTAGTGCTTAAATGTTCAGTACATTTTGATAATAGATAAAAGAGACACTGAAAAAGTTTTGTGTGAGCATCACCAGACTGAAAATTTGCAAAACGTTAATTGTGAGAAATCTGGGGCCCCAACATCATACCAGTCTTTTTCAGGTTCCTTCAATTCTTGGGAAAGTGGGTGTCTGCAAGTAGATTTACATTCTGATTCCTCCTTAGAAAGAAACAATGGTTTCATCTTTTTCTATCCTGAAGCAAACTAAGCAAATAGTGTTAAAAATCAAGTTGGAATCAGGTTCTGATTCTATCATTCTGTCTTATGAACCCAACTATAACCTTTCTCTGAATTACCAATCAACATCCTTAATGTTATTGAAGCAAGATGATTTCAGTTTATATGAGGGTAAACTTTTACTTAGTTATTTCAAGATGAACTTATTACTGCATTAATCTTAACATGTTTAAATTTAAAAACGTATACTGTTATAATTTAGATAAAGAGCATTTTTATTATTTGGAGCTCTGTGTGACATACTGTTAAGAGCTACACTGTGTTCAGTGTGTACTTCTTCTTCCTCTTCTTTTCATGCCATATTTCAATGATGATGATGGAATAGATGGCTTTGTTACCAAGTTTGCAGTTGACACAAAGATTGGTAGAGGGGTAAGTAGAGCTGAGGAAACAGAAAGGCTGCAGAAGGACTTAGACAGATTGGAAGAATGGGCAAGAAAATGTCAAATGAAATACCATTTTGGAAAATGCATGGTCATGCACTTTGGTAGTAGAAATAAACGTGGAAACTATTTTCTAAGCGGTAAGAAAATCCAAAAATCAGAGACGCAAAGGACTTGGGAGTCCTTGTGCAGAACACCCTAAAGGTTAACTTTCAGGTTGAGTTGGTGGTGAGGAGGCAAATGCAAAGTTAGCATTCATTTCAAGAGGTCTAGAGTGTAAGAGCAGGGATGCGATTCTGAAGCTTTAGCTCAGCTTGAGTATTGTGAACAGTTTTGGGCTCCTTATCTAAGAAAAGATGAACTGTCATTAGAGATGGTTCACAAGGATCATTCCAGGAATGAAAGGGTTATCATCTCAGAAACGTGTGATGGCTTTGGGCGGGTACTTGCTGGAATTTAGAAGGATGGGGTGGGGGGGATCTCATTGAAACCTTCCAAATGTTGAAAGGCCTAGACAGAGTACATGTGGAAAGGATGTTTCCCATGGTGGGGAGTCTAGGTTAAGAGGGCACAGCCTCAAGATATGGGGGTGTCCATTTAAAACAGAGATGTGGAGAAATTTCTTTAAATAGAGGGTGATGAATTTGTGGAATTTGTCACCACAGGCAGCTGTGAAGGCCAGGTTATTGGATGTATATGAGGCAGAGATCGATAGGTTCTTGATTGGCCATGGCATCAAAGGTTATGGGGAGAAGGCCAGGGAGTGAAACTGTGGAGGGGAAAATAAAAGGTTCATCCATCATTGTATGGCAAAGCAGACTCAGTGGGCCAATTGGCCTAATTCTGTTCCTATTTCTTGTGGTCTTGTGTACACTCCACACTGAACAAACCAGTAAAAATGTAAAGATATTGACATATACAAAGGAATATATGCTTCTTGTTTGTTGGAACTCAATAAAATGATGAAGAACTTTCTAATTTGACCTATACAGCTTTAATACTGAGGAATGTATCCATGAACTGTGATTTGGATCATAGAGGCTTCATTTCCTGTTGCTCTCTAAAAACGCACATGAGTATAAAACTATGCTTGACCTGGCTCACATATAATGTATCCTCCTTTTGTGGTCTCTGTAGCCACACCATATTATGTGGTCCTACATGTCCAATCACAGTGCATGAATTACCTACCAACACATAGTTTATTACCATTTATAATTGCACTTCAGAGCGCTTCATTAGATTTTAAACACTTCAGCATCTCCAAAAATGTCACAAGAGTGGCATGAAATACAGTGGATTCTGGTTAATTGGGACACATTAGAACCAGTACATTTTGACCCAATTAAGTGGCTGCCCCAATTTGCCAAAGTTTAATGGAAATAATAGAAAGAAAATTAAAAAAGACGCAACAAACCATTGTTTAATGAGTAATAAATTATGCATTTAAATGAAATACAGAACAAATGAGAACATTACCAATATCAATATGGTACTACAAAACTGTCTATTAGTTCACAATAGTTATCAAAGGAGGAATTCATCCAGTGTATGTTGCTGTGTTCTTTTGATTGACTGTAAATGGACAAAACCAGTGCAGAGACCTAATGTACTTAATGGACTGCCTTCAAACAATGTTTTCGATAATTGCATCTTCCAAATCTTCATTTTCATTGTAACAGTCAAGATGATGGTCAACGCATTCAAATTCTTCGTAGTTCCTAACTTGTTGAAGTAGTGAAATCTTTTCATTTGCACTCATGGCCTTTTCTGTCATACCCTTCCTACTCTCAGTCCACAACCAAGACCCATTATCAGGTTCTGGTTTTTAATCACTCACAAATGCCATGACACTGTTTGTTTTTTTTGTGGTAGTAGTACAGTGCAATACATAAAATTACTGCAGTACTGTGCAAAAGTCATAGGCACCCTTGATATATATATATGTCCCTAAGGCTTTTGGACAATATTGTATAGTATTAAAAAAAGCAGTTTGGTTTTCAGATCCCCTTATTGTCCCTCGCGTTCCTATCTCAATGTTATTATCCTACAACTTCCAAGACATCTGCATTCCCCAAATTTGGTATACCAAGTAATCCCTAATTCTAATCACTCCACCATTAGAAGCCATGCTCTCAGTTATAAAGATCCTCAGGATTACTTTCTTAAGCCCTTCCACCTGTCCCTCTTTTTCTTCTTTCTTTAGGATACTTCTTAAAGAATACTTTTTCAAACCAAGTGCTTGACTACTTGTCTTAATGTTGCTTGTTGTCTACAACTGATAATGTTCTTGTGATATATTGTAATATTGTATTTTTCAATAATGATATTACGTAAATAAAAAGAGAAAGATGTGTGCTGGCAAAATATTGTCTAGTCCTGCTGGATAGTATCCAGAGTTCATCTGCAATGGACAATGTACATCAATCCATAGTGAATTCTGATTCAGACTATAAAATACCCGCATAGAAAAATGTTACAAAGGTCCAAGGACAACTTGGCAGGAAGTGGATGCCCATCAGTCGAAGGTAGCTTACAGAAATCCAGCAGCTATATTCCGCAATGTAATCGAATCAATCAAAAACACAACTTTTCGTAAATCCTTTGATGGTCCCCTGGCTCAAATAAAAAAAGACTATTTGAACTTCTTTGATAATATTTTCATGCTTGCACAGATGATTATCCTGTTGGCTTTCCCTTAACATTAACAATTAAACAGCTTTTGGGTTTGGTAAATTAAGCTCCGATCTCTGTCCACAGGAAAATGCAAATGAAAGCTTACATTTTCACTCATAAAGGCTTGACCTATTTCATTCTAACCTTATGCATATTTTAGACTGAACTTATTGCTATTCATCTGGCAAATATTTGGTGGCATTTGAGTGCAGAAATTCAGTGAATAAAGTGCATAAAAGTAAAACAATATTAAAAAAGAGCTAACTAGAAGTTTGGAAGTAATGTAAGTTTACCGGAGATAATAATAAAATGTGAAACTTTTTTCTCTCATTTGCCTGAAGTATATTGAAGTGGTTCATCTATTAAAGATGAAACCAGTTAAAGCACCTACCCCAGAGAACTACAGAAAATGAAGTGCTGTCACTATGTTTGAGTATGGAATGAGTATGGTTAGATTTTAAGCTGGTTTTCTTCATTAGAAGGTACTTATCTTTACATTGCACAGAAATAAATTATACATTATTGTCTCTATTCTTAATGTTATAGGTGTGGATGCATTCCAAACAGAGTCCAATCACATCCCTGTAAAACATAACAGGATCAATGTGTTATATAATTACTAGTGAATAATGATACATATCATACATATATCAGGAATTATTAGTCAACACTTAATAAAAGTGCAATGAAAGTTACATTATATTGTGTATATGAACAATAGCTCCCTGATTAGACTTTATCATAGTGCTAGGCCAGATCCACTTGTGGAACCTCTTTCTTTGTATTCTAACATGGGCCCTTGGGAATCTGGATGAATTGCTTCCACTCCGATTCTTAGAACAACTGATGAAGCCAAAGTGCATTACAGATGAGGCAGAAAAGTTAGGGGGATGGGTATTTTGCAAAGAGGTGCCCCCTTTCTGCCACTTACTAATTGTTAGTGATCTGGCAAAAGAGAGATTCCTGAGCCTTCTGCTATTCTGTAAGATACTGTGCAATAGTGATACTGTTAGGTACCACAAAGGTCCAATGACAGGTTCACATTTGACCTCTGGTTCTGTTGGTATTAAGTTATGCATGTCCTCACTGTGGCCAAGTAGCTTTCTCCTAACTGCTCCAGTTTCTTCCCATATCCCCAGATATGTTGGTTGTTGGATTAATTAGCACTCTCACGTCAGTAGCTGGGGTGAGAAGAAGCACATTGTTAATGGGCATGTATAAGCTACAGGCAAATAAGTAGGGTCATGAGACTCATGGGATTGCTTGAACTGAGTAACCTGGTGAAATTATTTTCAGAGCATCACTTTGCTCAAATCAGATCAAAGACTCTTCAGATTCTCTTTTTAATGTGTATCTCCAATGGGATCTCTCCAAGAGCTGGAATAAACTTTAAATTGTAGGGAAGTATGAGGAATACTACAGTCGAATCACTCCAAATGTACGTTAGAAATCCAAAGCTGCCATCTTAACCTCTGCTGCAAACTCTAAACTCATGTCACTTGCTTGTTCCCAATTGTGAACTCTGATGCATGTAGCCCATAAACAGTCATGGGTTTACTTACAGAGATACACGCAGAAAGAAAGCCTGGAGAGTTTTTGATCTGATCTGAACAAAGTGACCTTCTGTAATTAGTTTCACCAGCTACTTCATTTTTCACAATGTGAATGGTTGATGGGGAATGCTATATATTGTAGTGACTATGGATTTGTTATCATTTTCTTTTCTCTATATAGTGATTTTTCAGTGTGACATATGGTGTGTGATTTATTTCTACCCAAATCATTATAAGGAGAATTAACATTGGGGTCATTGTCTACTAACCAGTTGTTAGCTTTCAGTGTCTGATCATAGATTAAGATAATCTCCCACTGAATAAGCAAAGGTTTCTTTACCCTGAATTTCTTCTTTGTGAAATTGATCCCTGTAGTCAATGAGTTCTTGCAACAAAGAATTTGTACACTCAGTGACTACTTTATTAGGTACACCAGCTCGTTAATACAAGTATCTAATTAGCCAATCATGTGGCAGCATCTCTATGCATAAAAGCATGCTGATGTGGTGAAGAGATTCAGTTGCTGTCCAGACCAAATGTCAGAATGGGGAAGAAATGTAATCTAAGTGACTTCGACTTTGGAATGATTGTTGGTGCCAGGCGGGTGGGTTGAAAATCTCAGACACTGTTGATCTTCTAGGATTTTCACACATTAACGATCTCTAGAGTTTACAGAGAATGGTGCATGAAACAAAACACATCCAGCAAACAGAATCTCTGTACAAGAAAAGACCTTGTTAGTGAGAGAGGTGAAAGGAGAATGCCCAGAATGGTTCAAGTTGACAGAAAGGCGATAATGCTTCAAATAGGAATATAGGGAAGCAAGAAAGGAGCTTAAGAAGGGGCTGAGAAGAGCAAGAAGGGGGCATGAGAAGGCCTTGGTGAGTAGAGTAAAGGAAAACCCCAAGGCATTCTTCAATTATGTGAAGAAAAAAAGGATGACAGGAGTGAAGGTAGGACCGATTAGAGATAAAGGTGAGAAGATGTGCCTGGAGGCTGTGGAAGTAAGCAAGGTCCTCAATGAATACTTCTCTTCGGTATTCACCAATAAGAGGGAACTTGATGATGGTGAGGACAATATGAGTGAGGTTGATGTTCTGGAGCATGCTGATATTAAGGGACAGGAGGTGTTGGAGTTGTTAAAATACATTAGGACAGATAAGTCCCCGGGGCCTGACGGAATATTCCCCCGACTGCTCCACGAGGCGAGAGAAGGGATTGCTGAGCCTCTGGCTAGGATCTTTATGTCCTCGTTGTCCACGGGAATGGTACCGGAGGATTGGAGGGAGGCGAATGTTGTTCCCTTGTTCAAAAAAGGTAGTAGGGATAGTCCGGGTAATTATAGACCAGTGAGCCTTACGTCTGTGGTGGGAAAGCTGTTGGAAAAGATTCTTAGAGATAGGATCTATGGACATTAGAGAATCATGGTCTGATCAGGGACAGACAGCATGGCTTTGTGAAGGGCAGATCATGTCTAACAAGCCTGATAGAGTTCTTTGAGGAGGTGACCAGGCATATAGATGAAGGTGGTGCAGTGGATGTAATCTATATGGATTTTAGTAAGGCATTTGACAAGGTTCCACACGGTAGGCTTATTCAGAAAGTTAGAAGGCATGGGATCCAGGGAAGTTTGGCCAGGTGGATTCAGAATTGGCTTACCTGCAGAAGGCAGAGGGTGGTGGTGGAGGGAGTACATTCAGATTGGAGGATTGTGACTAGTGGTGTCCCACAAGGATCTGTTCTGGGACCTCTACTTTTCGTGATTTTTATTAACGACCTGGATGTGGGGGTAGAAGGGTGGGTTGGCAAGTTTGCAGACGACACAAAGGTTGGTGGTGTTGTAGATAGTGTAGAGGATTGTCAAAGATTGCAGAGAGACATTGATAGGATGCAGAAGTGGGCTGAGAAGTGGCAGATGGAGTTCAACCCAGAGAAGTGTGAGGTGGTACACTTTGGAAGGACAAACTCCAAGGCAGACTGCAAAGTAAATGGCAGGATACTTGGTAGTGTGGAGGAGCAGAGGGATCTCGGGGTACATGTCCACAGATTCCTGAAAGTTGCCTCACAGGTGGATAGGGTAGTTAAGAAAGCTTATGGGGTGTTAGCTTTCATAAGTCGAGGGATAGAGTTTAAGAGTCACGATGTAATGATGCAGCTCTATAAAACTCTGGTTGGGCCACACTTGGAGTACTGTGTCCAGTTCTGGTCACCTCACTATAGGAAGGATGTGGAAGCATTGGAAAGGGTACAGAGGAGATTTACCAGGATGCTGCCTGGTTTAGAAAGTATGGATTATGATCAGAGATTAAGGGAGCTAGGGCTTTACTCTTTGGAGATAAGGAGGATGAGAGGAGACATGATAGAGGTGTACAAGATAATAAGAGAAATAGATAGAGTGGATAGCCAACGCCTCTTCCCCAGGGCACCACTGCTGAATACAAGAGGACATGGCTTTAAGGTAAGGGGTGGGAAGTTCAAGGGGGATATTAGAGGAAGGTTTTTTACTCAAAGAGTGGTTTGTGCGTGGAATGCACTGCCTGAGTCAGTGGTGGAGGCAGATACACTAGTGAAGTTTAAGAGACTACTAGACAGGTATATGGAGGAATCTAAGGTGGGGGCTTACATGGGAGGCAGAGTTTGAGGGTCGGCACAACATTGCGGGCCGAAGGGCCTGTACTGTGCTGTACTATTCTATGTTCTATGTTCTATAGCCACACATTACAACAGTGGTGTGCAGAGGAGCATCTCTGAATGCACATGGCATTCAACCTTGAAGTGGATGGGCTACAGCAGCAGAAGACCACAAACACACAGTCAGTGGCCACTCAGGTACCTAATAAAGTCGCCACTGAGTGTATATCCATTCGATACTAATGATTCTTACTGAGTAATGGACGACACACTTTTTATACCCTTTTGCCAAGATGAGGGTTTGTGCATACGCTATTCAGTTAGAACAACTTGGATCTGTAGAAATGCCTTTTAGTCATCACTGGTCATACATTAAATTGCCATTTTAAGCACATTAATGTTAAGCTGTCTTTGGATATCTTTTCCCAGATAAAATAACACCTGGAATCCAGAGTTTAATATTGAATTAACCCAGTTTACATGTGTGAGAATGTTCTGCATGTTAGTGAGTAAGAAATCCCATAAAATTACAAGAGAGTAGTACAAGCAGCCAAGGTACCCCATAATAGTCTGTCAAAAATGTTGTTCTAATTGGCTGACATTTTTTCTCACTTTCCATTTGGATTGCTGCTAAGTGCAATGTTTATACGAAATCTCTGATAATTCCTTCCAGATGATAATTAAATAGGATAAAAATTAGTCTTTCAAGATAGAAAAATACAAGGTTGAAATGAATAAATATAACAAATAGAGAGATCAAACTTATTTTGTGAATCATTCCATATCTTGCATGTTTAATTGGGGTATCAGCTTCATGATACTGCTCATGATACTGTCCTTGCTCAGTAGTATTATTATAGAGCCTGATCTCAAGGATTTAATGATCTTGTAAACTCCATGGGAATGACAGCTTCTGTGATCCAAATTCATTTAATGGAAATCACTCGGTGAATTCATGGAGCATGTCTTTATCAATAACACATTTGAACCTATTTTGAAAAAAGCCTTAATGAGGGACAGATTTGTGATCCTTAAAAGACTATTGAATTTGATTGACAGCTTGTCTGTTCATAACAACTCTTGTAGGTCATGATCAGGACCTCCATGAATTTTGCTCCAGGTGTTAATAATTAATTGAAAAATAGACTGATTTCTGACAATATTACCTCAACCAACTCAAATCCTGTTGTCGGCCTCAAAGACAGGAGCAGTCCTTGGACAAGACAAAATGAATTAGTACCTGTTGTAATAGATCAAGAGTGTCTTACAACACTTCATAGCAAAAAACAGGTCATAGTTGACAAGTAGCTCACAGTTATTGCTTTATGAAGCCCTCAATAACAGATAATATTGACTCCAGTCTGTGTTTTCTCATGTGTGAATCTTTCTTCCTTCAGCTTAGCTTGTTTCCCTCAATACTTTAAGACCACTGATTCTCTCTCATGGTTAAAAAGGTCACCTGCAGCCACTGAAGACCATCGTGCTCCATTCCACTCATCATCTCATGGTAGTTTGACCTTTGTTTGGAATTATTTTCCTCAAACCAATCAGCTCTAACAACATTCTTCCTGGAAACCTCCAACCTCATGAACAACTGTTTGTATCTACTGGTTTCCATCAACTTAATGACCATTCAGGATTGTGCTGGTCTATTTTTGTTCAATTACTTTTGAGATATTGAACAGATAACTGATTGCACCAACAGTAACTGCAAACAAAAATAATTCACTTCAAGAAGAGACACTCACACCTTGTGTCAATACTGCTGAATTTCCTCAAGTAATTTCAAAACTAGAGACCCTTATTACAGTTACAGAAACATAACCATGCGCCAAAGGACCTGCACTGTGCTGTACTTTCAAGTTCTTTAACCCTCTACTAAGTCAATCTTTTTATCATGCCTTCTGATTACAATTTTATATCTATTTGCAGATAAAAGAACAAGTGGGGTTTGTTGAATAAGACAAGACTATTTCATCTATCAGAACAAATTATTTTAAAACATATTCTCAAATTAACTACTACTTAAATGTTAACACCTTTCAGTGCTCAATTAAGAGCAGTGTATTTATGGCTATCAATTAATTCAAATTAATATATTAAAAGTTGACAACAAATTTTGGAGATGAGAAAGACTGATATTATTGTTTGGGTTGAAACAGAAGGACTTGTTCATTATCAGATATATAATATTATGAAAGGCAGGAATAGAACTAGATAGCCAGTGTCTGTCTGCTCTGGTTATACATATCTAAACCAGAAGAAAAGATCAGCTTTTTTTGTCATACTGTATGTACATCAAATCATCAAAACATTCTGTAAAAGGTGTGGTTTCCATCAAATTAATCATTGAGGATTGTGCTGTCAAATCAAATCGGTGAGAGTTGTGTGCCGGGCAGCCTACCAGTTTCACCACACTTCAGGTGCCAACACAGCATGCCCGCAATTTACTAACCTGAGCTGCACGTCTTTAGAATGTGGGAGGGAACTGGAGCACCAGGGGGAAATGCATGTGCTCACAGAGAGAACTTACAAACTCCTTAGAGACTGTGGTGGCAATTGAATCTTAATCACTGATTGCTATAAAGTGACTGTGTTAACAACTACACTACGCTGCCACCCCAAAGGATGTAAGTTTAAGGTGGAAGGAAGAAGGTTTAAAGGGGATCTGAGGGGTAATTTGTTCACACAAAAGCTCATTGCGATCTGGAATGATCTGTCAGAGGAGGTTTTGGAGAGAGAAACTTTTAAGAGGCATCTGGACAAATACGTGAATCAGCAAGCACAGAGAGACAAGGAATTAATGCAGGCAAATGAGATTAATATTAATAGGCATAATGGTTGGCAGAGACACAGTGAGCCAAAAGATCTGTTCTATACTGTACAACTGTATAATTTAATGACTTTCTGACAAATTGTGGATGTTCTGTATCTTGGTTGAGCAAGGTGCGGTAAGATTTACCTATGTCATAAATGAATTATTTTACTCCAGCTGAGTCACATTAACCATATCGCTATTTCTGATGAATGAAAAAAAATCAGCCACTAACCATCAATTTTGTTTGGATACATTAACAGTTTGAAATAAAATTAATCAAAAATAAAAAATTAAGAAGAATCAATGAGGTTTGTCTAAAACTTGTCACCCAGTAAATGGCCAAGTAGATTTAAAAGTCAAACAGAATTTATGAACACCTGTTAGCTAACTTACAATAAATTAATCAAAATGATGAATATTGCCAACACATTGAATAATGACACTACTGACACTCGAATTGTTTACTGGTAATTCTTGACATAATGCAAAGAAGATATGTATTGACCAGAAAACTGGTGTTTCCAGTCTGAAATTTGGAGTGCGGCCCATCACATGCCAAAAACTGCTTCCGATACTACAAAGAATGAAGCAGACTGAAACATTGCCAATGCAACTGTCTCAGTGAAGATGCTGGGAAAATGGTGACATCACATCATCATGAAACTGCAATTACAATTGGCTGCCATAGCCATTTTGTGTAATGATGGGAAAATTCGATCTTATGTAATCTTGGAAATCAATTAACTGAATAATACCACAACACATCATACAATCAGAACACAGTATTCAGATTCATTTGCTGGCAATGTGTACAGCTAATCCTTTCAAAACTGAAGTTCCAAGCTGGTTTTTCAAACACTCCTTTGTTAGGGAGTAATCTAAAAGGCAGGAGCATGTAATTTATAACTATCTAGCAATCCCTGCTGGTTGGGTAGTGCTTCTTCTTCTTTAGCACTTCAGAGCTTTATATGCATTTTGTATATATTAATGTTTTCAAGTCTAATTAATCCTTGCATTCTTTAAAGAAAGCAAATGCAACAATGCAAAGCATTAGTTGAATTATTACTCATTAATTATATTTGACATACTGTATTGTGTTTGATTTTGTGTTTAGATCTGTAGAGTTGTGGATACAGCTCAGCACATCAGAAGAACCAGCCTCCCTTCTAGGGACTCTAACTATACTTTGCACTGCCTCTGTAAATCAGCCAGCATACCTAAAGACTCACCGTACTCTTTTCTCCCCTCTCCCATCGCATAGAAGATACAAAAGCCTGAAAGTACGTACCGGGACGGCTTCTATCCCTCAGCAATCAGACTCTTGAATAGACCACTTGTATGATAAGATTGCCTCTTCGTCCCACAATCTACCTTGTTTCGATCTTGCACTTTATCATTTGCCTGCATTTGCACTCTTTCAATAGCTTTTACACTTTAGTCTACAATGTTATTGTTTTACCATATTGTAGCTCAATGTGCTGTGTAATGATCTGATTCATATTAATGGTATGTAAGACAAGCTTTCCATTGTATCTTGGTAAATGTGACAATAATAAACCGATTCCAACACTACCAAATGAGTAACATCAAATTCTGTAAAAACACAATAATGTACCTATGTTTACTTAATTATAAAGCTGTAAACAAATCAGGTTGCAGCATTTGAAGGTAAGAATTTTATGCCTTCAATTAAAAGGTAATTATGTTACATTATTAGTGTATGAGCTCAAGCCTTTTAATCATTTCAATTAGATTTAATTACCTCGGCTTTAGTACATCTGCACACCATGACAATGACCATAATATGATGCTGTGCAAGTAAATTCTCAGAAATACTGAGTATATTAATGGGACATCATTGCAGCAGTAAGATCATAATAGGACCATTAGAAAAGTAGTCCTTTAATCATGTTCCCTATTATACTCTCGTAGGATTGTACATGTTTGAGTAAGCTCACTCCACATTCTATGCATCTCCAAGTAATACAGACCCAAACTGTCCAGACTCTCTTAACAGGTCAACCATATTATTCCAGGTGAATCTCCTCTGGACTGCCTTCAATGTCACTAAATCCTTCTTTATGTGAAGACTCCAAAACTGTGCACAGGATTCCAAGCGTTCCCTCATCAATACCCTGTAAGAAACCTCTCTATTCTTAAACCCCAAAGCCTTCACAAAGAAGCATTCTTAGCTAATTATTGGACCTGTCTTCTAATTAAACAAGCTGTCCATATCTTCCTCTAGAATTGCAATGTCCTCTTCACTATGTGCCCTTCATATCATCAGCAAATTTACAAACCTTACATTCAATTATCTACACCAGATCATGAAAGCAATCCTTAAGTGATTGAGAGTCAAGAACCGGTCCTTGGGGTACTCTACAGTTCCACTGATATACTAGTTATACTGATTTAAAAGGGACTTATTTATCCCCAACTCTACTTTTTATGCCAACCTGTCTACAAGCCATGTTAATAAGCTTCTTACAACACCCTTTTGCATCCAACCTCTTATGTGGTTCTTTTTAAATGCTTTTTGATATTCTAAATATACTACCTTTACAGAATCTCCTGTATCAACTCTCCCCTTTGCTTCATTAAAGTATTCAAGTAAATTTGATAAAGATGATTTAGTTTTCATAAAGCCAGGTTGACTAGATTTGATTACATTCAGCTTTCCTAAATGTTTTATTTTAATTTAACAGCTATTGCCAATAAGCTGGCCAATAGTTCAACACCTTCTGTCTTCCTTCCTTTTTTTTTGAACAAGTGAGTCACATTTTCTAATTTGCAACTATCCTCCTATAATTGAGAGTTTTAAAGAATTTCAAAGAATAGGTCTAGAGCAATTACCTCTAAAGCTATCTCCATTAAGACCACTGAGTGCTGGCCATTGTGACCAAGTAATTTGTCTACCTCTAGCACCGTGAGTTTCCCTAATACTTCATCCTTAGTGATTGTGGTATTTGCAAGTTTCTCCCAGATATCTTAGAGGTATTTGTGGTGACGTCCTCCGTGGTCCAAAACAAAGACTTTATGATATGACTTTCTGAAATAGTGATCCCCATAAGCTTGTTCAGATTCAAATGTGATTGTTGGGACTTCTGTTTGCCCACAAAATACATCCAAGTACATTTCAGACCTCCACTGTCTATGTTCAAATGTGAGGGAGTTCTTTTATATAAGGTATGGTAATGAGACCTACACAAGAGATATAAGATTGAAAGTGGGGGAAAAAAGTGCTGTGAAAAATCTTGCAATAAACTCAAACAATCTACATACTTCACAAAAAATATATAAGACTGCAGATGCTAGAATCGGGAGCAAAGAATAACAACCTATTGAAGGAGTTCATTGGATTGGGCAGCATCAGTGAAGGGAAATGGACAGTTGACATTCCATTTGGATGGAAAGATAGATGGCAGTTAGACAGTATCAAAATGTGAGTGGAAAAGGTTATCAGTCAATAGGTGGATCCAGTTGAGGAAGGGTGATTGGCAGATAGAGGAGGGGAGAGCAAAAATAACAGCAAATCTGAAAAGTTATAGAAGACAAAGTTCTAAATCAACAAATATATTACTAATATTTTTCATTTATATAATTAGTAGATGATCAAAACACAAAAGAAACTCTGAAACGCAGGAAATGTATCATTACTATCTAACTGATGCAATGTTTATTTAATCAAATCACATTACTCCTTTAGCTAATACTCACATTCTTAACAAGCAGTTCATTAATCTTGATTGCCTCACGAGCATTTCATTTGATACAAGAATCTATTCCCGTGAAACATTTGGTCACAAAATCTATCATTAAATTACCTTATTCATGAAACAAGGTAATTAGAGAATGAGTAATTAGTGATGCTTTGTCCGATAGGTATGTTCAGAGTTCAAAGTGAAGTTATTATCAAAGTACATTCAGTCTCTTGCAGGCATCCTCAATGAATCCATACAATAATAACCATAACAGAACCAGTGAAAGATCAAACCAACTTGGGCGTCAACCAGTGTGCTAAAAACAACAAACTGTGCAAGTACAAAAAGAAACAAATAATGAAAATAAATAAATAAGCAATAAATATCAAGAACATGAGATGAAGAGTCTTTGGAAGTGAGCCTATAGGTTGTGGGAATTACAGGGCAAGTGAGGCTGAGTGAAGTTATCCCCTTTGGTTCAAGAGCTTGATAGTTGAGGGACAGTAACTGAACCTGGTGGTGTGAATCTTGCTGACACCACTCAGCCAGATTTTTAATCTCCCTCCTTTATACTGATTCATCGCCACCTTTGATTTGGCCACAGCAGTGTGTCATCAGTAAATTTAAATATGCCATTGGAGCTGTGCTTAGCCACACTGTCATATGTGTAAAATAAGCAGAGCAGGGGACTAAGCACTCAACCATGCCGATGAAAATCCTGGAGGAGATGTTGTTCCCAATCCAAACCGACTCGGGTCTGCTAGTGAGGAAATCCAGGATCCAATTGCACAAAGAGGTATTAAGGCCAAGGCCTTGTAGCTTATTGATTAGATTTGAGGGGATGTTGGTTTTTAATGCTGATCTATAGTCGATTAAGGGCATCCTGATGCATGCATCTTTGCTGTCCAGATGTTTCAGGGTTGATTGAAGAGCCAATAAGATGGCATTTGCTGTGGACCTGTTCCTGCAGTAAGCAAATTGGACTGCATCCAAGTCACTTCTCAGGCAGGAGTTGATATGTTTTATCACCAACCTCTCAAAAGACTTCACCACTTCAGATGTAGGTGCTATTAGACAATAGTCATTGAGGCAGGTCACCACGTTCTTCTTAGGCAACAGTATAATTGAAGCCTGCTTGAAGCAAGTAGGTAGCTCAGACTGCTGAAGCAAGAGGTTAAAGATCTTGGAGAACACTCCAGTCAGTTGATCAGCGCAGGTCCTTAGTACTTGGCTAGGTACCCTATCTGGGCCGGCTGCTTTTTGTGGCTTCATCCACCTGGAGGCTGCTTGCACATCGGCCTCTGAGACTGAAATCACAGTATCGTTGGAATCTGTGGGACTTTCATTATGGTTCCTCTATGTTTTTATGGTCAAAGCATGCATAGGAGGCATTGAGCTCATCCAGAAGTGAAGCCCTGCTGTCACCTATGTCACTTAATTTAACTTTATAAGAGGTGAAAATACTCGTCCTGCCAGAAATGTGGAGCATCCTTCATTAATGCAAGTTTAGTCCAGAATTGTCACTTTGTCCGAGAGACAACTCTCTGGAGATCGTAGCTGGACCTCTTGTAACTGACTTGAATGCCTCTGATCTAACCCTCAGCTGATTGTGAATTTTATTGTCCATCCAGGGCTTCTGATTAGGGAAAGAATCTGAATGATTTTATGGGGATACACTCATCTACAAGTGTTTTTATGAAGTCTACGACAACCCTGGTGTGTTCATTCAGATTCTCCGATGAGTCGTTGAACAAAGCCCAGTCTAACAACTCGAAACAATCCCATAACTGCTCCTCAGCCTCCTGCAACCAACTCTTTGCTGACTTTCTCTTTATCCTCTGCCTGCATGTTGGTAGGAGATGTATAGTTAAGTGATCCGATTTCCAGAAATCCAGTTTAGGCATGGAACGGTAGGTATTCCCAATCATGGTGTTCAGTGGTCAAGTGTGTTGGGACTCCTGGTGCTGCAGGTGATATGTTGAGAAGGACTGACTATGATTTGAAATGCATTGGGATGCATTTTTTTCTTGTTTGGAGACAGCATCATGCAGTATCTCAAGTGCTTGATTATAGTTGGCCAGTGGTGGTATGTAAACTGCAGTCAGGATTATGGAGGAGAACTCCCCTGGTAAATAGAAAGGCCATTAAGTGTTCAAGGTTGAGGGAACATGAGTTTGATAAAACCATCACATTGGAGCACCACTGAGAGTTTATCACAAAACACCCTAGAATGAATTTCATTATACAGATCCTATTTCCTAAAAACAATTATTCATTTGGAAGGGCTTGTGAGGTTTTTGTCTTTCTTCCTTTAACTCCATGTGTTATATTGAACTTGTTCACTGATATTAACAGTTGATTAACAATTTAAAGAGGGCACCAAGTGTAGTGTTCAGACTTTGCTGATGACATTTTATTGAGTGGGAAAAAATTGCGCAGAGGATGCAGAGAGTCTACATGGAAATATGGATAGGTTAAGTGAGTGGGCAGATGGAGTACAATGCTGATAAGTGTGCGGTCATCCACTTTGGAAGGTAAAATTGAAGATCAGATTATTATTGAAGTGGTGAAATATTGCAACATTCTGTTGCGCAGAGGGACTTGGAAGTATTTGTGCATGAATCACTAAAGGTTGATATGCAAGTGCAAAAGGTTATCAAGAGGGCCAATAAAATATTAGCCTTCATTGCTGCTAACGTAAACATGAGGAATTCTGCAGATGCTGGAATTTCAAGCAACACACATCAAAGTTGCTGGTGAATGCAGCAGGCCAGGCAGCATCTCTAGGAAGAGGTACAGTCGACCTAATGGTTTCTCGCTATATATGACAAATAAACTCTTCTCGGGTTTCCAGCCGGGTACAGGTAACTGACGTATTGAAAAAAATCTGCCATCTTATTCAGGGATGATGCTTGGGCATGTCTAGTCCGGTGGTATTTATACCCCCGTAGTCCATCTCTCCTGATTGGTTGGTCTTCACCCAATCAGGTTTCTGCTCTCCCACCTTGTTTACAATCAAATTGCACTTGTTACTTCACCTTCACCTTTGTTAAACTTCTTTTCTTATAGTTTTATTTCAATGGCCTCCTTTACTGGGCAGTCCCAAAAGCCATTGGTGCAGCACTATAGTTTTGTGCCATTGAAGTCAATCCTATAGCCATTGCATTCTATATAGTATATAGAATATAGTATTCTGCTACCACCAATTTTCCAGGTAACCCAAATGGATATACCTCCTGTGCACCTTGATATGGGTTTCCACTGTCCCATCTGGTCGATATACGCTGCTCTGCATTCACAGGGAATCCTGTAAGCGCCAGCTGGCCAGAGTCCTAGGTCATCTTTGACCTGCATATGCTGAGCTTGCTTACAGGTTTGTGGATGGTGTTAATCCGGTATATCATCAGGATCCTGGCAATCCAACCTTGGAAACATAGGGAAGACTGGCAGTAGCGATGGGTTCCTCCTCATTGTTAGATTTCCTGGTTTTTCTGTCAGCCCTTTTAATGGCCTGATTGATTTACTTCACTACAAGTGAAAATCTGCAGATGCTGGAATTCCAAGCAACGCACACAAAATGCTAGAGGAACTCAGCAGGCCAGGCAGCATCTAGGAAAAGAGTACAGCCAACGTTTCAGGCCGAAACTCTTTGGCAGGACAGTTTCCAAAGACGTCGTGCCAAAGGGTTTAGACCCAAAACGTCGACTGCACTCTTTTCTGAGATTTCCCTCACCTTGTAGCCACACTCTGTAGGATCATCTTGTGTATCATCTTATTTCCTCGGGGAGACTCTCCGGTTCTGAAATAGTTTTGGCACAGTTAATCGAAGTAGAAAGGACCACTCTACATTGGGAGGCGTGCTGGTGGCTGTTATTGTTGAGGAATAAGTGAATGAGCGGGTTTCCAATAGAAGCCATGTCTGAGGCTACTGTCTGGAATCCATCCTATTTGAATGGGATCGGCCTTGTCACCGGCTATTGTTAATTTCTACAAGGAGGACTTTGAGGAGAAGACTCTGGGTTCATCACCCTTACACTCCAAATGCTTCTTCAGATATGTCAATGACACCTTCGTAGTGTGGCCTCATGGGCTTCAGGCACTCCAAGAGGACGATAACCATCTGGACAGTGTACATCCAAGCATTCAATTCACAATGGAGATGTAGAAGAATGGTTGCCTCCCTTTTCCTGGCCATTCTAACTTGACAGAAACCAGATGGTAGCTTCACTTGGCATTTACAGGATTCCCTGTGAATGTGGATCAGTATATTTTGGCCAGGCGGGACACACAGCAGAAATCTGCATTAAAGAGCACAGGAGCTGTATGTGTTTGGGTTACCCGGAGAAATCAGCGGTAGCAGAACAATGCATTTGCTATGGTCATAGGATTGACTTCAACAGCACAAAACTATTGAGCCGCACCAATGACTTTTGGGACCACCTGGTAAAGTAAGATATACAATATAACTAGAGGAAAAGAATTTTAACAAAGACAAAGGTCTCACTCTAAGTAAGGATGGGAATTTGATTGTAAGCAATCTGGGAGCGCGAAAGCCTGATTGGATAAGGACTAACCAATCAGGAGGGACAGACTACCGGGGTATAAATACCACCGGACTAGACATACACAGGCATCATCCCTGATGAGGAGTTTGTCATCAAACCATCAGTTATAATCAGTATCTGTACCCGGCTGGAAGCCCGAGAAGAATCTTGTCTAATTTCTTAACCACAGTAGCAAATTCGAGTAAACTCTGTTAAGGATCTCAAGTGATCCATAATTCTTTCTGTCTGCTTTTCATTTTGTTCTTTCTGACTTATACTCTACAATCAATTGTTAAGGATGAAGCTTTATTCATATTTCCTGACATTTACAATCAGCCAGTCCACTACTGTGAACTTCAATGGCACTTGCTGAGTCCTTATTGGCACTCTTTCCCTTGATACATAAGATCACAAACACACTCTTGGATCACCTTCAAGGTCAACCTTGCTTTAAAGAAGCTTAGCTTCCTTTTTGGAAACCACATATTTTATCTTCGAAAACCCAGTTGGTAGGATCTCTGTCTATAGTAAATTCAAGGCATATGTGATGCTTCTTTATTTAGAACCATGTTTCTATCATTTTGAAGATCATATGAAAGCTGGTGTGTTGATAAGAAATACTTTATTCACTCATAATTATTTCAAGCAACTATTTGCCTTGAAGCAACACACATATAAGTTGCTGGTGAATGCAGCAGGCCAGGCAGCATCTCTAGGAAGAAGTACAGTCGATGTTTCGGGCTGAGACCCTTCGTCAGGACTAACTGAAAGAAGAGCTAGTAAGAGATTTGAAAGTGGGAGGGGGGGGAGATCCAAAATGATAGGAGAAGACAGGAGGGGGCGGGATGGAGCCAAGAGCTGGACGGGTGATTGGCAAAAGGGATATGAGAGGATCATGGGACAGGAGGCCCAGGGAGAAAGAAAAGGGGGAGGGGGGAAAACCAGAGGATGGGCAAGGGGTATAGTGAGGAGGACAGAGGGAGAAAAAGGAGAGAGAGAAAAAGAATGTGTGTATATAAATAAATAATGGATGGGGTACAAGGGGGAGGTGGAGCATTAACAGAAGTTTGAGAAGTCAATGTTCATGCCATCAGGTTGGAGGCTACCCAGACAGAATATAAGGTGTTGTTGAGTGTGGCTTCATCTTTACAGTAGAGGAGGCCGTGGATAGACATCTTAGAATGGGAATGGGACGTGGAATTAAAATATGTGGCCACTGGGAGATCCTGCTTTCTCTGGCAGACAGAGCGTAGGTGTTCAGCAAAACGATCTCCCAGTCTGCATCGGGTCTTGCCGATATATAGAAGGCCACATCGGGAGCACCAGATGCAGTATATCACCCCAGCCGACTCAGAGGTGAAATGTCGCCTCACCTGGAAGAACTGTCTGGGGCCCTGAATGGTAGTGAGGGAGGAAGTGTAAGGGCATGTATAGCATTTGTTCCGCTTACAAGGATAAGTGCCAGGAGGGAGATCGATGGGGAGGGATGGGGGGGACGAATGGACAAGGGAGTCACGTAGGGAGTGATCCCTGCGGAAAGCAGAGAGAGGGGGTGGGGGAAAGATGTGCTTAGTGGTGGGATCCCGTTGGAGGTGGCGGAAGTTACGGAGAATTATATGTTGGACTCGGAGGCTGGTAGGGTGGTAGGTGAGGACAAAGGGAACCCTATTCTTAGTGGGGTCTCCCTTGAATCTCTCTTTTGCTGAATCTTCAATAACTAGTACTCTTCAGAATCATCTTCTCTTCATTATTGCTCAATATGTAATGTCACATGATGCTAAACCTTTTCTATCCTTAGCTCTACCTTTTCAACAATTATTAAGCTTCTAAATTTCATGAAATGACACTCAGGCATTTACTTTTTGGTTCCCCCATTCTGGGTTTTGTTCCACATTACTGCCTCCCCTTTGGACCTTTTCATTTCATTTTAACACCTCATGAATCCTATATTTCCTGAAGTCTGCTTTCAATCCGCTATTATAGTACACACGGTACAATTAAACATGTGAATTGGCCTTCCATTAAAGTTGCAAAACCAATGAACAGGGCAATGAAAATTCCAGTCTGATTATATGAAAATCTATATTACGAAAAAACCATTATTTTAAAATGTCTCTTGTTAAAATTTGTAATACGTATCTGGGATTATATAATAATTTAAGAATGCCAGAATCTTGGGAAATGATTATGATAATTCTTACTGAAGATTCAATTAATCAATTAGATGTACGTAACATTTACCTGGCTTATACATATTAAGAGGTCAATGTCAGAGAAAATTAAATTGTTAACTTATCTCCAACCAATATTAGTACTATAAACGACAGAATATTGTACGAGCTTGACATGATAATTACTGCTTGATTGATTGCACTAATTGTGGAAGAGAGAAAAGACAGAATTGTTCAAGAAACATAATCACGTATATAGTATATCAATTGATACAAATTTGATGAAAAGTTGCAGATAAACTATGACTTTCAGAAAATGTTCAGCTTGTTAACAGATATTCCTCCATGCAAAAATTCACAAAGCTGGGAAATAGTATTAGAGATCAAATAAGTTGAAACAAACTTCACTATTGAGTTTGGATTATATACCTCTGCTAATATAATTCTAATTTTTAACTATGATTTAACAAAAGATGTTACTCTACTAACATTTGAAATTTTAAGTAAATTTTATCAAGATCCGTAAAAGAAACAGAATGTTCTTTGCAATCAGGAACCCATGAATTTAACTGTATCCATCTAATATTTTCCACTCTGCACTATAAAGCAGAGCAATTTCCTTTTAATTTAGTTTCCCTTTTTTCAGATGGCTTTCCAACTAGCTCCTGAGACCTAATTAACTTTATATCACAGTCGATGAATAATTTCTACTTGAACTTTTCCAAGCAAACAACAGATTAATAAAATTTAACCTTTAAATTTTAAATTCATAGTATACCGCACTCCCTTATTGTATCATTATCGAACACTTACATGGCACATTTAACACATCCAGGAAAGAATATTAGAAAATCTTATTTTTTGCATTATAATTGTGCAAAAACATGTTAGTTATTCATTCTCATGAAGTTGGCATTTATTTTCCACTCCTTATTGCCCTTGAATGTGGCCTCTGACAGCTGATACACCTGAATGGCTTGCTTAGCTACTTCAAGATTCAAAGGTTCATTTAATATCAAAGTATACAACCCTGAAATTCTTCTTCTCCAGATAGCTGAAAAATCAAGAAAGAAAAGAACAGCAGCATGATCTTTTTTTTTAACCACAAAAATCCCTCCTCCCTGCACGAAAAAGGAATAGGCACATCGACACCCAAATCCCCCACAGGCACACAAAAAAATGTGAAAGATGGGATGAGAAATACAGAATATAAAGAACTATAAATCTGGAAAGAAGTCCAAGTCCATATCCATAACACAGAAAACCTGGGTAACATTCTCTGGTCACATGGGCAAGCCTTTCCCTCTTTGGCAGCAGGAAGATCCCACTGGTGATCAAAAGGCAGTCTCCCCTCTCTATAGCAAAGCGATCCCGCCAGCACTCAAAAGGCTATCTCCCCTCTCAGGCAGCAGAGTAAGCCCACCAGCAATCAAAAGGCAGGCAGCCAGCACTCACCTTCCACATACGCCTCGTCGCTTTAATTGGTGAAATGAAGTCAAACACCAGTTTGCAGCCTTCTCGCCACAAGGTTTGTGCACACTGCTTCTGCCTCTCGGAATCCTCTCGGAGACTGCAGAGCGCTGGAACACCCAAAAAATCTCAAAGCCACAAATCACAGGCTCCAACAGTTCCAGAGTCACATTCCAGACAAAGAACAAACCTAAAAGACAATTAAAAAAGTGAAATATATGGTTGCATGATCTATCCAGAAGAAGCGTCGTACTAGGGTGCATCTCGATGGGAAGACCGTAAGTGAAGAGGGAAATTAAGAATCATCTGTTAAAGTGTGTTAGTGAGGCCATACAAAGAGTCAGATCAGGTAACAGCACAAGGCTCTTTTGTCAAGGGCATTAGTGAACCAATTGTTTCCCTTTAGGGCAATCTGAAAATTTCCACAGAGTAGCTGATTTTTGTTTTTGTTGCTGGATAATCTAAAATAGCATTCATATTGCAAAGAACCGTGCTGGGATTTCAGCTTGTTTTATGTCTTATTAGTCCATGTTTTTGCATTACTGGACTACAATGATAATCAGTAAACCACTGCATTGCTAAATTTCTATTTAATCATTGTCTCATGGGTCTCAGAATGCTGGAATTTGGTAAGTACTCATTATAACCTATGATGAATGATGAAATGTGTGAGTGCATGTTGTGAACAATATGGAGCCTTGCATTTTGGAAAGGGTACCACAGTTACATTTTTTGGCACAATACTGAGGATCATCATTAATACTGTAAGAATTCAGGATGAAAGATGCTTGGTGGCCGATATTATTGCCTGATGTTCTACTAGGCAAGCAACCTTTTCCACTTTGGCTATCTTCCAAATGAGAACATCTGTGGCCCAGCTAATCACCTACTACAATCGTGATGCTTTTTTTCCAAACGTCCTTTAATACAAGAAATGTCTAAAAATTGCTGCTAGACATAGATAGCAAAAAAAAGGTTGAAGCAAAATGTGAAGTTTAACATCTTTTTTTGAATGCACATTTACATTAAGATAGATGAGTTGACAGCACAGATATCAACACGAGTATGATCTGACAGCTGAGACTTGGTTGCTTGGTAACCAGGGCTGGGTGCTCAGTATTCCAGGTTTTTATGATGTACTGAATTAACAGGCCAAAAGGCAAAGAAATTCATCAAGTAAGGTATCAGAGTGGCATTGAATCATAATATAGAGATGGTGGGGAGGAGGTTATTGTCAGTTTTCGTTGAAATCATGATTAAAAGATGAAAGGAGACATGAATGGGAATAGTCTATAAGCCCACAGGATGTGACTTTTCAACAGGGTGGAATATAAATGGGGAAATATTCAGGGTATGTGTGAAGGGAAATGCAATTGTTTATGGGATATTGTTATTTGCATATGGGCATTGAACAAGTCAAACCGGCAAACATATCATAGAATGGAGAACATGTAGAGTGAACCTACCCAGGAATGGTCTATTTTAGATTTGATCATGTATAATGAGGAAGGCCTAATAAGAGATCTTGAGTTTTTAATCTCCCTTAGGAGGTAGTGACCATAATATGATAGAATTCCAAATGCAGTTTGGGAGTGAATACCTCAGGAGCAAAACAACTGTATTCAACTTAAATAAGAAAAATTTAAACAATATGAATGTGGAATCATTTAAGATGGGCTGGGAAAATCGGTTAAGAGACAGGTTAGCAGACGGCCAATAGTAGACATTCAAACAGTTGTTCTGTAACTCTCAGTAGAAATATAAGGTATCCCAATTGGAAAGAAGGATTCCAGGAAAAGGAACAGTCAATTATCAATAAAAAAGACCAAAGATTATGGAAAGTAAGCATGTAAAGTCGCAAACAGCAATGGCAGGAGAGGCCTGCAATGCTTTTGGGATCAAGTCGTGAAAAACCAAAAATATCTCATAGGAAAGGAGAAAATTGATTTTGAGAAAAACTTGCACGTAATATCAAAACAAACATTAAGACTTTCAATGTCGTTACTAGTAGGAAGAAACCAGCTAAGCTAAGTGTGGGACCTCCAGAGAATAAAGACCATAAGACCATGAGACATAGGAGCAGAATTACACCATTTGGCTCACCATCTTCTCTGCCATTTCATCATGGCTGATCCATTTTTCCTCTCAGCCCCAATCTCCTACCTTTCCCTATATCCCTTCATGCCCTGACCAATCAAGAATCTATCAAACTCTACCTTAAATGTACATAAATACTTGTCCTCCACAACTGCCTGTAACAATGAATTCCACAGATTCACCATTCTCTGGCTAAACAAATCCCTCCTCATCTCCGTTCTAAAAGGACACCCTCTATTCTGAGGCTCTGTACTCTGGTCTTAGACTCTCCCACCTTAGGAAATATCCTCTCCACATCCACTCTATCAAGACTTTTCACCATTCGGTAGGTTTCAATGAGGTCACCCCTCATTCTTCTGAATTCTAGTGAGCACAGGCCCAGAGCCATCAAACGCTCTTCAAGCTGTTCAAACCTGGAATCATTTTCGTGACCCTCCTTTGAACCCCTTTCCAATTTCAGCACATAATTTCTAATATAAGGGGCACAAAACTACTCACAATACTCCAAGTGAGGCCTCACCAGTGCTTTATAAAGTCTCAGTATTACATCCTTACATTCTAGTCCTCTCGAAATGAATGCTACCATTGCATTTGCCTTTCTCACGACAAACTTAAATTGCAAATCAACTTTTAGGGAATCCTGCACAAGGACTCCTGTCCCTTTGTCTCTCAAACTTTTTGTATTTTCTCTCCATTTAGAAAATAGTCAACCATTTCATTTCTTCTACTCTATTGCATGACCATATAATTCCCGACACAATATTCCATTTGCGATTTCTTTGTCCATTCTTCTAATCTGTCTAAGTCCTTCAGTAGCCTCTCTACTTTCTCAAAACTACCTGTGACAACACCTATCTTTGTATCATCTGCAAACTTTGCAACAAAGCCATCCATTTCATCATCCACAGCATTGACATATAATATAAAAAGAATCGGCCCCATCCTCACTAATCGTCGGCAGCCAATCAGAAAAGGCTCCTTTTATTCCAACCCTTTGCCTCCTCCCAGTCATCCACTGCTTTATCCATGCTAGGATCTTCCTTGTAATACCATGGGCTCGTAGCTTGATAAGCAGCCTCATGTCTGCACCTTGTCAAAGGCCTTCTGAAAATCCAAATACACAACATTAACCAATTCTCCTTTGTCTATCCTGCTTGTAATTTCTTCAAAAAATTCCATCAGATTTGTCAGGCAAGATTAGCACTCAGATCTGCAGCTGGATCTTCAACTTCCTCACAGACAGGACCCAGGCTGTAAAAATAGGGGACAAGATCTCCTCTACAATCACTCTGAGTACCGGTGCCCCACAAGGCTGTGTACTCAGCCCCCTGCTGTATTCACTGTACACCCATGATTGTGTAGCCAAATTTCCATCAAACTCAATATATAAGTTTGCTGATGACACAACAATTGTAGGCCGTATCTTGGGTAATGATGAGTTTGAGTACAGAGAGGAAATTAAGAAATTGGTGGCATGGTGCGAAGACAATAACCTATGCCTCAACATCAGCAAGACGAAGAAATTGGTTGTGGACTTCAGAAGGAGTAGCGGACCACACGACCCAATTTACATCAGTGGTGCGCAAGTGGAAAAGGTCAAAAGTTTTAAGTTCCTCGGGGTCAATATCACAAATAACCTGACTTGGTCCAACCAAGCAGAGTTCACTGCCAAGAAGGCCCACCAGCACCTTTACTTGCTGAGAAAACTGAAGAAATTTGGCCTGTCCCCTAAAACCCTCACTAATTTTTATAGATTCACCGTAGAAAGCATTCTTCTAGGGTGCATCACAACCTGGTATGGAAGTTGTCCTGTCCAAGACTGAAAGAAGCTGCAGAAGATCGTGAACATGGCTCAGCACATCACACAAACCAATCTTCCGTCCGTGGACTCACTTTACACCGCACGCTGTCGGAGCAGTTCTGCCAGGATAATCAAGGACACGACCCACCCAGCCAACACACTTTTCGTCCCTTTTCCCTCCGGGAGAAGGCTCAGGAGCTTGAAGACTTGTACGGCCAGATTTGGGAACAGCTTCTTTCCAACTGTGATAAGACTGCCGAATGGATCCTGATCCGGATCTGGGCTGTACCCTCCAAATATCCGGACCTGCCTCTCGGTTTTTTTGCACTATCTTACTTCCCATTTTTCTATTTTCTATTTATGATTTATAATTTAAAATTTTAATATTTACTAATTTTAATTATTGTTAATATTTAATATTTGTAATCCAGCGAGTGGGAAGCACAGAATCAAATATCGCTGTGATGATTGTACGTTCTAGTACCAATTGTTTGATGACAATAAAGTATAAGGTAAAGTCAAGTAGATTTTTCCCTGAGGAAATAATGATTTCTACGACCTATTTTGTCCTATGCGTCCAAGTACCCCAAAACCACATTCTTAACAATCGACTGCAATATCTTCCCAACCGCTGAGGTCAGACTAACTGGCTCTCTGCCTTTCTTCTGCCTCTCTCCCTTCTTGAAGAGTGGAGTGGCATTTGTAATTTTCCAGTCTTCAGGAACCATTCCAGAATCTAGTGATTCTTGAAAGATCATTACCAATGCCTCCACGATCTCTTCAGTCACCTCTTTCAGAACTCTGAGGTGTACACCACCTGATCCAGGTGACTTATCTACCTTCAGACCTTTCAGTTTCCCAAGAACCTTCTTCTTAATAATGGAAACTTCACACACTGCTTGACCCCTGACACCTGGAACTTCCACCATACTGCTAGTGTCTTCCACTGTGAAGACTGATGCAAAATACTTATTCAGTTTGTCCACCATTTCCTTGTCCCCCATAGCTACCTCTCCAGCATCGTTTTCCAGCAGTCTGATATCTACTCTTGCCTCTCTTTTACATTTTATATATCTGAAGAAACTTTAAGTATCCTCTTTTATATTATTGGCCAACTTACTTAAAGATGGTGAATTAATGTAAGGACATAAGTAAGTATTAAATGTTAAATAATTTTATATTTTTTGCACTATGTAGAACTACTCCGAAGAATGCAGATAGGCTAATTAGAAAAAGGAACATGTAAAATCCCTAGGGATAAAATATTAGGGAAACTCATGGGGCTAAAGGTGGCAATATTTCCAGGACCTGATGAAGTACATCCTAGAATTTGAAAGGAAGCAGTTGCTGAGATAGTGGACTCTTAGTTAGAAAATTTTTCAAAATTCTCAAAATTCTAGGGGAGTCTCAGAAGACTGTAAAATAGTCAATGTGATTCCCTCATTCAATAAGGGAGGAAGACAGAAAACAGGGAACTAGGCCGGATTAAGATCTGTTTTTGGCAAGATACTAGAGTCAATAATCAATGAAGAAATAACTAAGCATTCAGGAAAGCTGAATATAATCAAATCCGATCATAATCACGAAAGGTAAATTATTTCTGACAAATATGCTTTAATTCCTTCAGGATATGAAGAGAATAAGGAATTCTATCCTTCATAGAAGGGAACCTGTATTTGTGATGAACTCAGATTCCCAAAAGGGATTTGACAATATGTCACATGAGAAACCGATGCACAAATTAAGAACCCAAGATACTGAAGGATATGTGTTAACATTGATTAGCTATCACAAAGTAAAGAGAGTGTTGGGATAAATGAGTCCTTTTCAGGCTGGAAGGATGTAACTAGTGAAAACCCCAGAGATTAATTCTTGGCCCTCAACTGTTTAATATTTACATTAATAACCTGCAGGAGGGAATGAAGTGTAAAGTTTCCAAGCCTGCCAATGATAGGAAAGTTGGTGGAAAGTCATGTTGTGATATGAACATTGTAGAATTGGTTAGAGAATTCAAAAGGCAGAACATAATCTAAATAGAGAAAGATTGCAAGTGAGTGAAATTCAGAGTGATCCAAGAGTGGCAGAAGCCAGCTCATTAGATATATTTAAGGTGGGAATAGATAAACAGTTGAAAAGGAATTGAGTGTTATTAGGAACTGGCACAGAAGTGGAGATGAAGCTAGTTTAGATTAGCCATGATCCTATTGGATGGCGGAGCAGATTTGAAGGGGCTGGTGATCTATTTCTGCTCTTGTTTTCTTGTCTTTTTGTATTCTTGAGTCCCAAGTAATCAGATCCTTACTTTGGAGGAGGCATCTAATCATGCGGTTTGTGACTTTGGATACAGGGTGACAGGTAATATGTGAACTTGAACTGCCCAGCATTGCTTCCAGGCCAGTATTCTACAACTGAGTGATTACTAGCTGATAGGAATTTGAGCTTTCCAAAGAACTGCTGCTTGGTAAAATGATATCCATTTTGAACACGGCAACATTTTGATTCCATGGCATTTACAAGAGTAGATTCAGAGGGCTAGAAAGAAGCATTCTTGGATCACAAGAAGCGTTTCCATATTGTGGTCAGTCCCATTCAATGCCAAGATAACTAAGGCATGGTAAACCCAGTGGCCAGGGCTAAACATGAAAAAGAGTTAACTTGAAATGTACACCCCGTTATACTGCTTATACAATTATAATTTCTTCTGCCTGTCACCTTTTTCCACTCCTAAATCTGACTTCCCTTAAAATCCAAAGCAGAGCCAGGCTGGATTTGAGATTTTTAAAATTTGAAATATTAATCTTATCCTGTGCAAGCAGATTGTTCAGTTATCAAGGACATTATTTTCAAGCACATTCCACGTGACCTTGCAGTCAGGACTATTGCATTGTTAGTTGAAGTAAGGCCTTTACCAAATTCTCAATTTTTAGCCAGTCAGCAAGCAGCCCAAATGAAACACTTCTACTGAGATTTACTAACTGTGTGAAATTGTCTGGCTCATGTGGTCTAGCAATTATTGCTTCATTCAGAAGATGCATCAAAGGAAATTGATTATGGCTACAGATAAAGAGATTGTATTTATATACTCATACATTAATTGGAGGCAATTTTTGCAGTAACAAGTTTCACTTCAGTTTCCTAAGTAGAGGTGGGTATTCAGTCTGAGGCCAATTATTTACTGGTTAAAACAGAAATTCCTTTTTGTGTTGGATGGAAAATCCAGACCATAAACATGTGAAAGTCTGTAGGTGCTGGAAATCCAAAGCAACATACACAAAATGCTGGAGGAACTCAGAAGTCCAGGCAGGAAAAAATAAACGTCAATGTTTCGGGTTGAGCCCTGAGGAAGAGTTCCATCCCGAAACGTCGACTGTTTATTCTTTTCCATAGGTGCTGCCTGACCTGCTGAGTTCCTCCAGCATCTTGAGAATGCAGATGTCCTTTTGTTTTTACAACCAGATCGCTGCTTTGGAGACGTTTTACAACAAAACTAATCTCCTACATATACTACCATCTTTGACAGTTTCTTTGGGTACTGTTTGCTGTGGTTTATTCAACGGCAGACACTGACATGGGCCACTTACGTTGGAGTTCTTGAGCACTTACTGAGAACACCAGCTGAGTCGGTTTCCTACTGCCTCCCTCCTGGTTTTATCTCCAGTGTACTATCTCTAGGAAGAGCTGCAAACAGGTTACACCAGCTCCACTAGCCAACCAAAAGGAGTTGGAGATGACCAGCATGAACTCCAATTGCAGTACATGTCAATTCAGAAACCGGAACAAAAAATTCTCTCTGTTTAACCTAACTCTGTTATCTCAGCAAACACGAAGAAATCTGCAGATGCTGGAATTTCAAGTAACACACATAAAAGTTGCTGGTGAATGCAGCAGGCCAGGCAGCATCTCTAGGAAGAGGCACAGTCGATGTTTCGGGCCGAGACCCTTCATCAGGACTAAATGAAAGAAGAGCTAGTAAGAGATTTGAAAGTGGGAGGGGGAGGGGGAGATCCGAAATGATAGGAGAAGACAGGAGGGGGAGGGATGGAGCCAAGGGCTGGACAGTTGATTGGCAAAAGGGATATGAGAGGATCATTGGACATGAGGCCCAGGGAGAAAGAAAAGGGGGAAGGGGAGAAAACCTAGAGGATGGGCAAGGGGTATAGTGAGAGGGACAGAGGGAGAAAAAGGAGAGAGAGAAAAAGAATGTGTGTATATAAATAAATAACGGATGGGGTACGAGGGGGAGGTGGGGCATTAGCGGAAGTTTGAGAAGTCAATGTTCATGCCATCAGGTTGGAGGCTACCCAGACGGAATGTAAGGTGTTGTTCCTCCAACCTGAGTGTGGCTTCATCTTGACACTAGAGGAGGCCGTGGAGAGACATATCAGAATGGGAATGGGACGTGGAATTAAAATGTGTGGCCACTGGGAGATCCTGCTTTCTCTGGCGGACAGAGCGTAGGTGTTCAGCGAAACGATCTCCCAGTCTGCGTTGGGTCTCACAACTGACTCTCACAGCTATCTGGACTATTTCTCTTCTCATTTTGTCTCTTGCAAAAATGCCATCCCCTTCTCGCAATTCCTCCGTCTCCGCCGCATCTGCTCTCAGGATGAGGCTTTTCATTCCAGGACGAAGGAGATGTCCTCCCTTCTTAAAGAAAGGGGCTTCCCTTCTTCCACCATCAACTCCGCTCTCAAACGCATCTCCCCTATTTCGCACACATCTGCTCTTACTCCATCCTCCCGCCACGCCACTAGGAATAGGGTTCCCCTTGTCCTCACCTACCACCCTACCAGCGTCCGGGTCCAACATAATTCTCCGTAACTTCCGCCACTTCCAACGGGATCCCACCACTAAGTGCATCTTTCCCTCCTCCCCCCTCTGCTTTCTGCAGGGATCGCTCCCTATGCGGCTCCCTTGTCCATTCAATCCCCCCCATCCCTTCCCACCGATTTTCCTCCTGGCACTTATCCTTGTAAGCGAAACAAGTGCGACATATGCCCTTACACTTCCTCCCCTACCACCATTCAGGGCCCCAGACAGTCCTTCCAGGTGAGACGACACTTCACCTCTGAGTCGGCTGGGGTGATATACTGCATCCAGTGCTCCTGATGTGGCCTTCTATATATTGGCGAGACCTGACGCAGACTGAGAGATCGTTTCGCTGAACACCTACGCTCTGTCTGCCAGAGGAAGCAGTATCTCCCAGTGGCCACACACTTTAATTCCACGTCCCATTCCCATTCTGATATGTCTCTCCACGGCCTCCTCTACTGTCGAGATGATGCCACACTCAGGTTGGAGGAACAACACCTTACATTCTGTGTGGGTAGCCTCCAACTTGATGGCATGAACATTGACTTCTCAAACTTCTGCTAATACCCCATCTCCCCCTCGTACCCCATCCGTTATTTATTTATATACACGCATTCCTTTTCTCACTCTCCTTTTTCTCCCGCTGTCCCTCTCTCTATACCCCTTGCCCATCCTCTGGGTTTTTCCCCCTCCCCCTTTTCTTTCTCCCTAGGCTCCTGTCCCATGATCCTCAAGTATCCCTTTTGCCAATCACCTGTCCAGCCCTTGGCTCCATCCCACCTCCTCCTGTCTTCTCCTATCATTTTGGATCTCCCCCTCCCCCTCCCACTTTCAAATCTCTTACTCACTCTTCCTTCAGTTAGTCCTGACGAAGGGTCTCGGCCTGAAACGTCAACTGTACCTCCTCCTAGAGATGCTGCCTGGCCTGCTGCGTTCACCGGCAACTTTGATGTGTGTTGTCTGTTATCTCAGATTGGATAATAATATCAGAAGACTAGTGGTCGCTTGAGCCCTTCACCTTCATACTCAACAGTAGGAGTTCAATCCTGACCACATCTTTGCTTTGCCATTGCACAATGGCTTTGCTATCAAAATTGAAGGTAAAGGCATAAGATAGTAGAAATCCTCCTAAAATTGCAAAACACACTCCCATTCTAGAACAGGTCAAGGATTACAACCATAGCCTTTACTCAGCATCTTATCGAGGCAGCGTAGCTGCACTTCCAAACTCAATAAAGTGCACGAACAAACTGTGTTGTAATTGGGTTCTGCCAAACCCCAGATTCAAGAGATTTTAAGCCCTATCTGATATAGCTACTATGGGTGCCCTCACTACAGGGAAGTTATACTGCATTTATCTGCTCTTCAAAGACTAGTTTACTTCCTGTCTAGTCTCTGCAGCAAGGTCTAGCTGCCAATATCATCTATCTGAGTGCTGGGCTCACCCCTCCCTACCAAGGAGGAGCTACTTCCAACTAATGAAGTAGTGTAAATATAGCTTATCTTATTTTTAATGGTAACAGATATAAATTTAGATAAATAATTCTTACCATACATTTAAAACTCACAGGTCTTGTTCTGTGCTAGAGAGCTGATGTTAGCAATAAGCCTCTTGGGCTCTGGCAAGTGAAGCTACATCACAATGCTGCAAGTAACTTAGCCAGTGTAGTCTGATTTGATGCAGGCCAATTAATCTAATCACGCTCTCTTAAATTGATTAAAAATTGGCCTACAAGATGACAAGAAGCCGAACAAAGAAGATTGGTTAAAAGTTTAACATTGTCACAAACAAGTCTAACCCTTGGTTCCCCCTCTCTACCCAGGAGGAGATAATTCCAGCTAACAAAGTAGTATAAACACAGCTTATCTTTAATTTTTAATGATACACATTTAAATTTAAATAAATAATTCTTAACACACATTTAAAACACTCAGGTCACGCTGCTGTGCTAGAAGGCTGAGGTTGTCAGTAAGTCTTTTGGGCTCTGGAAAGTGTATATCTATCACAAAACATATCCAAGCTCAAAACTGCAGCTCCTGCATGCCACCACCATTAAGTCTTACATTTCATGTCATTTCTAATTTCATTCTTTAATGTGTTCATTCTGAATTGCTTTGTAATTAACTCTCAAACTGGCTTCCATCTTTGTTTAGGAGAAATTTTGTTTTAATTCTATGTTGTCAATTCCTCCCTTGATTCAATATCATTCTAAAATCACGGATGGTTGTTGGACTCGTGGTTATTTTTCTAAAGCATAAATAGAAGAATATAAAGGCATGTAAAGACAGTTGCCTCCTCATGCATAATACGTATATTCACTTATAGATGTTTTTTATGAACCAGTTATTACTTATGTCATGTCTTTTACATTGAAACACTTAGGAGACATTTTTGTCTGTGAATGTTAAGCAGTTGCTGTCTTCAATCATTAAAAAAAATGTCAGGGACTCTACTATGATTTTCCAAACTTATGAACCTTCTAATACAATTGCCAAATATCTTAAAAGGACTTACTGTAGCTATATTTTATTCAGTCATTCTCTGTAAATACTTTTGCTACCTTTACTAAAGTTGCAAGTTACTTCCATAACTTTTGGAGATCTAATAGATGCAGCCTTCATTTATAAGCTTGTTGCTTCCTTTTAATGTACTTTTGGTCCTAAGCTTTCAGTAGTCTTGTCAAAGATACTTGCTGCACAAGCAGAACTGCATATAATAATAGCTGTAAGGCTGGTGCAGGAGGAAAAAGATTAACATTCTTAAGGGATTGGAACACTTTCTGGAACAGAGAAGTGTGTATCAAAGGGATAGCTTTTATCTGAATTAACGAGCACCAAAACCCTTACTGGAAAGGTAAAGAGAATAGCAGAAGAGATTAAAATATAGCAGGAAAGAGAGAGAATTTTAAAACTGGCTTGAGAGAGAAGCATTAAAGAAACTGTTGTCACGTCAGCAAAAATCTTGGCTAAATTAACCAGTGAAAAAATACTGTAGTGGAGGATGGGATAAGGCCATAAAGTGCAAATGAATGAAAACATTGTGACAAGTAGGGCAAAGATTGTTGTTAATATTTAAAAACCTATTGGTCTATGTTCTGAATATATGCAGTGAATGAGCCTCAATCGTTCTCTTGTATATATTCCAAAGACTCACCATGTTCTGGCTGAAGAATTTTTTTTCACTTCTGTCTTGAATAGTTACCTTTTTATTTTCTGACTGTGATAGAGACAATATTTTCAGTATTGATTCCAGATTTCCAGCATTTTCACTTCCTGTAGAATTTTGAATGGTTCAATGAGATTGCCTCTGATGTTTCTTAACCTCAAGAAATGATAAACCCATATCTTCTTAATCTCTTTTTTTTGCATTGATCACAGGAATCTTCACTGCACTCCCTCTCTTGAAAGCATACCCTCCTTTGGTTGGAAGATTAGATCTGTGCACAATATTTCAGCTGCAGTCTCAAGAGGACACTGTATTACTGCAGTGGGACATCTACAATTCCACTCAAGTATTCTTGTAATACAGACCTCCATAATTACTTGTTGTAGTTACACACAGTTTTTCAGTGGTTTGTGTGCAGGATACCAAGGTTCAGCTGAGTATCAATACTTTTATATCTCATCAATTAAGAAATAGTTCACTTCTGTATTTTTCTACCGAAGTGTATTGCCTATATTTTTGTATATTTAATTCCATCTGCCACATCCTCACCTATTCATTCATTCTGCCCATATTCCCGTGAACTCTCTCTGCATTATTCTTCAAAATCACACTACTAATAGCTTTGTATTATGGACAAACTTGGATATACTGCATTTCAATATCTATCTCCCAGATCTAATCTCTGCACACAACCTCTAATTCCCCATGCTTTGGGAATAAACATTTGGCACTTCATTAGGGCTCACCCTGATACATCGACTCTTTATTCCCCTCCGTAGATACTGACTGAATTGCTGAGTTCTTTCAGCATTTTGTGCACGTTGCTCAAGATTTCCAGCATCTGTAGAATATTTTGTGTCTCCATGCTTTGATAGCTGGTCTCCATCCTCATCTTCTCCTTCCTCCAGTCAGGCTCTGAATGATATCCCTTTCTCAACCCTTCCCCTAATACCTGGACTTGGAATAATTTTCCTCCTGTCAACCAACATGCATGAAGGACAATATGCAATGACCAATCAGTAGCAAGATGTCAGAAGCTGCTGAATATGGCAGTATCAGGTTCTTAACTGAAACAGTTCCTCATGTGGCACACCTTGCCACAACACATCAGAATGACCACAATAGCACTGGTCAATTTTTTGGCCCTGGTTAATTAAGCATAGAGATTAGAGATAATTAAAGGGTCTCTTAAGTATTGTCAGAGGCCTTTTAAGTCAACTATCTTACTTAGCCCAGGATCTCACACACAGGCTGTACCAAATTATAACAGAAGATAATAATCTGGACGGTAAAATTCCTAGTTATAACTTCTCCAAGACAGAAAGGTAGGGGAAAATGACAAAGGATTATCTCTTATGCACACTAAAAACTAAATCATTTCCAGTACAGTGGATTCCAATTAATTGTAACACATCTGGACATGTACATTTTGGTCCAATTAAGCAACTGTCCCAATTAACTGAAGTTTCATGGAAATACTGTAGTTAAAAAGATATAAAAAGACAAAGTACAAGTTAACTGAATAAAAAATCATATATATAAATGAAATACAGAATATATTAGAACACTACCAATACCACTACAGTACTATAAAACTGTGAATTACTTCCGAATAGATATTGATGGAGGAATTCATTCAGTGTATGCCACTATGTTCTTTTGATTGACTAAATTAGCACAGACACTTAGTGCAGATAATGGACTGCCTTCATGCAATACTTTTGACAATCCTCATATCTTGATTTTCATTGTAACATTCAAGATGATAGTTGATATCTTCAACTTCTTCACAGGTTCTAACTTGTCGAAGTAGTGAAATCATTTCATTTTCACTCACAGCCGTTTCTGGCATGAAACTGCAGTGAGCAAAACAATTCTGAATTGTCTTCATGCTTATTTCTTGCCAACTATCAGTGACAAAAATCACTGCTTTCTTAACACAAATACACTCAATTGATTCTATTTAAAAACTGTTTGCTCTAAGCACAGTGCATGCTTGTGGCCACACAAGTGCATGCGACTGTCACTAGTTAAATTTGTTCTGCAACTGTTCGGCAACTGTCTCCTGACCCAATTAAGTGGCAATTTCCCAAATTACTGAAGGGGATCCCAGTTACTTTCTTGATTATTTTTTGCTCTTTAAGAGTTGTCTCAAATAAGCAGCTGCCTGGATCAACTGATGGTCCAGTTGATCAGATTTCATTGTATTTCAATCGATATGAATTCCATGAGCAGAGATTCCAATAACATCTAATAATCCAGTTTATTTATAATTTTATGGAGTAAATCTACGTGATCTCTGCTACAGAGATGATGGATATTCTTCAACAGATCTTTCCCATCCAGCACCACTCAACCATCTCTACTCCTGACCCAGAGTAGTGAGATTCAGATTTCTCATAGTGCCAGAAATCCTCTAATATCTTAACAACTAAACAATCAGCACAATAGTGTCGAGGGCATCATGATCGCAATGGTGTAATGGTTAGCACAATCGCTTTACAGTGGGATCACTGTGCATTCTCCCTGTCACCGCAAAGTTTTCCTCCATGTGCTTCAGTTTCCTCCCACATTCCTCCACTTTTTAATATACAGTATTTCTGTTTTTGCACATTAAAAAAATCTATTCAATATATGTTATTATTTACTTGTTTATTTATTATGTTTTATTTTATTTATAATTTTTTTCTCTCTCTCTGCTAGATTATGTATTGCATTGAACTGCTGCTGCTAAGTTAACAAATTTCACATCACATGCCGGTGATAATAAACCTGATTCCAATTCTGACATTCCAAAGATATATGACTAGAATTAGTATGTTGTGGGGTACGCAATGCTATGCAGGAAACTGAAGCAAGGCGACACTTGCGGGTCACTCCCAGGTAATTTGATTTCATGCAAACAATGTAGCTCACTAGATGTTTCGATGTACATGCATATTAAAGTTAATCTTTGAATCTTTAAGTGGTCTTTCTTCATAGGTGAGCCTGAATGATGAGTGTAGGTAGTTTTACAGCAGTGTTGATGGAAAAAAACCACAGGAGGAGCTGAAACGTTGTGTATTTTAATATTCCCCTATCAGTGGAGAAGAAATTAGAGGCCTTACATTAATCGTTATGTCCTGCATTAAAGCAAATGCTTTCAGGTTTGAAATATGTATGATATGTGTGATGTGCATATCATGTTATTATTTTCTGTCAGTTTGCTAGAAGGTAGAAGGAAGATTCTGCAAAATTCATGTTCACCAAATATATTTGAAGAGCATTATCTAATTGCATGATTGGATCAGTTAATTCGCTGGAACAATGGCTCATGGTATTGGTCATGGAACACAGATTAAAGATGAAGGGCATTATAGTTAAGATCATTACATTGTATAATTAGCTACCAACTGTAAATATGTATTAAAGCCCAGACAGAAAGTACATCTAATGGTTTACTACAGCAAGATGCTCAAAAATCCGTAAGTTCTTCACTCATGAATCTAGGTTGCAGAGAAAAACAAATACATATACTAATAGCATAAACAACACACATATCTGACACCTGAGAAACATTCCACTTTGCAGATGGTCATGTGAACATTTTGAGGGAATTCTCTTTGTAATTCTATCCCTGACTACAGTCATTTTGTTGCAGGGACCATGTTGGTTGGTACTTCAACAGTGGATTCAGTGTTTAATGCAGGGGTCCCCAACCTCTTTTGCACCGTGGACCAGTTTAATATTGACAATATTCTTGCGGACCAGCTGACCGGGGGCGGGGGGCGGGGGGGTTACAAGTAGGGTTAAACTCACCTCAACATGCCTTTTACGGTTAGAGTTGCCAACTTTCACACTCCCAATTAAAGGACAAAAGTAGCAGTCAGATCCTGGGACACCTTACCCCAGGAAAGACTACCATGACCACGAAGCCTTGCGCGGGCACTTATGTGCGCATGCGTGATGTGCACATGTGCGTACATGCTGATTTTTCTCTCACAAGTCGGTTTTGCCTTCATTTTCCTGACTATACTGTACATACATTATTTCTACTTTATATAGGCTGTGTATTTATCATATCATTCCTGCTTTTACTGTATGTTAGTGTTATTTGTTTTCAGTTTTATGTGTTATTTGGTATGATTTGGTAGGTTTTTTTGGGTCTGGGAACGCTCAAAAATTTTCCCATATAAATTAATGGTAATTGCTTCTTTGCTTCACACCATTTCGGCACGAACGGTTTCATAGGAACGCTATACCTTAGCAGGGGAAATACCGGACAAACCAATTCAGCCCAATATACGGGATGTCCCAGCAAATATGGGACAGTTGGCAACCCTAAGTTCAAGTTCAACAGTGCGTGACAGGGAATGAGGAAAGGTGCAGCTGACTCATATCGTTTCCTTGCGGCCCGGTAACACATGCTTTGCGGCCCAGTGGTTGGGGACCGCTGGCTTAATGCATTTCAGACATAATTCTTTCACTGTCATTCTGCAATATATTGCAGATATGCTTTAGAGGCATCAACATCTGAACTGAAGTTGAACATTAGTGAGCATAAAACCTATTTGTCCCATGAATTGGATTTTTAAAAATTTACCCTTCTGACCCATGAGGCAGTGCCACCTACTTATACCTAAATGACCAACTAACTTACTAACATGTATGTCTTTGGAATGTGGGAGGAAACCAGAGCACCCGGAGAAAGTCCACATGATCATGGAGAGAACGTACAAACTCCTGACAGACAGTGGTGGAACTGAATCCAGGTCACTGGCCTCATAACAGCGTTATGCTGCCTCGCCACCCCTCAGAAATGCGTAGAATATTTTAACATTTTACTGTCTTCTTCTGTAACATTGTCTATATCTGAAACACACAATGGGCTGACGTCTCAACATCTTAATGAACCAAATATCCAATCCTAATTAATATATCTATTTTTATGTATTTCACACTTTGTTTGAATTGCCATTCCTTTCTAAAAGTTTTTATAGCATTTTAAATATCCATCACTGTGATTGTTCATCTGCAAATTATTATGATAGAGTTACCTTAACAATGGTCCTTAAAACAGCGCGCCAGTCATATAAAGCTGGAGTCTTGAGGGTTTTCTTCCTTCTGTAGCATTGCCATATTTTCAGTAACATAATACTATGAGTAATTTGCAAACAATGGTGAAAGTTTCAAATACAAGGCTGCTTTGCAAACCTACAGGCAAATGATCATTACTTCCAAGCATCTTTCAAGTGCTTTCATCAGATTTACTGAAGGAGCTCCATATCTCAAGTTTGAATCAAGTAAATAAATGACAGAATATTCTCCCTAGAAAAATTATATAATCTGATATCCTTACAGTTTTTTGAAAAAGCAGAAGTGATGAAACACTGCCTTTGATTTCTGACATTCATGGATGTCTATAACCCAAAAGTTAAAAGTCAAAGTAAATTGATTCTAAAAGTATGTCACCAGACACTACCTAGAGATCCATTTTATCAATCATTTAATGATGATCAATATGATCTTTGAGTACTGTGACACGTCACTCAAAAAATCATATCAAAATGATGTCAAGCATATGTCAATCTACAATCGAAAATAAAAAGTCTACTTTTGCTTGCTTGGAACTGACTGAAGATGTCTACTTCACACCATTAACATTATCACTTTTGATGAACAGCGAATTATATGAATTAAAAATAGAAATGCAAGTGGAATTTTTGTTGCCTAACAAGTCATTATTTCACTGACCTGGCAAACTCCCAGCATTTCAATGTGTACATAAGGTGAAAGCCAGCAGCTTAGCAAATGATTCTACTTGTACTAACATAAAAATGAGCTCCCTCATGTATACAACCATATTAAATCCTATTAATCCTTTAAATTCTTCGAATGATGCATTTTAGGACTAGATAAATGTTTAGGTTTTATTTCTACAAGTCTGCACAGACTTCTTGAGAGCTGGCTGAGTAGTTTTAGATGATCTAACAGCATTATTTCATACTTGTTCTGGGATCTAAACAGATGGCAGGCAAATTCCAAAATGAATAGAAATTTGATCTTATTTGAGATTAGAAGCTTTTAAAATCGCAAATGCTGCATTTCTAGACTTCTAACTCAGTCTCTGCTCTGCTTCCAACCCCTGACTTCATTTAATTTTGGATCATTCAGATGCCAGAACTAACTCACCACAGAATTATTCTAAGTTCAAAGTAAGTTTTTATCAAAGTACATATATGTCGTCAAATACTACCCTGAGATTCATTTTCCTGTAAGCATTCACAATAGAACAAAGAAATAGAAAAGAATTAATGAAAAACTACACAATAAACACTGACAAGCAACCCATGGGCAAAAGAAAAAAGACTGTCCAGGTACAAAATAAAACAAATAATAGTGATAAATAATGCAGCAAACATGAGTTGTAGAATCCTTGAAAGTGAGTCCACAGGTTGTGTTCAGCGATCAGTTCAGTGTTGTGCTGAGTGAAGTTGTCCACACTGTTTCAGGAACCTGGTGGTTCAAGGATAGTAACTGTTCCTGAACATCATGGAATGTGACCCTAGACTCCTGTAAGTCCCTCCCAACAGTAGGAGTGAGAAGAGAGCATGGCCTGGATGCTGGAGGTCCATGATGATGTGGATGCTGCTTTCTTGTGGCAGTGCCTTTTGTAGATGTGCTCAATGATGTTATTGCTGCACTGGTCGTTGCAGCCTATGTTGCACACCTACTCCCCACTCCCCACTTAACAACAACTTAGTTCTAGGCATCAACCTTCTCCCACCCAATCCTCACCCTCAGGTTGAAAAATAATAAACCTATTTTTGTATGGAGCATCCAAATTTTGTAATTGAATGGCAATATATGAAAGCACAGCCATGCAGCAAAGAATGGACATGGCAAAATACTGCACATGTGATATACAGGATATATCATTTATTTATTTATTGAAGTACAGCACGGAACAGGCCCTTCAAACCATGCTGCCCAGTAATCCCCAATTTAACCCTAGCCTAATCATGGGACAATTCATGATGACAAATTATCCTACCAACTGGTGCATCCTTGCACTGTGGGAGGAAACCGGAGCACCCGGAGGAAACCCATGTGGTCATGGAGAGAATGTACAATCTCTTCACAGGCAGCGATGGGAATTGAACACTGGGCGCTGGGACTGTAAAGCGTCGTGCTGTTGTAGCGTGGATGAAATCACCAGAGAGACAGAGTCACTGGTAGATACAAAGCAGCTTCTTTATTCTACACAACAAGGTACAGCAGGCATCATAAGGACGGAGATGCTTTCGGTAGAAAGGTCTGCTAGCCCAATGTGGGCTCGATATTTATATGCTAAACACAAAAGGCAATCACTACTTTAAAAAGTTATAGACAATGCTTCCTTTTCAAGCTACGTACAAAACATCACACCTCCTAACTTCATCCTTTCCTTCTGACGCCAACATGTCTGGGTTGGTATCCACAGCCTTTAGGAATGCAAGTTAAATCCACAATATATTTATTTGGCATTTTACATGCTAACATAGAAGACAATTAATATTTATAAAGTATAGATAATACTGTCTTTGAAACTACAGCATCTGGTCAAACTACGGCACCAGAAGCATCTGCTATTCACACCTTTTTAGGAAGCGCATTGTTGTGGACTCAACCCACAGTACTTTGTCAAATAGAAGTCTGGTGGCCAAAGTCATTTAAGTGTAAATAAATCATCGACCCAAAAAAAACTCACTCTAACAGTGCTAACCACTATGCTACTTTGCCGCCCCAAATCACAATTATGCAGCATTGAGAAGATGTAAGACATTGAAAGAGGTCACGTGACCACTTAATTATTGTTCACTGAAGCGTCCTCCCAGCAATAATATCCTCTGTTTCTTTTCCCCTCATTCTTCTCAAGTTTTCCTTCCAATCCAAACATACAACTACTGTACTTATGGCAATTAGTTTCTGACAGAGATTGTTCCTGATTTAGATTTATCAATACCCTTATATTTACACCTTAATTCCATTCTTACCTAGAGGTGGAAGCAACGGCCTAAAAAATTAAGAAAAAGGGTGATGCCATATAGGAGTGCAAAAGCAAAGATGACAAATTCAAAACTGGTGTTGCTTAACCAGAAGCTGTTATAAATTGGTGAGCATAAGGGTGCAGGTTACGGAAGACTCAGGCACTGGGAATTAGAAAATGGATAAAGGTCCTCGAATAGTACATCATAGTATAGCCCTTTGGTCAACAATATTGTGCCAACCTTTCAACCTACTTCACAATCAACCACACCCTGCTTTCCTATATAGCCCATAACCCTCCATTTTTCTTTCATCCATGTGAGTATCTAGGAGCCTATAGAACATAGATAATTCATAGCACCCCTGGTTTTGTTCAGAGTTATGGATGATGAAAGATCAGAGACCATGCAGAAAATGCTAGGTGCTGTGAAGTCTTTCCTCTGTTTGCACCATCATAAAATCATCGTCTCAAGCAGCACATGCAAAATACTGGAGGAAATCAGCAGGCCAGGCAGCATCTATGGGTTGATATCATTGGGTCTTGCTGAAGGGTCTCAGCCTGAAACGTCAACTGTACTCTTTTCCGTAGACACTGCCTGGCCTGCTGAGTTCCTCCAGAATTTTGTGTGTGTTGCTTGGATTTCCAGCATCTGCAGATTTTCTCATTTGTAAATTATCATCTGTAAGTTTTGGTTTAGTTCATAAAAGAGAATGTTATTTGACCAATATTTTGTATTATTATTATGTAAATGTTTATTCCTGATTATCTGTAAAATTTTTGCCAGCCTTGGTAATTTATTGATATTAATCTTCTCACATACTTTAAATATTTGCATACTCACTTTGTGTATAATTTTAGATATTTTACATGTAAGTCTGGCTTCATATGTTCCTAGTATCATATGAATGTATGACTTAGTAGTCATGTTTGCTGTATTAAGCACTGAGGGTATTTTTCTGGTTTGTTTCAGTTTTACTCTTACTCAATTGTACGTGTGAGTGCTGCCCAAATGAAGTGCCCGGAGCTGGGACACTAAATCCTGACACCTACATTCAGGTGAATGGAGTTGGGCTTGCTGCTGAATTGTGCACTCCCTACTTCATTCAGAAGAAGAGCAGAACACATTGTTTGCTCAGATACTCAACCAATTTGTATGAATGCCGTAATTCCACTTTAACCCTCGTCAAAAGATTAAATTTCTGAAAGAAATTATTAATAGTAATAAAGCTGATGCATTTTGAATTACTTCAGAGCTTCAGTGTGACAAATGTATTTATCTTAATCCTCCCAGTGGGATCATAATGAACTGGTCTTGTTTACCTGTACAATAATATTTTTTTCTAAATGACTGATAGTTTTAAATCTCGTTTCTTTCCTGTCAACTGAATATTTCAATGCTGGATTTATTTTAACCTTTATTATTAGAGATTTTGATGTTGATATTTATCATTTTCAAATTATTTCATGCAAATTTAAAAGTGGTTCAGGTTGGATAACAGGAGTGACTGAGCTGTAGCATTCCAACACCTTCTATGTAGGTCCTATCTCAGAACTTGAGAATATTGAATAATGATGGAAGGTGGAGAGAGAAAAAAGAACAAGAGTCACAGGAACAGAAAGAAATGGATCAGATCCCCACCAGCAAAGAGGGGGGGAAAAAGTTGGGAAAATATAGTCACTGGAACCAGGCAAGAAATTATAATATTTTGACACTCCTTGTGAGGGGGGGGGGCGGGGGGGGGGGCGTGATCAACAGCCAGCCCCTGCATTTCTAATAACCAGCACTGTTTATTGTTCTTGTGTTAAAATGCTTTTGTGGGATTATTGTGGGAAGTTCCAGTTCATTTATTGTTACATTTTAGCTTGTGGTATAGAGTTATTTGCATGTGTATTTGTGGGTCACCCTAACTGTAACCGGGGTGTGTGACAGTCACCTCCCCCGTCTGTATGAGACTGGTTGGGTTCACTCTCCGGGTCATGGTGCCTGGTTGGTTTTGTATTTATCACAATAAAACGGTTGTTGAGTTATTGAGCTTCCTCGTCTGTCATTATGGACCAAATGCTTGCCACATTGGTGTCAGGAATGGGATTCAAAATTGACCATGAGATTGAAAAGCTACAATGTTGGATAGAGTGCCTTAAGATCCAAGGAATAAGACAAGGGACCAAGCAGTATGCCTTCCCCACATCCCTGGGCAGGGCTCATGAAGACAAGACCCGAAGAGAAGACCTGGGAACTGAGCATCGTGCCTTCCAAAGGAGCCCCAACAGAGTGAGCGTACCCAGGCTCCCCAACCCGGGGGACAGGGCAGAGCACATCACTCACCCCCGTAGCGACCTGAACCGGGGAGCCCAAGTCGTCATAGCAATAGGAGGACGGGCACCATGGCAGACGTCGCCAGAGCAACAGGATGACCACAGGGCCTTAACGATTTGCACCTCAAGGTTTGCCCTGAAGCTCCCCAGACCCAATGGTACCAGCCACCTGGAGCCCTACCTGGCGCGTCAAACTTGCTGCATGGCATAATGGGTGGAAACCCAGCGAGATGGCAGTGCACCTTGCCCTGGCACTAGAGAGAGGTGCCCTGCAGGCCCTCCTCGACCTAACACAACATGACTACAGGGCCCAAGTAGTGGTGCTCGAGCGACGTTTCCAGCAGAAGTCGTTGGTGGAAGAAATGAGGGAAGAACTGTGCAGCAGACGTTGCTGTATGGGAGAAAGCCTGGGGGCATTAGCAGCTGATCTCCGCCACTGTGCTCGGCATGGATACCCCCGTTCCCTCCCACAGCCCAGGAAGAGCTTGCCCTCCATGCCTCTGTAAAGACACTGACACCAGAGTGCCTCCGGCAGCATGTTCACCTGACATCACCATCATCGCTAGATGAGGCGGAGAGGGCAGAAGCTATTCTAGCCCCTCAAGGTGTTCCAGCATCGCCCGGGCTTGTGTCACCGAGGTGGAGGAGGAAACTGACGAGGAGGAGCCCATAAGACAGGTCCAACCAGCGAGGTGCCGACTCCACCTTGGGCCACGGAATGATCTCTGCTACCGGTGCGGTCAGGCAGGTCATTTGGCCTGGGACTGCCCAGTACTGGCACCACACCGCAGCTCAGAGCAGCCATCAGGAAACGCCGAGCTGTGAGCGCCGCCCGAGTCTTCCAGCAGAATCCCTCTGTGGTCGCCCATTGGAGGAAGAGCAAGCTTTATACGTGGTCTGCGTGGCGGAGGGCATCAGATGCCGCACATTGGTGGACACATGTTCTCCCCAACACGGACCGGCCATACCCGCCTGGGTGGACGACAATGGCAGTCCAGCTGGCGACGGTCGCTGGTGACTGTGTGGCGATGTGAGGGAAGAGGAGGCTGCGCATTGCAGTAGGGAGAAGCACAGCGGAGCACGAGGTGTAGCTCGCCAACATCCGAGAGTCCTGCTTCATTGGCCTGGACCTGCTGTCCCACTGGGGGGTCTGCGTGGATGTGTCGCGGGCAACACACTATCTCGGTGCTGAAGCTGTGGCTATCTTGAAGGACAGCTCCAGGAAGCGGACCCAACAGGGGAAGAAACCACCATCACCAATTTCACAGCAACCCATGGCAGTGCACCATGGACCTTCATATTCCATGTGCAGTACAGTGCAAACACAGGAGTTAGGAGCAGGTGAAGATCATTTGTCTACTTGCTCCTATCCTCTAATATATATACATATTAAGGTCATGGCTGATCTAATGACAATCTCAACATTACATTCCCATTTATCCACATGAAACTTCTATGTACTTACCAATGGTGTCTCTATCACTGCCTTAAAATATTTGAAGTCTCTACTTGATCTATCCTTGGTGGACGAGAGACCAGAAGACCATGAGACATCAGTGCATCTGGCCCATTAATTCAGCTCCATCATTTAATCATGGCTGATTTATTTTCACTCTCAACTCCATTCTTCTGCATTCTCCTTGCAACCTTTGTTGTCCTTACTAATCAAACACCTATGAACCTCCGCTTTTAAATATACTCCATAACTTGCAACACGCTGGAGGAACTCAGCAGGTCGGGCAGCATCAGTGGTAAAGATCGGTCGACGTTTTGGGCTGGAACCCTTCGTCAGGACGCTTTGGATGCTTTGACCCCAGCATCTGCAGATTATTTTGTGTTTACTCCATAACTTGTCCTTCACAGCCAGCTGTGGCAATGAATTCCACAGATTCGATCCCCTCTGGCTGAAGAAACTCTTTCAAAAGATTTCTGAAGACTGTTTTACAGTTTTCTCTGAATCACCTGGACAGTAAAGACCTGTACCTAATAGAGTGATCACTGAGTGTATGCTCATTGTCTTCTGCAGCTGTAGCCCAACCACTTCAAGTTTCAACATGTTGTGTATTCAGAGATGTTTTTCTGCACATCACTGTTATAATGCTGGGCTATTTGAGCTACTGTCATCTTCCTGTCAGCTTGAATAAGTCTGGTTGTTCTCCTCTGACCTCTCTCATTAACAAAGCTTTATTTTCCCCACAGAACTACTGCTCACTTTATTTTTTTTTCATTTTTCACATTATTCTCTGTAAACTCCAGAGACTGTTGTGCATGAAAACTCCATGAGATCAGCAGTTTCTGAGATACTCAAACACAATGTCTGGCACCAACAATCACTCCACAGTCACTTAGATTACATTTATTCCCCATTCTGATGTTTGGACTCAGCAACAACTGAAATTTTTGATCATGTCTGCAGGCTTTTAGGCATTGAGTTGCTGCTACAGGATTGGCTGATTAGATATTGAATTAATGAACAGGTGTAAAGATGTCCCTAATGAAGTGACCACTGAGCCTATATTGACTACAGCTCTGCTTTCAATGCTATAGTTTCAAGCAAACTTGTTAGAGTGGATTTCTTTTTGGGTAGATGATTTGTTAACACTTTGGCCACCAGACTTCTATTTTAACTGTTTGACAAAGGACTGTGGATTGAGCCACCACAATGGGCTTCCTGAAAGGTGTGAATACCAGATGCTTCTGGTGTCTGATGCTGTAGTTTTGAAGACAGTCTTATCTATACATTATAAATATTAATTATCTTCTATGTTAGCACGTAAAATGCCAAATAAATGTATTGTGGATTGAACTAAAGGCTGTGGATACCAACACAGACACATTGGCGTCAGAAGGAAAGGATGAAATCCGAAGGTGTGATGTTTGTATGTAACTTCAAAAGGAAGCATTGTCTGTAACTTTTTTAAGTAGCCATTGCCTTTGTGTTTAGCATATAAATATCGAGCCCACATTTTAGCTAGCAGACCTTTCTGCGGAAAGCGTCTCCGTCCGTATGATGCCTGCTGTACCTTGTTGTGTCGAATAAAGAAGCTGCTTTGTATCTACCAGTAATTCTGTCTCACCGGTGATTTCATCCATGCTACAACAAAACATCTCCAAATTTCTCTCTTGGAACACAACATTTCCCTTTACAATAGAATCCTTGACTTCCTGACCAATAAATTAGTAAGGACAAGAAGCAACACCTGTGCCACAATTATCTTGGTGCCCCACAGGATTGTGTCCTCGGCCCACTATCTACTCTATGTTCATAGTCATAGTCACAGTCATAGTCATACTTTATTGATCCCGAGGGAAATTGGCTTTCGTTACAGTTGCACCATAAATAATAAATAGTAATAAAACTATAAATAGTTAAATAGTAATATGTAAATTATGCCAGGAAATAATTCCAGGACCAGCCTATTGGCTCAGGATGTCTGACCCTCCAAGGGAGGAGTTGTAAAGTTTGATGGCCACAGGCAGGAATGACTTCCTATGACGCTCAGTGCGGCATCTCAGTGGAATGAGTCTCTGGCTGAATGTACTCCTGTGCCCACCCAGTACATTAAGTAGTGGATGGGAGACATTGTCCAAGATGGCATGCAACCTGGACAGCATCCTCTTTTCAGACACCACCGTGAGAGAGTCCAGTTCCATCCCCACAACATCACTGGCCTCTCATCACTCCAGCTCTGTTTGAGGATAATACCACCATAGTGGGCTGTCCTTCAAATAACAATGAGTGGGAGTGTAGGAGAGAGATAGAGAGCCTCGTGACATGGTGTCACAACAAAAGTCTTTCCACTAATGTTAGCGAAACAAAAGAGTTGGCCATTGATTTCAGGAAGGGGGTGGTACACAAGCTCCTGTTTACATCAATGATGCTGAGGTGGCGAGGTTTGAAAGAATTCCAAGTGCCTAGCTGTGAACATTGCCAAAAGTCTATCCTGATCCCACAATGTTGATGCCACAGACAGGATAGCTCACCAGCACCCGTACTTCAACAGGAGATTTAAGAAATTTGGCAAATCTCTTTGATCTTCATAAATTTTTATTGCTGCACCATAGAAAGCATCCAATCCAGAAGCATAATGACTTGGTATGGCAGCTGTGAAACTACAGAGAGTTGTGCACACTGCTCAGCACATCACAGAAACCAACCATCCATTCAGGGACCCTGTCAACACTTCTTACTGCCTCAGTAAAGCAGCCAACATAATCAAAGACACCATTCATCCTGGACATTCTGTATTCATTTTGCTCCCACTGAGAAGAAGATACAAAACCCTTAAAACACACACCACCAGGCTCTAGGGCAGCTTCCATCCTGCTGTTCAAAGACAGTTGAATAGTTACCTAGTATGATAAGATTGACTCTTGACCTCTCAAAACTTACCATGGTGCTGGAAAGTTAGTGAACCCTATAGAACTTTCTGTATAAATATGACCTAAAATGTGATCAGATATTCATGTAAGTTCTAAAACTAGTTAATGAGAACTCAATTAAATAAGTAACACAAAAACATTATACTCGTTCATTTATTTAAATTTTAAAAACATTCCGATATTACATGCATTTGCTGGAAAAAGGTATGTGAACCTCTGGGGTAATGTTTTCTACAAATGCTATTTGGACTCAGATATTCCAATCAATGAGATGAGATTGAAGGTGTGGGTTGTAGAGGTACCCTGCTCTATAAAAAAGACACACAAATTCAAGTTACTGACAGAGCCTGCACTTCTCAAGAAAGATCTCTTCATGTGCACCTTGCTTCAATCAGAACAACTTTCAGAGGATCTTAAAAAGAAGAATTGTAGAGATGCATAAATCCGGAAAAGGCTACAAAAGCATTTCTACGCACCTGAGTGTTCATCAGTCCACAGCAAGAAAATTGCATACAGATGGAGGAAACTCAGTACTGTTGCTTCTCTCCCTAGGAGTGGTCATCCTGCAAAGATCACACCAAGAGCACAACTTGAAATGCTGAATGAGGTGAAAAAGAAGCCAAGGGTAACAACAGAAATCTGTAGAATTTGCTAAAGTCTCTGTTCATGTGTCCACTATAAGAAAAACACTGAACAAGAATGGTGTCCATGGCAGGACACGATTGAGGAAGCCACTGCTCTCCAAAAAATATATAGATTGCTGCACGTTTGCAAAAGACCATATTAAAAAGACATTGCTTCTGGGACAATGTTCTGTGGATAGATGAGACAAAAGTTGAACTTTTTGGCAGAATTGCACCTTACTATGTTTGGGGGGAAAAGGGCACTGAACACCAACACCAAAACCTCATCCCAACTGTGAACCATGGTTTGGGGCTGCTTTGCTGCCTCGCAGCCTGGACAGCCTGTGATCGTAAAGGGGACAATGAATTCAATATTGTATCAAGACATTTTACAGGAGAACGTCAGGGTAGCAGTCCATCACCTGAAGCTTAATATTGGTTGGATAATGCTACAAGACAATAATCTGAAAGACTAAGGAGCTGGTGGTATACCTGAGGAGAGCTAAGGTACCGGGCACTCCTGTTTCCATCCAGGGGGTCAGTGTGGACATGGTGGAGGATTACAAATACCTGGGGATACGAATTGACAATAAACTGGACTGGTCAAAGAACACTGAGGCTGTCTACAAGAAGGGTCAGAGTCGTCTCCATTTCCTGAGGAGACTGAGGTCCTTTAACATCTGCCGGACGATGCTGAGGATGTTCTACGAGTCTGCGGTGGCCAGTGCGATCATGTTTGCTGTTGTGTGCTGGGACAGCAGGCTGAGGGTAGCAGACACCAACAGAATCAACAAACTCATTCGTAAGGCCAGTGATGTTGTGGGGATGGAACTGGACTCTCTCACGGTGGTGTCTGAAAAGAGGATGCTGTCCAAGTTGCATGCCATCTTGGACAATGTCTCCCATCCACTACATAATGCACTGGTTGGGCACAGGAGTACATTCAGCCAGAGACTCATTCCACCGAGATGTAACACTGAGCGTCATAGGAAGTCATTCCTGCCTGTGGCAATCAAACTACACAACTCCTCCCTTGGAGGGTCAGACTCCCTGAGCCAATAGGCTGGTCCTGGACTAATTTCCTGGCATAATTTACATATTACTATTTAACTATTTATGGTTTTATTACTATTTAATTATTTATGGTGTAACTGTAACGAAAACCAATTTCCCCCGGGATCAATAAAGTATGACTATGACTATGACAAGAGTAAATCAACAGCAGAAAGATTTAAAAAGAAGAAAACTTGTGTTTTGGAATGGCCAAATCAAATTCTTGACCTTAATGCTATAGAAACTTTGTGGAAGGTCCTGAAGCAAGTAGTTCATGCAAGGAAGCCCACCAACATCCCAGAGTTGAAGCAGTTTTGTAAGGAGGAATGGCCTAAAATTTCCCCAAGCTGATGTGCAGGACTGATCAACAGTCACCAGAAACGCTTGGTTGAAGTTATTGCTGTACAAGGAAGTCACACTAGTTACTAAAAACAAAGGTTCTCATACATTTTCCAAAAATACATGTAATATTGGATCAATTTTCTCAATAAATAAATGAACAAGGATAATGTTTTATGTGTTATTTTTTAAATTGAATTCTCTTTATCTAGTTTTAGGGATTACATGAAGATCTGATCACATTTTAAGTCATTTTTATGCAGAAATAGAGCAAATTCTATAGGGTTCACAAACTTTCTAGCATCATTGCACCTCGTTATGATATTGCAATGCATTGTCAGCCTGCCCAGCACTTTCTTTATACTCTATTATTTTATTCTGCACCTTGTTATTGCTTTGCCACAGTACATTGTTTCTAATGAATTGATCTGTATCAACAGCATACAAAACCCTGCCATGGACAGCCCCAAGCCTGGCTGTGAAAGGAGGAGGGTTGGGCATGTGGCTAGCCAGATACAGTATATAATTCTGACAATGTGATTGTTAATGGTTGTGGACTTGGCTGTCTATATTCCTCCATTGTGCATCTTAAACTGACTACTCTGGCATACAAATGACTTAACTTTGTTAGTATGTTTTTTTTTCTCTATGTTAACAGGTTTGAACTGTTATCTAAAAGGTTTGAAATATTTTATAGTGGTTCTCAGATTAACATTGTATTCCAAATATTACTCCAGCTCCAATGTCATATTCGAGGTTGCTGATGACATGACTGTCATCGCCCGCATCAAAGGTGATGACAAATCAGCACATAGGAGGGAGATTGAAAATCTGGCTGAGTGGTGCCACAGCAACAACCTCTCACTCAAGGTCAGCAAGGTGATAATGATTGACTTTGGGAGAGGTCCATGAGCCAGTCCTCATTGGAGGATCAGAGGTGGAGAGGGTCAGCAACTTCAACCTCTTTGGTGTTATTACTTCAGGAGACCTGTCCTGAGCCCAGTGCCTAAGTACAGATACAAAGGAAGCATGGCAGCACCTCTACTTCCTTAGGAGTTTGCAAAGATTCAGCAAGACATCTGAAACTTGACAAACTTCAATTGATATATAGTGGAGGGTATATTAACTGGCTGCATCAAAGCCTTGTATGGAAACACTAATGCCTATGAATGGAAATCTTTCAAAAAGCAATGAATATGGCCCAGTCTGTCACAGGTAAAGCACTCCACACATTGAGCAGATCTACGCAAAATGTTGCAGCAGGAAAGCAGCATCCATCATCAGAGACGCCCACCACCCAGGCCATGCTTCCTTCTCGCTGCTGCCATCAGAAAGAAGGTACTCACACCACCAGGTTCAGGAATAATTATTACCCTCTCAACCATTTGGCTCTTGAAACAAAGGGGATAACTTCCCTCAATTTCACTTCATCACTGAAGTGCTCCCACAGCCTATGGGCTCTCCTTCAAGGACTCCTCATCTCATATTCTTGATATTTGTTGCTTATTTAATGCAATTTTTTCTTACTTTTGTATTTGAACAGTTTGTATCTTTTGCCCGCTGGCTGAAAACCGAAGCTGGTGCTGTCTTTCATTGATTCTACTACGGTTATTGATCTATTACGGATTTATTGTGTATGCCTGCAAGGAAATGAAACTCAGGATTGTATATGGCGACATATATGTTCTTTGATAATAAGTTTACTTTGAATGCTACCTCTGTATAGAAGATGAGCTACTGAAGTTCTTAATTTATTTTTTCATACGTTATCTTGTTCTGAAGTCTTCTTTCAGGGGAGAAAACAAATCAATTTTCAGACCACCTCATTATTTACAACTGAAGGATAATTCACTCTGTTACATTGTTCTGTTCTAAGGTGTTATCGAGCCAAATAGCTGTGCAAATGGAACATCACAGTAAAATTGTGTTTAGGCTAAGAAAGGCCAGGATTCCAATTAAGTATTCGCTCCCTTACTTTGACCAGAACCTGAATCAAAACAAGGAATGACATCAATCTGACATTCACAATCATTTAATTAAGTTGATTGCTATTATGTTAATTACTTGGGTAGCATGAATCATCCATACTGGCAAACTTGACAAGGCCACTTTCACCCACCTGACTTGTTTGTACTTTTAAATGACTCATGGGAAATGGGCATAATTGGTATCCCCAACATTTTTCATCCATTCCTAAATGCCCTTCAGAAGGTGTTGTGAACCATCCTCTTGGCATACTGTCAACTTTGTGATCAACGAAGTTCCATACTATTGTCAGGAGGGAGCTTTCTTAGTTTGGTCTAAAGATGATGGAAAAAGAGTAAAATATTTCCATCGCAAACACGAGGAAATCTGCAGATGCTGGAATTTCATAGTCATAGTCATACTTTATTGATCCCGAGGGAAATTGTTTTTTGTTACGGTTGTACCATAAATAATTAAATGGTAATAAAACCATACATAATTAAATAGTAATATATAAATTATGCCAGGAAATGTCCAGGATCAGCCTATTGGCTCAAGGTGTCTGACCCTCCAAGGGAGGAGTTGTAAAGTTTGATGGCCACAGGCAGGAATGACTTCCTATGACGCTCTGTGTTGCATCTCGGTGGAATGAGTCTCTGGCTGAATGTACTCCTGTGCCCAACCAGTCCATTATGTAGACACGTATAAAATATTTCCATGATATTATGGAGTATGACTAGAGAACATGCAGTCATTTTCCTATGTGCTTGATATCATTGTCTTTTCAATTGGAACAGTAGCAGATTTGTCAGATAGACCTCAAAAAATCTGTGGAGAGTTGTGGACACGACTCAGCACATCACAGGAACCAGCTTTCCCTCTATGAACAGCAACACACGCAAAATGCTGGAAGAACTCAGCAGGTCAGGCAGCATCTATTGAAATGAATAAACCGTCAATGTTTCAGGCCGTGGCACTTCATTAGGACTGAGAAGGAAGGAGGAAGTTGCCAGAATAAAAAGGTGGGGGAGAGCAAGGAGGCTAGCTGGAAGGAGATAGATATAGACTCTGTCTACAATTCTTGGTACCTCAGTAAAGCAACCAGCATAATTAAAGACCCCACCCACCCCTGGCATTCTCTCTTCACCCCTCTCCCATCAGACAGAGGATGCAAAAGCCTGAAAGCATGTACCATCAAGCTCAAGGACAGCTTCTATCCCACTGTTCACAGACTCTTATGCATATGGTATAATGAACTCCTGGCCTCACAATCTACCCCGTTATGATCTTGCACATCATTGTTTACCCACACTGAACCCTTTCAGTAGCTTTTACACTTTAATCTGCAGTGTTAGTATTTTACCTTATTCTAGCTCAATGTATTGTGTGATGATTTGATCTATATGAACAATATGCAAGACATGCTTTTCACTGTATCTTGGTACGTGCGACATTAAACCAATGCCAATGGCAATACCAAACGCTGTTGAAGGAACCTTGGCCACTTTCAGCTCTGCATCTTGGAGAGCACCTGTCGTGGTCAGGGAACTAATATCTAGGGTGACAAATGAGGTAAATAAGATAACTACTTTATCTTGTATAATGCTGCAAATCTTGAGTGAATTGTTGGAGTTACATGAACCCAACATGTGGGAAGTTTTCTCTCACGTCCTTGATTTGTTTTATTTATTCATTTCAGGGACCTGGGAGTCACAAGACTAGCACTTACCATCCATCTCTAATTGCTCTTGAGGAAATGAAGGTGAGTGATCTTCTTGAACCACAACAGACTGTCTGGTGAAGGTATTTCACAATGCTATTGGGGATGGAGTTCCATGATTTCGACCCAAAGGCAATGAAGTCCTGGGAACTTATTGCCAAATCAGGATTGGTTCAGCTTGGGAGAAAACCTGTGAAAAGTGGCATTCCCGTGTGCCTGCTGCCCCTATCCTTCATGGTAGAGCTCATGGAATTGAGAAGTGCTGTCATTATAATGTGATGAGTAACAGCATTGCATTTTGTAGATGTTTCACAGTTCATGTTGGCAGTAAATGGAATGAAAGTTCAGAGTGGTAGGTTAGATTGTAATCAAACAGGCTGCTTTGTTCAGGGCTAAGTAAGTATGAGAGGTTTGGGGGAATTAAGCTGCTTGCTGTAGGGTACCTCACTTCTGACCTGCCCTTGTGTCACATATTATTTGGTGTGTGTTATTACTTATGTAGCTAGTCCAAAGTGGATCCTAAGTTAAATACCAAAGGGAGATAGTTCTTGGAAACTGCGTCATTAAATTTTTCCTTTCCACCTATCAGCGATTGTCTGAATATGATCCATATACGTGGGCACAGACTATTTTGTAATCTGCTACGTTGTGAATGATACTAAATACCATGTAATCATCAAAGAAACTTGACACTTCCTGTCAAATGGACAGGATGGACAATGAACCAAGGATTCTGCTCTAAGAAACTCCTGGGGCTGAGTTGAAGGGTTCCTGAAACTATATATCGCAGCCACCTGCTCATGGACGCTAAATAATTCCAATTTCATTTGTGCTCGTTGATGCTAAAGTGAAGATGAATACATCAGAATGTACTTCATCAACTCCTGCTTGGTACTTAATACTACCATCCTCTCAAAACTAATTAATAAACTTCAAGACCTTGGCCTCAATACCTCCTTGTGCAATTGGATCCTCGGTTTCCTCACTTGCAGACCCCAGTCAGTTTGGATTGGCAACAACATCTCCTCCACAATCTCCACCAGCACAGGTGCACCCAATGCTGTGTGCTTAGCCCCCTGGTCTACTCACTTTATACTTATAACTGTGAGGCTAAACACAGCTCCAACGCTATTATTTAAATTTGTTCATGACACCACTGTCACTAGCCAAATCAAAGGGATGATGAATCAACATTTAGGAGGGTGATTGAAAATCCAGCTGAGTGGTGCCACACGAACAATCTCTCACTCAGTGTCAGCAAGACCAAGGAGCTGACTATTGACTTGAGGAGGAGGAAACCAGAAGACCACAAGCCAGTCCTCATCAAGGGAGCAGAAGTGGAGAGGGTCAGTAACTTTCAATTTCTCTTTGTTATGGTAGCGTAGTGGTTAATGTAATGGTACTATGGCTTGGGGTGTTCCTGAGTTTGGAGTTCAGTTCCAGCCCCACTCTGTACATCCTCTCTTTGGAATGCACGGGCCTTTTACCGGTCCTCTAGCTTCCTCCCATAGTCCAAAGACGTACCAGGTAGGTTAACTGGTCATTATGAATTGTCTTGTGATTTAGTTAGGCTTAACTAAGTTTTTCAGGGGTTGCTGGGATGATGAGGCTCAAAGGACTGGAAGGGCCTACTCTACAAAGTATTACTAAATAAATAAATCATTTCCGAGGACCCATCCTGAGCCCTGCACGAAAGTGCAGTTATGAAGAAAGCACGGCAGCACCTCCGTTTCCTTAGAAGTTTGCAAAGATTCAGCATAATATCTAAAACTTTGGCAAACTTCTATAGATGTGCGGTGGAGAGTATATTGACTGGTCGCATCATAACCTGGTATAGGAACACCGATACCCTGGAATGGAAAATCCTACAAAAAGTAGTCGATGTGGCCCAGTCCATCATGGGTGAAGTCCTTCCCTCCACTGAGTACATAAACACGGAACACTTTCACAGGACCCTACCACACAGGCCATGCTGTCTCCTCAATGGAAGAAGGAACAGTTGTTACCCCTCAACCTCAGGCTCTTGGACCAGAGAGTATAACTTCACTTGCCCCATCATTGAACTGTTCCCACAACCTATGGACTCACTTTCAAGGACTCTTGTTCGTGATATTTATTGCATATTTATTTATGATTTTTTTTTGTATTTTATGTTGTCTTTTGCAAATTGGTTGATTGCTTTTCCAGCTGAGTGCGGCCTTTCATTGATTCTATTGTTTTTCTTGGATTTATTGTGTATGCCTGAACGAAAATTAATCTCAGCGTTTTGTATTTGGTGACATATATGTACATTGATAATAAATATACTTTAAACTTTGAAAAGCTGTCAAATTGCATTGTAATATCAATAATGTTTAGATTAAAGGCTGCAATGAACTGTATTGATAGATTTGAAGCTGAGCATATCGAAACAGATTGCTGCTGAGTAGGTGCTGCTTGATAAGGAAAATAACAACAAATTCCTCTTATTTAATTAACATGGGGGGGGGAAATGATGACAAGTATAGAAGTTATTTTTCATACTTATTTACCCATGAATTTAATACTGTTAAGTTCTGTAACTTCAAAACATTAAATTAATTCAAAGGAACACACAAAGGTTCCAAAATGCAGGTCTGGTTTGCCTTTTACTTTAATCAAGGCACACACATATCATTTGGCAGTGTGAAGACATATGCAATTAATGTATTTACATATAACCCATAATTAATTATTTAAACAATGTATATACAAGATCACTCAAATATTATTGAAATATTAAATACCTGACAAATACTTTGCTATTTAAGAGCTTAGGAGATAAATTCATTGGTCTGATTCACATAGAGGCCAGAGTAAGTAAAAATGTCAAATTCCTGCCCCTGATACAAATCCTAGGGAGTTTTTATAGTAAACATTTTATTATATTTGTTTTTTATTAAGTTGCAGATTTATTTTATTTCCTGGATCTAAACTCTCCCTCTGCCATTGTAGGATTTGAACTTGGGTATCTGGTCAATTGTTGAGACTTGTAATAAATTTCTTGTTTATGGTAGGTGGATGTTGAAAGATCTTCAGAGACATGAAATGCAGTCTTGCAGTAATACAACAGCAGAAGGGGAAATTCTGCAGATCTTGGCATTGAAATGATGATACAGAAGGGAGAATTTGTAATGGATGAAATGTCGGGGGAGCACTAGGAACACCAGCACCAGGATGAGCCTGATTTGGCAGTTGGGATGGTTGATAAAACTAAGCCACTGGGAGCTTTACAAGTATTTAAACCAGAAAATCCTAGAAAGACACAAAGCAAGGCAAGCAGCAATGATGAGCCTTGTCAGTATTCTGAAAGTGCATGATTTTATTTATGTTGGTCACATCTCCAAATCTTTAACACCAATTGAGGGGACTATGCTATACTATCTGCTCCTCAGATAACAAAGCTGTTTATGGCTGATGCAGCAAAACATGGAGAGCGTTCAGTTTTGAGATTGTAATTTAGAAGATTCAATGGTACGTTTATTTTGCTGATTTAAAACCAACGGGTGATCGCAATGACATCTGGCCAATAGCAAACTAGTGGGATAATTTTGTATATCCATGACACATAGATTGATCTTATTTTCAAATATTTTTGCATTTTAGTAGTACTTATTTTTTGTAAACAAAAACAGAAAAATCGAATCAAATTGGGAACAATTGGAGACAAGGATATTTTTCTTGCAAGTCATTAAACCGCAAACAACAAGGATTAAAAGTGTGAAATTAAGCTTAATGGCAGTTGACAATGATTTGCACAGCTTACAGACTCAGCACTTATAAACACAAGAGACTGTGCAGAAGCTGGAAATCTTCAGCAACACACACAAAATGCTGGAGGAACTCAACAAGTCAGGCCGAGTGTATAGAAAAGAATAAACAGTTCAGATTTTGTGCTGAGACTCTTCATCATGACTGGAAAGAAATGGGACAGAAGCTAGAATATAAGGTGTGAGGAGGAGGAGGCGGTGTGGCAGGTGATAGGTGAGACCAGGTGAGGAGGAAGGTGTGTGAGTGGAGAGGGGTGAAGTAGGGAGGGGGAAGAAGGAAAGGGCTGAAGAAGAGGCAATCCAAGAGGAGAGGACGTTGGACCATGCTAGAAATAAAAGGAGAAGGGACACCAGAGCGAGCTGATGGGCAGGTGAGGAGAATAGAAGGACTGAGAGGGGACCAGAATGGGGAATAGAAAAAGTGAGAAGGGGTAAGGGTGAGAAATTACCAGAAATTAGCGAAATCAATGTATCAGGTTGGAGGCTACCCAGACAGAATATGAAATGTTGACTCCTTCAACCCGAGTGTTGTGGCAGCAGAGGAGGCCATTGAATGACATGTCAGAAAAGAAATGGGAAGTCAAAGTGAAGTGAGTGGCTACTGGGAAATCACGCCCCTGGGGCATTTATGTATTTAACAACAATAGTGTTGGGGATTCTTCAGAAAAACTGCAATATATAACCATCCTCAGGAAATAGTGTAAACTATTTTAACAGTAAACATTTTAGTGCAATTTTTGCTTCTGCCTCTGGTCATGGTCATGATATTTCAAAGCACAATTGCACAGAGTCTGTTCTGCCCCTCAAAAGCAATTAACTGGCACTTGTGTGTAGATTCAAGAAGATTGGTGGCACCTAACCAGAAGACCACAATCGGTGCGGATTGCTGATAACATCTCCTCCTCACTGACGAGCAGCACTGGTGCACCTCAGGGATGTGTGCTTAGCCCACTGCTCTACTCTCTTTATACCCATGACTGTGTGACTAGGCATAGCTCAAATACCATCTATAAATTTGCTGACAATACAACCATTGTTGGTAGAATCTCAGATGGTGACAAGAGGGCATACAGGAGTGAGATATGCCAACTAGTGGAGTGGTGTTGCAGCAACAACCCGGCACTCAACATCAGTAAGATGAAATAGCTGAGTGTGGACTTCAGGATGGGTAAGACGAAGGAACACATACCAATCCTCATAGAGGGAGCAGAAGTGGAGAGAGTGAGCAGTTTCAAGTTCCTGGATGTCAAGATCTCTGAAGAACTAATCTGGTCCCAACATATCAATGCAGTTATAAAGAAGGCAAGACAGTGACTATACATCATTAGGAGTTTGGCGAGATTTGGTCAACAAATACACTTAAAAACTTCTATAGATGTACCGTGGAGAGCATTCTGACAGGCTGCATCACTGTCTGGTATGGGGGGGGGGGGAGGGGTGGCCATGGCACAGGATTGAAAGAAACTGTAGTGTGGCATAAATTTAGTCCGCTCCATCTTGGGTACTAGCCTACAAAGTACCCAGGACATCTTCAAGGAGCGGTGCCTCAGAAAGGCAGCGTCCACTATTAAGGACCTCCAGCACCCAGGGCATGCCCTCTTCTCACTGTTACCATCACGTAAGAGGTACAGAAGGGACACACTCAGCGATTCAGGAACAGCTTCTTCCTCTCTGCCATCCAATTCATAAATGGACATTGAACCCTTGGACACTACGTCACTTTTTAAATATTTATTATTTCTGCACAATTTTTAATCTATTCAATATACGTATACTGTAATTGATTTACTTATTTATTTATTTATTCTATATTATGTATTGTATTGAACTGCTGCTACTAAGTTAACAAATTTCACAACACATGCCAGTGATAACAAACCTGATTCTGATTCTATGGATAGTGTAGGGTGTTGTATGTTACAATAGGATATTAATAAGATGCCAAGCAGGGCTGAAAAGTAACAGAATGAGTTCAACACAGAAAAGTGTAAAGCAATACATTTTGGAAGGTTGAAGACAGAGTACAGGGTTGATAGCAGGACTCTTAGCAGTGTGTTGGAGCAGAGGTATTATATGATCCAGATACGTATATAGATCTCCCAGAGCTGCCATGCAAGTTGATAGGCTGGTTATGAGAGTGTGTTGGACCTCATTATTCAAGGGATTGAGTTCAAGAACCACAAGGTAATGTTGCGACTCTATAAAGCTCTGGTTAGACCACACAGGTCAGCAGGGTAGCGTTGCAGTTACAATAACGTTTTACAGCACCGCCCACCTGAGTTCAATTCCAGTTGCTATCTGTAAGGAGTTTGTGCATTCTCTCCCTGTCTGTGTGGGTTTCCTCCAGGTGCTCTGGTTTCCTCCCACATTCCAAAGCTATACCAGTTATGATGAGTAAATTGGATCAGTTGTGCCTCCATCCTTCCGGTTAGTTCCTCATGACAAATGTTCAGCAATAGATTTATTATCCAATCTGGAATTTGGATCAAGAGAAGATCCTGAAATCTCTCTGACATGTCTTTATGCAGCTCACACACGTGGACAAAATATACTTGAAAACTATCGATGGTATTCTTTCTCTTCCTTCCAACTCAGAGAGACTCAGAAATTGGAAAAGGTTGTGAAGGCCAATGTTGCACTTAAATAGGGGACAGAAATGTGGAGATGACTGAGTTGACCTTGATAAAATTCATATAATTTCCTTATAATTTAAGATTGATTTCATTAAACTTTGTGAATAAATCTGACATCTGACAAATAAACAAAATAGTGCCTAATATTCCTGAGTTGAATACTGAATGAAGATTCTGAATCTTCAAAGAATTTTATCACAGTTTCAAAAAGCTCATAAAAGCACCTCAGACAGTTACATGTTGAGAGCCAGCTGACTTCTATGTGCAACAGCAAATGCTCAATAACACAAGTGATTCTGCAGATGCTGGAAATCTACTCTCACAAAATGCTGAACAAATTCAGCAGACCAGGCAGCAACTATGGAAATGAATAAACTGTTTTGTCAGTACAACTCGTATCAAATAAATGAAAGCATGCACGTAGAGAAGTTATCTTGTATATTCACTTTGCAGAGAGAGCAATGAATCAATGTGCATGTGTGTGTTGTCAGTCAATAATTAGTGCTAAGTGCTAATTTAGTGCATTGCGCTAAAAGAAATAGATCCATACATTACACTTCCTCCCCCCCCCGATTAATGTAATATAAAGATGCGTATGGAACAAAACATTCAACTTCCCTTTAACAGACTATATTCAAAAAACCATGCTCTCTCAGTAACAGTCCATAATTAACTTCACTATACTAAAAATTCAGTCTTTTGGGTGGTGCTACATAAACAGTCAATGTTTCGGGCTGAGACCCTTCATTCCTTACACAAAGCTCTTGAAATAGTGGAGAATTGAGAACATGGGACTTGATTTTAGTTACTGCTGCGTTAAAAGTATTTATGATTTGTGCAATCGATCGCTTAAGTTGTTTGCAGCAAGATGTTGTCTGTGAAATACACAATACGATAAGTCTGTGAATAGTGAATATGTTAGGTACTGCTTTTTTCAAGAAAGTAATAACCCTACAGTGGGTCCTGTCATTGATGGTGTCTCATCTGTTGCACAAGCAAGAATGTTGGTAAGCGGAATATCCTAAACAACAGGAATTCTGCAGATGCTGGAAATTCAAGCAACACACATAAAAGTTGCTGGTGAACGCAGCAGGCCAGGCAGCATCTCTAGGAAGAGGTACAGTCAACGTTTCAGGCCGAGACCCTTCGTCAGGACTAACTGAAGGAAGAGTGAGTAAGGGATTTGAAAGTGGGAGGGGGAGGGGGAGATCCAAAATGATAGGAGAAGGCAGGAGGGGGAGGGATGGAGCCAAGAGCTGGACGGGTGATAGGCAAAAGGGATATGAGAGGATCATGGGACAGGAGATCCGGGAAGAAAGACAAGGGGGGGGGGGGGAACCAGAGGATGGGCAAGGGGTATATTCAGAGGGACAGAGGGAGAAAAAGGAGAGTGAGAGAAAGAATGTGTGTATAAAAATAAGTAACAGATGGGGAACGAGGGGGAGGTGGGGCATTAGCGGAAGTTAGAGAAGTCGATGTTCATGCCATCAGGTTGGAGGCTACCCAGACGGAATATAAGGTGTTGTTCCTCCAACCTGAAAAGAGAAGCGGAATAGCCTTCTCTTTGAAAAATTGCTCAACAATCTGAAATATTGACTCCCTCTTCGTATCTGTTTCTAATGCCCAAATAACTACTCTTGAAGCATGCTTTCATCTTTTATGAAGTGAACATAACCAATTAGCAAAGATTCGTTGCCTGGCAAAGTTGACTCAACCACTGCAGAGCAAATTCTGTGTATGCTGCACAAATTGCCTTGCACATTCTCATCTATGCAACTGAGCTATGAAAAGGGAAGACTATTATAAACTGGACATGCTGGGTAGACTCATCACGTCAAGCAACATCTGTGGAGAAAGAAACCGAGCTAATGTTTCAGTGCTGATGAGACTTTGAAAATTAAATTAAATATGTTTTAGATTCAAGGGAGTAGATTTGGGATGGTGATGAGGAGGAACTACCTTTCCCAGAGAGTGATGAATCTGTGGAATTTTCTGCCTGATGAAGCAGTGGCGACTATCTCAGTAAATATATTGAAGACAAGGTTAGATAGATCTTTGCATAGTCGGGGAATTAAGGGTTTTGGGGAAAAGGCAGGTAGGTGGAGATGAGTGCATGGCTTATTGAATGGCAGACCAGGCTCGACGGGCCAGATGGTCTACTCTTGCTCCTATTTCTTATATTGTTTATGTTCTTATTTCCAGCAGATTTTTGCTTTTAGAAAATTAAGTAAATTTCCTAACTGTTATTCACCATCAATTACTGCCTGCCCTACAATTCCACTTCTTTCCAAACAGTTCTGTCCTCTTTAACAGAGCTCTGCACAACAACCCGTCATAACCAGCTAGCTTACCAAATATTTCAGCTGAGCTGGAATGTAAGGAATTATAAATTGCCATTTTCTGTTAAATACATTAAGTCCTTTACCTTAATCTTCCAACAAAGAAAATATTTCTACATGAATCATCTTGTCTCATTTATATCATTTAGGTATCTGTCCAACTGTTCCATGTCTGTCGGAGCACGGTAATTATTAATACATACCAATTGCCCTTCAGTTATTGAAGCATAGAGACATAGAGTAAGCTTGTGTATTATGGAGAGTATCTTTTAAATATGGAAATGAAATTAGCTCTCCCTGGAACAAAGAACAATACTGGATACTCAGCTCCTCAGTCTGTTCATCCATTCTGATCCAATTCTTCAGGTCAGCTTTGTGCATTGACTCCATATTCTTGTAAAACAACTGTAACCTATCAACCCCAGATTTAAACAGGACAATTAAATCATCAGACAGGACTTCATACAGGGCAGCATAACTCAATTTTTACCACCTTTTTGATAAAGAATCTCTTAACTTCTCCTTTCCTGAATGCCCTGGCTCAGCTGCTGTTTATATTGACTTGACCTTAAAAAGGTCAAATCTTGAGTATGAAATGATGTGGCTGCTAACTGACTACAAAGTGTTGTCTCTTTCCAGTGCCAGCTTAGATTGATGCCTTATTTTGGAGCTATCATTGGGCAGGAGGTGCAGAAGGCTGAAGTCCCACACTACCACATTCAACAGCAGCTACTTCTCTTCAACCATTTAGTTCTTGACCCAACTGGCAAAACCCTAACCACAACAGTTTATTAACACTATGAATTCTTTAACCACCTAGCAGTAAAATCGGCTTTTTCTGTTCTAATTGTGTTTTCTTGCAAAGAATGTGCATAATTAATGCTTAACTTATGTTTTTTGCATGAATGTGGCTTAAATAATGCTGCTGCAAGCAATTTTTTCAATGCGTCTGTGTATATATTCATTGTGTATGTAGCAATAAACTTGACATTGATTTTGATTTTTAACTTAACCATACTAACAGAAATCATTTTCTTCTATCCTTAGAATTCTTTACAAAGTCCTGAACATCAGCATCATATAACTCCTTAACATTTTGTATTCAAAAAGTACAAACCCAGCTTTAATACTTGTTTCACAATTAAATTTTTAGACCCCCAACTATATTTATGGGGCGGCACAATAGCGTAGTAGTTGGCACAACACTTCACAGTACCAGCAACCGGGGTTCAATTCCCGCCACTGCCTGTAAGGAGTTTGTACGTTCTTCCCGTGACCGTATAGGCTTCCTCCAGGTACTCCGGTTTCCTGCCACAGTCCAACGATATACCTTTTGGAAGGTTAACTGGGCATTGCAAATTATCCTAGAATTAAATTGGGGGATTTCTGGGTGGCGCGGCTCATAGGGCCTATTCCACACGATACCTCAATGAAAACAAGTCTAAAGATACAATATGTATAGATTTAGCAAGGCTCCATCTCCTGTTTTTATATTGCTCCACTTATAGATATGTATTAGAGCACTTTACAGAATAAAGGAAAGTATAGATTCAAAAAAGTTCGGAAGATGAAAGACGCTCGGTATTATGGCAAAAGAGTACTTCTCATAGGCTCTGGAATGACAGCATGGAACTGATAAGGAAAAAGACACAGAGTAGCGGCATAGTTCCTGGTGGAATAAAAATGTGTTTCAGATTACCATCTACAAATTCAGAAATCATTGGAAACACACAGATCTGTGAAAAGAGGAAGAAAGTTAAAGCTTCAGCTCAGAAACACTTCATCAGAACTGATGTTGGTTGTCTCATCATGGCTAATGCTGTCTGTTCCCAGTATTTTCTGTGTTTGTTCTGATAGGGTAGCTACTTATACTGGAGAAAGAACTCAGTAGCAGAGGAACAAAGAATGCAATGAGACATATAACTGAGTAGGTGAGGTTTGAAAGGAGGAATAAAGGTCACAAAATCAAAGCTCAAATGAAATGCTGGAGCTTGATGCATTGAACTGAGTCTATTTGCGTATTGACAGCGTTGTTGTGATGGGCAAAGGTGAGGAACAGACAAGAAAGTTCTGTTTCTAACTGAACAGACTTTACTTTGCCTGAATGCCTTTGCTGACTTTACTTCTCTGAGAGACCTATCACATGATGCAACGCACCTGCAGCCACAACTGCGTCCACCCCCCTCCACCTGTCATTTTAGAAGGTCTAGCTGATTACAATTCTGTCATACTAGAGTCATTCTGGACAAAGGTGAATGTATCAACAACACATCTTGTTGCCGCAGGGAGATGACATCAATTCAACCTAAACACCCTTTTCATTCCAGCACAACAGTCTGTAGCTAGCGTTGTCTACAAAGTCCGTGGTTTCATCATGCACCAGTCTTTGTCAACTGTGTGCAATGATCCAATTGCCATTCTCAGAAGAAAAGTGCGCCAGCCACATGTATGCAGATGGACTTTCCCACCTCCTCCATGACATTTCATGGCAACCTTCAGGCATGTCCACCAATGCTCTGGTCATTTCAGTTTTCATCTCTCCACTTGTCTGTCCAAATCTTCATCTGAGTCCATTGTGGCAGAGCTTGTGTCCAGCTCCCTCTGTGGAGCTGACATCTTGACTGTGAATTCTCTCGTCATATGAACATGGTGTTGATGACTTGCAACATAATGATTTCTGATCAAATCCTTGTTCCAGGGGTACAGAGCATTTAGTATCAGAGCTGGAACCTGCAGGTATCATGGTTGGGCAAACTAAGGTTAGCTATGACTCATAATTAATAGGGACTTCAGTTGGTTGAGTAAGAGGACTATTTGTGAATGGGTCAGTGTACAAGACCAGTGATATATTTGCTGACAGAATGGATTGGATGTCCACTAACCTTAACAATAGGTCATAAATGTTCTTTGTAGCACTTCACTGATACGTTAGGATATCATACCTGGTATTCATATGGAACTGTGCCATGTCTCTTCATTGAACACTTAGAGTGGTTCTGTCAGTAAATGCCCTCTCACCTTCTCAATCAAGGGGTTGAAATCAATAATCAGATTGATCTATCCCATCTGTCCTCAGCCATGATTGCCAGAGGTTTTGCAACATATTCAGGAAAGGCGCATGCCTCTATTAAGAAGTGGATGTGTGGCTTTAATTAACCCTTGCCATTTTGAATGAGCACTAATGTTAACGAAAGTGAACCAACTGCATATACAATAGACAATAAACATTGCAACTACCACTATAATGATGAAATTGAAAGCAAGAAATCCGTTCACAACCTGCATCTGATCATATGGCTACAGATTTTGATCACAATTTTCAATACACATTTTTATCCATTTTCCATATTTTTGAATTATTTACCCCTGGGGTCCCAGATTTTTGGTTGATCAATAGGAATTGTTGACTTATTGTGGTCACAGATCATCCTAGACTTTCACCTGTTTTAGTATTGCTTGACATTCTTCATCACTGCTTGCATCTTAAATTACGTGAGCAGTTGTTTGAACAGTTTTGACACATCACGTCTTCCTCATATCCTGGAAGACTGCCCTCTTGCACCATGCTTCATGCTTGCTTGTTTTGAATACTTAGTGGCATTTTGCAGATCCTTTTTGTCAGAAGTGGTTTTGAATTGTTGCCATAAAGCTCTTGTGTTCTCTCTTTGTACAATTGAAACCTTAGAGATCAAGTGGACCATTAAATGCTTCAGAGCCTTTAAAAGACAATTTATGTAGGTGAGTCATAATTAACTGATACCTCTTCACTGAAACTAACAATACTATATTCCACAAATTCAGCATTTAAAAAGACTGTGCTTTTGTTATTTTATAATATGTTTGTCAGTTACACTACAGAATGTGTATTTGCATTTTTTCCTTGCATTCAGGGAAACGTGGGCCCTAATGATGAATGCAAAGTGGTTGAATCAAATTAAATTGATATTTTGCTTCATACTGTCGTTTCTTAATTTATGACTGTGTTTTACTTTTACTCAAAGCAGCAAAACATTCCATTGCTTGCAAGAGCATTAATCACACAAAACTAATGTAGTCATATCATGATATATGCTCTGGCAGATGACAAAAAACAAATCCCAAGACGTGTGGCTTAATGCTTTAGTGGAGATAGGAAACTGAAACAGAGAAACAGAGGAAGTCAGACATCCCACCTCTCCCGGAACTTCCGAGAGTCTCCCGCATATTAATAGTGGCTCCCTGATGCCCGCAAATTATATACAATATCACGGAAATCAATTTTTTTGAGAGCGAGCGAGAGAAAAGCAAGAGAGAGCGCGAGAGCAACCACAAGAGAGAGTGCGCACGCGAGAGAGAGCAAGCGAGCGAGAAACCAAGCAAAAGCGAAAGCAAGTGAGAGAGGGAGAGAGAGCGAGTGAGAGAGAAAGCAAGCGAGAGCGCTTGAGAGTGCGGGAGCGACTACGAGTGAGAGCGCGCCATTGCAGAGTGTTCCAAAAAAATATAAAACATACATCGCCCCAGATTACACTAAAGTGTACCCCTGCCTAATAGGGGTCAAAATAATGACAGTGTTGCTCGCTGCACTGTTTGCAACAATGACCTTTCTATTACCCATGGTGGGTGAAGACTGTAAAAGACATGTTGAGGTGAGTTTAACAGGTGTCATTCATTCATTAGCATAGCTAACGTTATTTAAACTAGCTGGCCAGCTGCTAAGGAGCTACCCTATTGCAGACATCCCACCTCTCCCAGAAGTCTCCCGCAAATTGATGGTGCTACCTCCCTGAAATGAGTTTTTGCAGGGTGGGATGTCTGGGAAGTTGAGGAAGGAAATTCAAAATGGCAACATAGGTCTGCTCACCTGCAGAGAAGTGATTATATCGAGGGATAAGCAGGAAGTCAGAATTAGTGGAGCACAGGTATCATAGAGGGTCATAGACTGGAGAAACTCGATGTAACAAAAAGCTAAAAGGTAAGACCATGATTGCATTTGAAAATAAAGGTAAGGATAGTGACATGGAGAATATTAATTCGGAGGCAATGTTGGTCAAGTTAAGGGGTATTTGATGAATGTGGAAAGGGGAAGGAGACAGTGGAGTGGGGTCTAATGTGGATAATGTTATGTTATGGAGGTAAGTGACCATAGCATTGGCAAGAATGTGGTCCCTTAATTCATTACAGGATCACAAGCTTGTGGTGGCAACTGAAGTCAGAAGTAGTAATGACAGGGATAAAAGGCAATGGGCTTAGCCATTTCAATATTTAGTTGAGGAGCATTTATGTACATCTTGCAATGCATGTTAGATAATCAATTGAGCAATTTATTACTGATGTACAGTGACTGAGCATTTATGTGCATTGTTGTATAAAGGGATCTTACTGTGCAAGTGCCCAGCTTCCTGAAAATGGCAATATACACTTAATGGCCACTTTATTAGGTACACCTGAACATCTGCTCATTAATACAAGTATCTAGTCAGCCAATCATGTGGTAGCAACTTAATACAAAACAGCATGCAGGCACGGCAAAAGATCACACTGGGTTCTACTTCTACAGCTAATATGTTGGCCACTGAGTGTAAAGACATAGGGAGGTGAAAATAGCATATGATAAACTTGCTTTCATCAGCCTCAGTGTTGAATAGAAGAGTTACGATCTCAAGGTGCAGCCTTTGAGTGGGCAGTATTTGGATCATAGTGTGCATTTCTGGTTATTCCACGACAGGAAAAGTATGGAGGGTGCAGGATATGTTCAATGGCTTGTTGCCTGGATTACAGAGATTGATTATAAGGAGAAGTGGTACAGACGTGCACTGTTTTTTTCTAGAGCATCAGAAGTTGAGGGGAAATCTGAGAGAAATATATAAAATTATGAAAGGCATACCTAGGATAGAAAGAGTTTCTTATCCCAGGTTGGAAATGACATAGTTTTAAGGTGATAGGGGTACAATTTAATATCATTAGATATAGGAGCAGAATTAGGCCACTTGGCCCATCAAGTCTGCTCCACCATTTCATCATGGCTGATCTATTTTCCCTATAAGCTCCAATTTCCTGCCTTCTCCCCATATCCCTTCATGCCTTGAGCAATCAAAAATCCATAAATCTATGCTTTAAACATATATAAATATGTTACCTTAACAGCCACCCGAAGCAACGAATTTCACAGATTCACCACTCTCTAGCTAAAGAAATTCCTCCTCAGTTCCATTCTAAAAGGCCACCTCTCTATTCTGATGCTGCATCCCCTAGTCCTAGACACTCCCACCACAGGAAACATACTCTCAACATCCACTTTATCAAGGCCTTTCACCTTTCAGTAGGTTTCAATAAGGTCACCCCTCATTCTTCTGAATTTCTGTGAACATAGACCCAGAGCCATCAAATGCTCTTCATATGACAAGCCATTCAGTTCTGGAATCACTTTTTTTGAGCATCCTTTGAACTCTCTGCAGTGTCAGCACATCATTTCTTAGATAAGGGGCCCAAAACTGTCCACAATATTCCAAGTGAGAACTCACCAGTGCTTCCTGAAACCTCAACCTTACATCCTTGCTTTTATATTCCAGTCCTCTTGAAATGAATGCTAACATCACATTTGCCTTCCTCACCACAGACTCAACCGGCAGATTCTTCTCCCTTTGTGTATCAGATTTCTGAATTTTCTCTCCATTTAGAAAATAGTCAACCCTTTTATTTCTTCTACTAAAATGCATGACCATACACTTCTTGACACTGTATTCCACCTGTCACTTATTTGTCCATTCTTCTAACCCATCTAAGTCCTTCTGTAGCCTCTCTACTTCCTCAAAACTACCTGCCCCTCCACCTGTCTTCATATTATCTGCAAACTTGGCCACCAAGCCATCAATTCCATCATTCAAGTCATTGACATATAAAGTAAAATGAAGCGGTCACAACATTGACCCCTGTGGAACACCACTGGTCACCTGCAGCCAATCTGGAAAAGGCTCCCTTTATTCCCATCATTTGTTTCCTGCCAATCAGCCAGCACTTGATCCATGTTATAATCTTCCTTGTAATACCATGGGCTTTTAACTTGTTAAGCAGCCTCATGTATGGTACCTTGTCAAAGGCCTTCTGAAAATCTAAGTACAGGACATCCACTGATTGTCCTTTGTCTAACTTGATTGTTACTTCTTCAAAGAATTCAAACAGATTTGTCAGACAAGATGTTCCCTTGAGAAAACCATGTTGACTATGGCATATTTTATCATATGCTTCCTAGTACCCTGAAACCACATCCTAAACAATCGACTCCAACATCTTCCTGACCACTGAGATCAGACTAATTGGCCTATAACTTTCTTTCTTCTGCCTCCCTCCCTTCTTGAAGAGTGAATGTCATTTGCATTTTTCCAGTCTTCTGGAACCATTCCAGAATCTAGTGTTTCTTGAAAGATCATTACTAATGTCTCCATAATCTCTTCAACCACCTCTTCCCAAACACTGGAGTGTACACTATCTGGTCCAGGTGACTTATCTACCTTCAGAACTTTCAGTTTCCCAAGAACCTTCTCTCTAGTAATGGGAGCTTCACATATCTGCCCCTTTCACACTCAAACTTCAGGCATACTGCTAGTGTCGTCCACACTGAAGACATGCAAAATACTCATTCAGTTCATCCGCTATTTTCTTGGCCCCATTACTACCTCTCCAACATAGTTTTCTAGTGGTCTGATATCCACTCTTGCCTCCCTTTTATGTATCTGAAGAAACTTTTGGTATCCTCTTTAATATTAATAGCTAGTTTACTTTCATATTCCATCTTTACCTTCTTAATTACATTTTTAGTTGTCTTTGGCTGGCTTATAAAATCTTCCCAATCCTCTAAACACCCACAAATCTTTGCTCTTTTATATGACCTCTCTTTAGCTTTTACATATGTTGACTTTCACTGCTCTTGTTAGCTATGGTTGTGTTATCTTGCCTTTAGAATACTTCTTCCTCTTTGGGATGTATACACCATTTGCCTTCTGAATTGCTTCCAGAAATTCCAGCCATTGCTGCTCTGCCATCATCCTTGCCAGTGTTCTTTTCCAATCATTTCTGGCCAACTCCTTTCTCATGAATCTGTAATCCCCTTTGCTCCATTGTAATACTGATACATCTGACCTTAGCATCCCCTTTTCAAATTTCAGGGTGAGTTCCATCATATTATGAGCATTTATCCCAAAAGGTTCCATTACCTTAAGCTTCGTAAGCAATCTGGTTCACTGCATAACACCAAATCCTGAATAACTGATCCCCCTAGTGGACTCAACCACAAGCTGCTCTAAAAAGCCATCGCGATAGCATTCCGGAATATTCCCCTCTTGGGATCCAGCACCAACTTGATTTCCCCAATCTACCTGCATATTGAAATCCCCCATGATGATTATAACATTGCCCTTTAAGCAGACAATTCTATCTCCCGTTGTAATTTGTGGACTACATCCTTACTACTGTTTGGGGGTCTGTATGTAACTCCTATCAGGATGTTTTTAACCTTGCAATTCCTTAGCTCTACCCACAATCATTCAACACTTTCTGACCCTTTTTCTAATGATTTGATTTCAGTTTTTACCAACAGAGCCACACCACTCCCTCTGCCTACATGCCTGTCCTTTCAATACAATTGGACATTAAGCTCCCTGCAATAATCCTCTTTCAGTCACGGTTCAGTGACATCAGTCTACAGCATCATACCTGCCAATCTGCAACTGTACTACAAGTTCATCTACCTTACTCCACATACTGCATGCATTCAGATATAATACCTTCAGTCCAGTATTCACCCTTCTCGATTTTGTCAGTCTTTTACATTGCAACTCATCCTGTCAACAGCAATTTTGCCCTATCACCAGCCTCTCCTTGCTAGGAGTTCTCACTACACACTGCCTCTGCTTGTAAACCAACTACCTCATCCTCAGCATTAATACTCCGGTTCCCATTCCCCTGCCAGATTAGTTTTAACCCTCCCGAGCAACTCTAGCAAACCTATACACAAGAATATTGGTCCCCCTTGGAGTTCAGTTGTAACCCGTTCCTTTTGTACGGGCCATACCTTCCCCAGAAGTGATCCCAATGATCCATAAATCTGAACCCCTGCCTGCTGCACTATTTCCTCAGCCACGTATTAGCCTGCCAAAACATCCTATTCTTACCCTCACTGGCACGTGGCATGATCCCCAATCCAGAGTTTACTACCTTAGAGGTCCTGTTTTTCAGCTTTCTACCTGGCTTTCTAAAATCTGTGTTCAAGACCTCCTTACCTTGTCTATCTATATCATTGAAACATATAAAATCCTGAAGGGATTGGACAGGCTAGATGCAGGAAGATTGTTCCCGATGTTGGGGAAGTCCAGAACGAGGGGTCACAGTTTGAGGATAACGGCGAAGCCTTTTAGGACCGAGATTAGGAAAAACTTCTTCACACAGAGAGTGGTGAATCTGTGGAATTCTCTGCCACAGGAAACAGTTGAGGCCAGTTGATTGGCTATATTTAAGTGGGAGTTAGATATGGCCCTTGTGGCTAAAGGGATCAGGGGGTATGGAGGGAAGGCTGGTATAGGGTTCTGAGTTGGATGATCAGCCATGATTGTACTGAATGGCGGTGCAGGCTTGAAGGGCCGAATGGCCTACTCCTGCACCTATTTTCTATGTTTCTATGTCATTGGTGCCAATATGTACCGAGACTTCTGACTGCTCACCCTTCCCCCTTGAGAATGCGAAGGGCCCGATCCAAGACGTAGGCACATCCAAGATTTAGGAGGCAAGGTGCTTTTTAACATACAGAGAAGAGTTGATGCCTGGAATGGCAGAATTAGATATGATAGCAACATTAAAGAGTCATTTAGACAAGCACCTGAACAGGTAATGGATGGAGGTGTATAGACCATCTGCAGGTAGATGGGATAGTTTAAGATGGCATCAGAGTTGACACAGACATTGAGGACTGAAATGTCTACATAAGATAAAGGAAGAGGAGGCATTAGCAATGGTCAGGGAGTAACTCCGTGAAAAGGTAGCACTGTTAAAGAAATTTGGAGAGAGTGGGAAGAAGTTAATAATTATAACAGACTTAGAAAACATGTTTCTAGCGTATTGGAACCTTAATATCTGTTGTAGAGAGCTTAATTTTTTCTTTATTATATTCAAGTTCATTTAATTTCATTAAACAAAACTCTGAATTTACTAATACTAGAAGATAAACAACATAACATGACTGTTATTGTTGAAAGGTGTTCATTCTTATATAGTGGAGAAGATTGTTTGAGTTCAGCAATATCGCTATCGTAATGATGAAGCCTTCCTACATTTTTGTAAATAGTGATTAAAGGAAATTATTACATAGTACTGTAATATAAGCTATCTAGTTGTCTCTTTATCACCAAGTGTCAAGGACCACCTGGATATAGTTCACAAAAATATCTGATGGAAGGATTAGAGAGTGGGATTTACCTTCTTCGATTTAAAGAGAAGGAAAATCTGGCAAACCCATACAGGCATGAGGTCCACCACATTAAATTTCACCTTCTGTACTCTGCCCAAGTGAAAATTAATACCCATGGTGTAAAGCAGAAGATTTATCACATATCAGGGAATTGTTTCATAGAATATTATTTGTGTTTTTGAAGTGACAACGCAGATTATGATCTACCTGTGGTTTGGCTCAATGGTTAGGAAATCAGACCCGTTTTGGACTTATAGTATGACTTGTTATGCTCCAGATGCTCTTTTCATTTTACAGAGTGCTCAAGGTTTATTGGATTTATTCCCATTCTAAATTGTATTCAACAAATACTAATCCTTCCAGCCGACACATAAAGCTGTGCAGCTTAGTCCAATGGACAACTGTTAAGTCACACATGCCATCTTGTATGAATGTCATTTGTTTATGAACTTTTAAATATGTCAAACACCAAAGGGGATTGGTCATTATTTTTGGAAAAAGGCATCTGTCAGCTTGTGGTGCAGCTGGAAGATAAACAATTTAAAAAAAAACAAGTTGATAAATTTGTGGAGGAATGACAGTAAACAATAGTGTTGAGATAAAAGATTTCAACAGCATTTTGAAGTTTGTGATGAAAGAATCTGCCCTAGCACTAGTATCAACCATGCATGTCAGTTAGAAAAATAATACTTCAAGAAAATTGTTCATATTTATCTTCAAAATGATGAAATCATAATTAAAATCATGTGTTCACTTTCTTTTTAACTAAATAAATTTAATTTTAATGCTACAGAGCAACATGTCAATATAGAATGCATGAGAATATGAATTTTTTGACTGAACATTTTCAAGTAATTTCTTTCACAAAATATTTTGAACCCTACTTTGAGATCATTTTCACACAAATAATTCCTTTAAGGTTTTGTTGAGATAGGTTGCATATCCAAGCATTACTACAAGATGTTAAAAATTAGTCAGGAATAATGCCTGTCTTTTTATTCCCTTCAGCCTCTCTAAGTAAATATTAAACTATGCATCAGCATTTCCATTATGGTTAGAATCAGATTAGGAATGTACCAGAGACATAAACACTAGTTCAAGTCCATATTTTGACAAGTACCAACTAGAATTTCATTGTACTTTAGATTTTGACCAAATATTAAAGCATATTTGTATGCTTTATATGTATCAAACTTCAAATTCCTTGGTGTCCACATTTCCGAGGATCTCACCTGGTCCCTGAACTCCTCCATCCTGGTCAAAAAGGCACAACAGCACCTTTATTTCCTGCGGAGCATCAAGAGAGCTCACCCCTGTCCTAGGATACTGATGAACTTTTACCGCTGTACCACTGAGAGCATACTCACCAACTGCATCTCAGTGTGGTATGGCAATTGTCCCGTATTGGACCGCAAAGCACTCCAACATGTGGTGAAAACTGCCCAGCAGATTATCGGCACCCAATTGCCCACCATTGAGAACATCTACCATAAACACTGCCTGGGCAGGGCGAAAAGCATTATCAAGGATGCATCTCACCCTAACCATGGACTTTTTACTCTCCTCCCATCTGGTAGGCGCTACAGGAGCCTCCGCTCCCGCACCAGCAGGCACAGGAAGAGCTTCTTCCCTGAGGCTGTGACCCTGCTAAACCTCACATCACGGTGCTAAGCAGTATTGCACCTACATTGTACTGTCTCAGTAGTTTTATATTTGTATGCTGTAGCACTTACTTTTTTTTCACAGTTATTTTGTAAATAACACTATTCTTTGCATTTCTGGACAGATGCTAACTGCATTTCATTGACTTTGTATCTGTACTCAGCACAATGACAATAAAGTTGAATCTAATCTAATATTTCAGTATTGCAATAATCTCACTGGAATGTTAGTTTATAATATTACATATTAAAAATATCAAAAATGCAATACTTTAATGTCTTTTTCTCCATCTACATACAGAAACTTATGTGTTACATTTTTCTCTAATTGGACTTCTAACTTGAATTTAAGAAAAGATTACCGTCAAAGATTAGAATTGCCAGTTTTATCCATATTTATTGAGCCTGCAATAATTTCAGTTTTAAGAATTAATTTCAATTTTATTGGAACAGGCAGGGTTATACCTGACTTCAAAGAGTTAAATTATAAGATCTATTACTTTCCAGTGAACTGTATCAAAGACTTCATTAAAATCTCAGTATTACCCTAGCAAAGTTTTTGGTTTGTGTTAAAGGTGTGATAAATCTCAAGTCTTGCTGGCTGGAGTCAGCATTTCCATTCCGAACAACCAACATTGAAACTATAGCATTTCTTAAACTTCCAAAAATACAAATCTGAGATTTGCAAAGTGACAGATGGTACCAAATCAATCACTGCTTAACTGCTGGACTCCCCATGGAATCCAGTGGCAAAGGCCTGTGTTGTCTGTGTTGCCAGTGCTGGTTGTTCGACAAACAGAGAAGGCTGTGGAGAGAGTAGGATTCATTATTGTGGGATAAGTAAATACGTTGTGAACAGGTGAAAGCATTAAAAGGAGCAGAAAGTGACAAGGGTTTTGGAGAGGTCGCAAAAGGAAACGGAGAAAATGAGAGCAGATCATGGTGGGTGGTGTTGCAGAGGAGGATTGAAGTTGAACAAACCACTGTGATGGAGAGGGATTTTGTGGGTCTGGACAAAACACACATGCTCTCCTAGCTCATGAGCAGTCTTCAAACCTTCTACCCAATCTTCATTAAAAATGAAAAAGCTTTTGTTTTATTTGGTTGTCCAGCACATATTGTCATTTATTCTCTACTTGTATTGGCTCCTGAATTGAGAAGGTAGCTATGAATCAACCAACTTCAGAATCAGAATCAGATTTATTATCACCGGCATGCGACATGAAATTTGTTAACTTGGCAGCAGCAGTTCAATGCAATACATAATCTAGCAGAGACAGGAAAAAATAGTAATAATAAATAAAATAAAACATAATAAATAAACAAGTAAATTACACATGTTGAATGTCTGTCTGTCTAGGTACCATATCCGATGTGGACATTGGTGACCATGGTTTGCCATATAGATCTAGCCCTCGTTTGTTGGGCGACTTCCATTTGCTCAATGTGTAGCCACCTGGCTAGGCTTTTGATGTACATAAGCCAAGGTCTTCCTCTCAGTTTGCTCCCCTCGATCTTTCCAGACAGTATGAGTTTTTCTTGTTCATCTTTCCGCATGATGTGTCCTAGGAATCTGAGTTGTCTTTCTCTTATTGTTGGTATGAGTGATTTAACTGCTTGGGCTCTTCTGAGAACTTCTTCATTTAATGTGTGTGTGGTCCATGATATTTTTAACATTCTCCTGTAGAACCATACTTCAGCTGCTTCTAGTGTCTTTTCCATTGCTGGGGAAATGGTCCAGCATGCACTGCCATAAGTCAGGATAGAATAAATATAGCACTGCAGTATTCTGTTTTTAGTGTACATGCTCATCTTTCTGTCTCCAAGAAGACAGAAAACATGGTCATCTCCAGAAAGACAAACATCCCACAATGTGTGATCAAGATCGGAAATACAAACATCAAACAAGTCAACAAATTCAGATATCTTGGCAGCCTAATAACAAGTGATGGCAGGTGCGACACAGATATCAAATATAGAATAGCAATGGTGAAAGAAGCTTTCCAAAAAATGAAGACCATATTAACTGACATATTGAATAAATTATTAAAAAACATGCAAAAACAGAAATACTGTATATTAAAAAAGTGAGGTAGTGTCCAAAGCTTCGAAGTCCATTCAGGAATCAGATGGCAGAGGGGAAGAAGCTGTTCCTGAATCGCTAAGTGTGTATCTTCAGGCTTCTGTCTCTCCTACCTGATAGTAACAGTGAGAAAAGGGCATGCCCTGGGTGCAGAAGGTCCTCAATAATGGACACTGCCTTTCTGAGGCACCGCTACCTAAAGAAGATCCTCAGTACTTTGTAGGCTAGTGCCCAAGATGAAGCTGACTAGATTTATAGCCTTCCGCAGCTTCTTTCGGTCCTGTGCACTAGCCCCTCCATACCAGACAGTGTTGCAGCCTGTCAAAGTGCTCTCCACAATTTTTGAGTGTATTTGTTGACATGCCAAATCTCTCCAAACTCCTAATAAAGTATAGCCGCTGTCTTCTCTGCTTTATAACTACATCAATGTGTTGGGACCAGGTTAGATCCTGAGATCTTGACACCCAGGAACTTGAAACTGTTCACTCTCTCCACTTCTGATCCCTCTATGAGGATTGGCATGTGTTCCTTCGTCTTAGCCTTTCTGAAGTCCACAATCAGCTCTTTCATCTTACTGACGTTGCGTGCCAGGTTGTTGCTGTGACACCACTCCACTAGTTGGCATATCTCACTCCTGTAAAGCCCTCTCGTCACAACCTGAGATTCTACCAACAAAGGTTGTAACGTCAGCAAATTTGCAGATGGTATTTGAGTTATGCCTAGCCGCAAATCATGTATATACAAAGAGTAGAGCAGTGGGCTAAGCAGACACCCCTGAGGTGCACCAGTGTTGATCGTCAACGAAGAGGATATGTTATCACCAATCTGCACAGACTGTGTTCTTCCGGTTAGGAAGTTGAGGATCCAATTACAGAGGGAGGTACAGAGGCCCAGGCTCTGCAACTTCTCAATCAGGATTATGGGAATGATGGTATTAACTGCTGAGCTATAGTTGATAAACAGCATCTTGACCTAGGTGTTTGTGTTGTCTAGGTGGTCTAAAGCCGTGCGAAGAGCCATGGAGATTGCGTCTGCCTTTGTAGGCACCCAGCTTTCCAAAAATGGATTTATCAACCCCTTTCCACAGAAGTTTTGTCTCCCAGCCTATCCCTGGCCTCTGTTCAAATAAGCAATGACTAGGTCTGACACAGGTTTCATATGATACAATCGCATCTCACTTTCTCTAAAACCCATTTGTTTGTTAATGGATAAGATTCCTTGCGCATTTTATTTGACAAAAAAACAGGTTGAGAGACAAGCAGAATTCTTTTTTAGCTACCTGTAGTTAAGTTCTTCAATATTATGAAAGAAAAATGAATGCAAATTTCTGTTAATTCTTATAGGGGAAAAAGATATAACAACTGTTATGACAGTATTCTGTTTACAGGGAGAGAAGGGTGGTGATGGTTGGCCATGAGGCAGTGTTCTCTGCTGTGGGTTGGTTGAATGTCATTGATGTGGTGGGCAACAGTTTGGAGGAAGTAGAGGATGATGGCTTGAAAAGGATGTTTAGAGAAGCCTGTGGCAAGTTTTGCCACTTTTCTTCATACGACTCCCACAGGTCAGTTCCAGACATAACCTCTGCACTACATTCCACTTTGGGTTTTATTCCATTTTGTGATTATTATATCCATAAATCAAAAAAGCCTTGCCTGTTTTAGAAAAAATTTTTAACAGTTTCACACTAATATTTCTTAAAGTTTTCTGACTTTCATATTTTAACCCAGCTGCTGTCAGTTCCTTTGTTAGCTCCAGTATTCTCTTATTTGTTGGTTCTTCAGTCCCTGACAATAAAAACTTCCTTTATTCCTTCCACATCGACACCATCATTTGCCAAAGAAACAATGACATTCTGGATGCTGCCTTCACGAGGGAAGCCTTTGAAACCATCCACTGCTTCAGGCCAGAATTTCTTCAAAACACCATCCATCACTTCTTTCCTTATTTCATCCCAACCATCTGATACAGTGTCAATTATATCCTTTGTGGTTCACTTCTTCCATGGAACAATGAGTGATAGCAAATCATCTTCTTCAGTTTCTCTGATATGAAAACACAGCATATCATACAAATTATAATCCTTGAACGCTGAAAGGGCATCTTGGTCCATAGGCTCAATATGCTGTTGGGAAGCATAAATATCACAGATTTTTCTATATACATCAACAATGGACTCCAGGTAACCAATAACCTTTCTCCTTCATCTATTGTATAATCACACATTTAATGCATCCCTTCATGTAGTATTAGCATGTGCTTGTTATTATCAAGTCCTCTGTATTAAGATTTATAGTATACTGGCAAAGCTCCCTTCAATGAGACTTTAATCTTGCCAAGCTTTTCCAAATGATAAATAAAGCACCTGAATATCATCCCTTCTCATGTATGATGCTAGAGGAGAGAGCAGAAATGTGGACATTTTGATTCATCCAGCTGAGGGCAAATCAGAAGCCATGGTTTACTTCAGAGATCCGCACATTGCTGAGAGATTGGGATACGTGATCGCTCTCAGGGAAGCAAGGACTGTGCTTTCCCGCTCCATCAGAAAAGCAAAATGCAGACATTCTCAGAGAATTTACAGCCACTTCTACAATACCAGGGACACAAGGCGCTTGTGCAAGGAATTCAGAGGATTACAGACTACAAGTCTCTCCTGCATGTCAGTGACAAGGATGCCTCACTCCCTGACAGAATGAATGTCTTTTACACCTAGTTTGATGCACAGAATAAAGTGCTGATGAGAAAGGCATCCTCCCCCCACCCCCCACCCCCCCAGGGGGGCAGACACTCCGTCTCACTGAAGGTGAGGTGAAAAAAATCCTGGCCGGAGTCAACCCATGCACAGCTGCGGGGCCCAGTAATATACCAGGTTGGGTTCTGAAAGACTGCACAGCCCTGCTAACAGTGGTGCTGACAGATATATTCAACGTCTCTCTGGAACAGTCAAGGTAGTAACCATCATTCCAGTGCCAAAGAAAGAGACAGTAATCTGCCTAAATAATTATCGTCCAGAGGCATTAATAACAGCAATTATGAAATGATTTCAGCAGATAGTCATGGAGCACACTAAAGCCTTTCTCCCGGCTACATTGGACCTTTTCCAGTTCACTTATTGCTCAAATCGATCCACTGACGATGCAATAGCCTCTGCCCTCCACTCTGTCCTAGTCAACTCCAATGGGGTCTTATATGCCAGATTTCTGTTCATAGACTTCAGTTCAATGTTTATCACATTAATAACCCAGAAACTGGTGGGGAAATTGTCCTCACTAGGACTAAACACATCCCTCTGCTGCTAGGTATTGGACTTGTTAACAGAAAGGCCACAGTCAATCAATGTGAGCAGCAACGTCTCCCATCCCATTACGCTGAGCAGTGGTGCTCCCCCGGGGCTGTGTGCTCAACCCACTGCTGTCCATCTATGCCTGTATCACAGGATTCCCCTCAAACTGTGTTATCAAGTTCTCCCGAATGACACAACAGTGGTTAGCCTCATCAAGAACGATGACAAAACGGAGAACAGAGAGCAAGTGGAGCGGCTGGTGGATTGGTGTGAGAAAAACAACCTAAGCCTGAACATGGAGAAGGCCAAGGAAATCATTGTGGACTTCAGGAAGGTGCAGATGAACAATCCTCCTCTGTGAATACCTGGCTCCTCTATAGAGAGAGTTAAGTGCACCAAGTTCCTGGGAGTTCACATCACAGATGATCTCACCTGGTCCCTTAATATCATCTCCGTGAACAAGAAGGCACAACAGCACCTCCACTTCCTAAGTAGATTGAGGCAAGCAAGGCTCCCCCCACCCACACATACCCGACACTTCAACTGGATTTTATAGAAGCATCATTGAGAACATCCTGACAAACTGTATTTCAATGTGGTATGGGAGCAGCCAGGCATCAGATCAGAAGTCCCCATAAAGGACTGTGAGAACAGTGGAGAGGATCATAGGGGTCTCCCTACCATCCATCGGGGACATTTATCAAGAGGGACCTTAGTATTATTAAGGATCCCACCCATCCATCCAGCATTCTCTTTGACTTTCTACCATCAGGCAGGAGGCTCCAATGTATAAAAAACAAGAACAGTGAGGAAGGAGAACAGTTTCTTCCCTCAGGCCATTGGACTTCTGAACTCCCTGCTGTATTGCATTCAAAGTGTCACTGGTTAATCTGTTCTGTACCTTACAGTATTTAAGTTTTGCACTTTAGTTTGTTATTTATGCATGATTCATCTGTAGGTTCTATCCTTGTTTTCATAAGTTATCATATGTTATATGTACTTCTGGGCTTTACACCCTGGTTTGGAAAAGCATAGTCTCGTTTCTATATACATTATATGGTTATAGATGTTATATACATGTATATAGTTAAATGATAATAAACTTGACTTGAGATGATTTAACATTTGGTCAATTTCTTCTCCATCACCCAATTTCTATCATCTGCGATGCTTTTCAGTAGTCAAAGTTTCGTATCTTCCTCATCATTTTGTTTTCTTCAATAGGCATAGTCATTAACTCTGCTGTGCCAAATGCCTGGGCAGTAGTGTATATCTTCCTTAGAACGTGGAACAATGCAGCGCAGTACAGGCTAGTCATCCGACAATGTTGTGCCAACCTTTTAACCTATTCAAATATCAATCTAAATGTACCTTCCCACATACCTCTGCATTTCTCTTTCACCTATGTGCCTAGTCTCTTAAATGTCCTTAATGTATCCCACACAAGATGCTAGACTCTGCATGTCGAACAGCATCTATGGAGTGGAATAAATGTTTCATAATGTTAATAAATGTCAACATTTCAGTCCTTGATCAGGGCTGGCGAAGGTTCTTGATCCAAAACCTCAATTATTATTATTCTTCATAGATGCTGCCTGACTTGTTAAGTTCCTCCAGCATTTTGTGTATATTACTCTGGATTTTCAGCATCTGCAGGATCTCTTGTGTTTCTATCTTCTACCAACGTCCCTGGCAGCATATTCCATGCACCCGCCATTCTATGTGGGGGGAAAAAATCTACCAATTACATTCTCCTGATACTTTCCTCCAATCACCTTAAAATGATGCCTTCTGGTATTAGCCATTTCTGCCCTGGGGAAAAAAGTCTTTGGCTGTCCACTCTACCTATGTCTCATATATATCAAGTCAGCTCTCATCGTCCTTTACTCCAAAGAGAAGAATCCTAGTTGCCCAAGCTATGCTCATAAGATATGCACACACTTTCTTCATTTCCTTACTTTTCAAAATATCTGGTGTCATCTCTAATATAACAGCATTTTTTTCTTAGGTGGGGACAAATATTGAAGTTGATGCTTGCCATCTAGCTGCCATACTTATTAGATGGGATTGCAAAAATTCATCAGCACGCTGCTTATCTTCAGAAGCTGATGCATGCAGAACACCGATATCTCATAGACAGCTGCTTTCACTTTATTTTGCAAGATGTAAAATGAGTTTCTTCCCCCCTCGTTGTAGCAATTGGAATATTCATGTAGTGATGAGTTACATAAAACTCTTTGTGGTAGCAAATGTTCATTTTGTGAATATATGCTAACTAGACAAGTGTCTAATGAAAAAGGTGGAATCTGCTGAACTATGAGTTGAATACAGAGGTTAAATGGATTTATTTTGAGGAGCTAGCAATGACAAGATGATCTGAAGGGCCATCTACTTTGTATGATTTTGGGATTTTTATGGCAGAATAATGTAGTTTAACACTGGGGTACTGTTTTTGAGTATGTGACAATCGTACCAATGTTCAATACATCCGGCCCAGTGAATATTATCAAGAAATTCTAATGTTAATTTGCAAAAGATTGTGACAAAATTGAGCACAATGAAACTGTTGTCTCCATTGAACTTCTCAGGAGAATGAAAAGGGTAATGAAAATGTGGCAGCTATTAACTTTGTCTTCAGAGAAAGAATTTTAATTATTCTTGATTATGCATCAAATTGTAATGAAAATGTCGTTATCAGGCTGAACAGGCAAATTAGAAATGACATTTTCATTCAAACTTTACACTTCCCAGAGAAGCATGAGGCAAAACAATCAGACTGACATGCTTCTGAAATATTTATTACACTTTCTCAGCTGCTTGCTTCAATCACATGCTAAATAAATGATATCCTTCAAAAGGGAGGGCTGTTAAACTCAGAACCTTAATGCTATTGAAAGTCAAAAGCTGAGTTCATTACAATATTTAGTTACTAATATCTGGAATGTCTATATTATTCAAAGGTGTATGCTTCCTGCTAAAACGCTCTTCAGTTTTCTCTTTTTAAGTGTATTTACAGAATTTGATGACATAGGCATTACTGAATCCAGCAGTAACTGCCCATGATTAACTGCCCTCTGGAAAGTAGGGATAATCTGCTTTCTTTAACTGCTGCAGATCGTCTGATGAAGATTCTCCTGCACTGCTCTTGGAAGCGATTTCCAGGGATTCAGATGTAGCACACATGAAGGAATGGCGCCATATTCTATGACGTGGAGGGGAACATGGAGACACTGATTTCCACATCCACCCGCTGCTCTTGTCCTTCCTGCAGTAGAAATTGCATTTAGGAATACTGATCAGAATGGCCAGCAAGTGACTAATTAGATGGATGGGTCCCTGATCAAATTGTCCTTCCTGGAATGCTGGGCAAGTTTCACCATTACTGTTAGAAATACACACACACAATGTTCCATCAGTGATTGTAGATAGCAGAAGGCTCTGGGTAGACATTAATTTCAGGATAGCTAACTTCTGTCCAGCTCTCATTAATGCAGTAGTAATATGGCTGGGGCTGTTAAATCTCTTAGTCAATGGTAATCCATAAAACAGGGAGGTGCCAAACTTGCCAGTTGTAATATTGTTCAATGGCAAGGTTGGTAAGGGAACTCTGTCATTCTGAGGATGGTCTTTGCTCAGGATGAATGCTACTTATAAGCAGTCACCAAATTTAGCCTTCTCTTCATTGGTGAGACCAAGGGCAGAATAGGTAACAGCTCTATCTGTCTGTCTGTCTCTCATACTCTCTCACACACCCTTCTTTCCAATCCTCACCAGTTGTCCATCACTCACCCACTCCTCCCACCGAGTCCCCTTCACCACTCTGCCCATCTACTCATCCTACCTCCTTTATTTGGTTCCATGTTCCGTCTTCCTCTTCTAACAGATTCCAATACCTGCGGCCCTTTATTGCCTCCACCTATCACCATTGGCCACTGACACTAGTTCCACTCTTCAACTTACGTGTCCCCCCCAGCCATCTCCACCTGCGAATCAATGTTCTTCACCTAGATCCACCTACGACTTGCCAGCTCCTGCCCCAACCCTTCCCGTCATCTCTCCTCTCTTCTACTCTTTCTTTCCAGATGAAGGGTCTCAACTTGAAATTTCCACTGCCCATTTCTCTCTACAGATTTTATCTGATCTGCTGATTTCCGCCAGTGGCTCTTCCTTTTCTCCAGAGTCCAACACCTTCAGTTTTTCATGTCCCCTGCTTACAACTCATGCACACTACACTGTCAGAAACTTCCCTGATGTCATGAATAATGATACCTACCTTCCAAGAAGCTCTTTGCGATCTTTTCTTTGGAATTAGTGCCCAAGGACTCAATGATCTCATCTATATTTCAGAACAATTTGTCCATTTTTGACCAAGTCGCTATATAATTTAAGATGATTTTGTCATCTCTCAGGTGGCTGGTGGTGAGAGTCACATATGTAAATATCATCTTTTTGAGTATTCATTATCAACCGAAACCAAGTCAAGGTGTGAGCCACTGGTTTCCCCGCAGGCATTCCTTGTTCATCGTCCCTATCATATTTCAAACCATGTCAAATGTAATATTTGATGTCTGCTTGACATAGGCCTCAAAGCCTAAATGTTATCAATGGAAATATTCCTACAAGATATTCTGACAGTGCCTGTGTACAGACAATTTCCTTTAATGGGAAAGTAAGGAGCAGGCAGTTCTTGCTAACATAAATGAACGATGGAATCCAAAGCTCTTCTTGGACAAGGCTGCACGCACGAATGAATTGTCATGCTAAATAGTTCATGTTCATGAATAATTATTTCAATAGTGGCTCCATGAAACTGAATCCTATAGCTCAACAAGAGCATTGACAATTATGATATCTGCATACAGTACATCCAGCAACAACTACCTCTTCTTCACTGATTACTTCTGCCCTTTTCATGTCCAGTATCAGTGTCTAATCCCATACTTGTATCTTTCTGCACCTTCACAGACACTTGCATTCATTGATTTGGGTGAATTGGTGGTTTGACGTAATTGTTCTCCAGAACCAATTTTCACTTTTATTTTTAAAAGTGATGTTGCATGAGCAGGTGATATTAATGCTATCTGAATCATTGCTCTAAGATAATTTTCTGCTGTTGAACCAGGAGTCGGAAGCCCTATCAATCAACAGTGTACACTGGGAATGCTGACACCCAATGTCTACAGTTTTATAACTGGCATAAGCATACATAAATCTCCAAAAGAGAGCACCAACTGGTGAAACTCTTCACTGGCAGTGATAAATTGGAAAATGATCTCTTGTCTATCAGCACCACTACAGAGTGTCTTTGATTCATGGCATCTAACTCTAGCTAACTGCACTCTACAATCTACATATCTGTTTCATGTAGCCTACAAGCTTCAAGATTGCAGTCAGCACATTGTTGCAGTTTCTCAAATGTATGTCAGCGCGGGCCATCTCATTGCTTAGTATTGTGTTAGCAATACTTCCACTATTTACAGAACAAATTCCAGACAAGCATTCACTACCAGTCTGGATTTCACACAGAGAGCAATTCCTTTTTATTTTAGTAAAGAAGAATGACTGTAGACAAATAAGCTGATACAAGTTTAGTTTGACACTTGTTCAGCTTGTTTTCTACTGGTTAGGCATGCTAATAAAATTCTTGAAGTATTTAAACTTTTTTTTATCTTTAGATAATAGTCTATATATGTTTCTGAATGTGTTGAAATGTCAAAACTGTTCAGGGCTTGACAGCTTGGGCAACCATTGGAGTCAGCAGGTATTGCTTGTCAAAAAATAATTCCGTGATTTTATGAGAAGCAGGCAGTGGGATTATTCTGGCCTTGTCAACCCCTACATGATCCAAATATGGTTCAGAAGTGCCTCCCCACCAGGGTTATGACGACCTCCTGAGCACAATGTGCAGCTGTCTGAACCATTCTAGAAGTCAGCATAAACCTTTTATGTGGGCATCAATTCAGTGTTCCTTACCCATGCTTCCAGGTACCTCCTAAAAATTCCAGTGGACTTGTTAATTTAAGCAATACTTATTTTGATGACTACTGATTTTAGACTTACTGGTCTGCACTTCCCTATTTTTAAACTATTCCTCTTTTGGTTCGAAAAAGGTGTCCCACTTACCACCCTCCAATCTGTAAAATCCACCATTTCCAAACCATTTGGTTTAATCCATTGGGAAATACGTTATAAGCCCATAAAAGCTGTTTGCTTTTTGCCTCATTCATTTATCTAGCACTAAGTTTTTACTAATACTGATTTCCTTCAGTTGCTTCTCTCTAAACTCTTGGCTCCCTCACTTATATAGAAAAATAAAACATTCCTGCAGGTTTTTAATCTATAATTTTTATAGATTATAGCTATGCAGCAGGGAAACAGGACCTTTGAACCAACCCATCCATGCGAACCAACTTGCTCAACTGAGCTTGTCTCATTTGACAGTGTTTGGCCTATATCCCTCTAAACATATCCTGTCCAAATGTCTTTTAGATTTCATTAGTGTATCCATCTCTGCTACTGGCAACATGTTCTATATACTCAGCTACCTCTGTGCAAAAACCTCAGCTCTCCTTTAACTTTTTCTCTTCTCGCTTTCAACCTATGCCTCTAGTTTTGGTCTCCTCTAACCTGAGGAAGACTGTGGCTATTCGTCTTATCTATGCACCTCATGATTTTTAGAAATATCAATTGAATTGTGTTTAATTGTTCTACGTTTTTTAAAATCCTACCTCTTCCCCCCAACATAATTTCAGCTATTTCTGACTGTAATGGCTAATATTTGTCTTCATTAACTTTTTTGTCATCACACATTTATAAACTTTGTCAGCTTTTAGGTTTCCTGTGAATATATCCTCATATTTGATCATCTTCCTTTTAATCAATCTTCCTACCCTCCTATACTGAATGCTGAACTATTGCCAATTCTCAAGGCCAGCTGCTTTTTTATTTCTCTGGCAGCTGCACATGCCTCCTCTTTCACTCTCCCACTATCCCAAATTTCCTTTGTAAGCCACAGCTGAGCCCTCTTTCCTGACTTATGTATTCAATCAGAATGAGTAATTTAAAATCGTATAGACATATTTTAAATACTATCCATTTCCTATCCACCATTAACCCATTTAGTAAAGTTCTGTAAGCTGCCATAATCAATTCATGCTTCATACCTTTGCAGTTTCCTTCATTCATTTTCAGGACCCTGATTTCTGATTCTGCTCTCCACTTTAATGAAGAATTGCTTCTTGGTCTGCAAATACATAGGCAGATTGGATGTGAATAAGCATTAAGTCATGGGAAATTATGAAGAGTTTCAACCTGTTTCATAGACGTAACTGAAGAATGGGTAGCCAAGGCATTCCAGGAGGTGGCTTGGCAATTATGAAGCAGCACTAATTTCACCTGCTTTGTTAATTTACCATAGCCATCTGAGTTTATCAAGTCTGGAAAATCTCACTGCTGAAGCAAATTGAGGATAGCTAGACAGTAAATGCCACCACCTTCCTCACCTTACCAAGTCCCTTGTTTGAACTTACTTGATGCTACAGCCTTGTCTTAGTTGGCTCCTCCTCTGGCTGGAAACCAGGACTAGGCTGAATTTTAGATGGGGAAACTGTCAGAATATAGTATTACCAACAAATATGTCAATGTTGTTGTTATGTTTTTAATCGGTACCTAATTACCAAATAACTAATTCAGTGCATTATGTATAACAATTTAGCCTTTATCCAGAGGCAACAGAAGTGATTAGATGGGCCAAGGTACTAATATTTAAAAAAATTATCTGCAAGTAGGCCATCAAGTTCATTAAAAGAATTATTGAATCTCCTTAGTATGTGAGCTTCTAGCTTTTCCATCCAAATCCTCTGCTGAAAAACCCAGGTCTAATATTCATAATATAAGCATCGTTTGGACATGAGTGTCTCTCGTGCAGCAGGAATACAAGGATATGAGAAGTAATTAAGTTTTTTTTTGTAGCTTGAGACAGACTTCCACATCCATCCTAACCTACCACTCATATCCATAGTTAAGTCCCAGGTACTTGGAACGTTTGATCAGCTCTTCCTTTCAAATCTACACATGAAAGGCAGTGATGCAACTGAGTCATTCTCTTAAACAAATGTCCCTCAGATAACTAACCTGGTGTGTAGTACAGCCAAAAATGTTTACATAAGCAAAATTATTTAAGTAAATAGAAAGAAATATGGATCCAGTAAAACCAGGTTCTTATCTACCAAAGCACATTTTATACTGTCTATGGAAAGCAGCCAGTGGGAATCATTCCAAGTTGCCCTTAGAAAAGGATTCCCCCAGTTTCAGCATGAACATAATGTGAGTCAATATTCCCAGAGGCAGGAACAGGTTTTTCATTAATGAGTGGATTTAATGGGTTCAAGTTTGTACACAGAGATGAAAAATATGTAGTTACATACCTGATTAGATCTATGAAGGCAGGAGAAGCCCTAGAAGAGGTCTTCTTGGAGAAAAAACATGGTGTTCATAATTGTTGGGCACGTGGCCAAGTGGTTAAGGCGTTCGTCTAGTTATCTCAAGGTCGCTAGTTCGAGCCTCAGCTGTGGCAGCATGTTTGTGCCCTTGAGCAAGGCACTTAATCACACATTGCTCTAGTCTGTACGAGGAGCGGTGCCCCACACAGACTTCCAATCTGCGCCTTGTAAGGCATGAAGATGCCCGACGCAGACCTCTCATGGTCTGAGTCAATGTTCCCTCCCTCCCCTCATAATTGGTTCTCAACCTTTGGTATATATCTGAATAAGAACAAAACTGATATAATGAGGGACAAGCTCACAGGGGACATGCCATCAGAAATTTGAAAAGGGAACAGACGGTGTTAGGACATTTCAGGGAGGCATTTTCAAGGTCTCAAAAATCAGTGGGAATCCAAGTTAGTATCACTGTGTCGAAGGAAGCACAGCTGCAATCAGTCGCAGAGTCAGTGCCTGAAGAAATACATGACAACCACATTTGCGGACTGGATGAGTCGCAAAGCAGTCTCTAATCAATAAAACTGTCATAGTGAAGATTAGGCTGAGGAAGCCAAATAGAGGAGTAACTTGTACTGAGAAATGAGAAACGAAATTCAATTTTGACTGGAGCAACACAGTCAGACTGGAGAAGGACAATGATCATTAGAATTAAACATCTAATTATACTCAGTTATAGGACAGCGCAAGGCAAAGCAGGCTATGAAAAGTATCTATTGGCTTTCAGGTCTTTTTTTTCTGAAAATCTGATATGAAGATGTGAATTAAAAGCAGGAACTGGTCACATGGCCCCTCTAGCATGTTTCTCTGTTCAATAATATTGTGGCTGATTTGACTGAATCGTCAGCCACCATGGCAGCAGCCACTCTACTCCTTCACCCGAGCCCCACTCCTCCACGCCAGGGCTTAAACATGCACAAAGAGCTCTGCTTTAGTGTCATAGTCATACAAAGTGGAAATTAATGGATCAGTATCCAGCCGCCTGGACCATTGATCTGAACGTATGTTCAAATTCCACCAAGGCAACTGAGGAGTTTCAATCCAAGACCTTAAATATAAACTACACTAAAAAGTTAAATTATATGGTGATCATAACATTATAAGAAATTAGTTTTATCTGTCACATGTACATTGAAACATACAATGAAGCATGTCATTTATGTCAACAACCAGCACAGTCTGAGGATGTGCTGGAGGCACCCAGCAGGTGTCACCAAGCTTCTGGCACCAACATACCATGCCCACAACTTACTAACCCTAATCCGTACATCTTTGGAATGTGAGAAGACACTGGAGCACCCAGGAGAAATCTATGCAGTCATGGGGAGAACGTACAAACTCTCTGCAAACTGCTGGGTGAATTGAACTCCAATGGATGGTCCTGTAAAGCATTGTGCTACCATGCTGATAGTATCATCGTAATGTCCCACCTATTTCACTGTTGAATTTCAAGACAGGGACTCTGTCAAACTCTCTATCCCATCAATACATTTAATGCTTTCTACAATAGCATGGCACTCATTTCAATGAAGAAGTATTTTTTATGTAAAGAATCATGTGATCTCCTCTACATCCTTTCTAAACTCTCATTGTCCCACTCCATTACAATGGACAGTGTATTCTAACTAATAAAAGAGGAAAGTTCTGAAAAAAAATAATGAAAGAGAGTTCTGCCAAAAGGACAATGGCATGTTATGTTCATTCTTGTCTTGATATGCCGCTTGATCTGCTACGTGGTTCAAGCCACTTTTGTTTTCTATGCAAATTCCTGTATCCATCATTTAATGCATTGTTTACAGTATTGTAACGAGTGCTTCAGCTAGGCCTAGTGTAGATGAAAATGGTATGGTTTGTTTTGCAGTGAGCTGTACTATAAACATAACTGAATCTCGGTTTCATTGTTTCATATATTGCCTTCCAGCATCAACTTTTTACTTCCCCTCACCCCTCCACCAAAAGATATACAACTGGTTAGTAACCAAGTTACAATGGCCCATTGTGATGGTATTGAGTTTGCTTACCGCAAAGTTCTGAACTCAAGCAAAGACCTTAAGCCCTATCGGATATAAACAGGCAGGAGGTCTCTCATTAAAGGGAGATTACACTGTAACCACCCAATCTTCAAAGACTAGCTTACTTCCCTGTTTATTCTCCACAGTGAGTTTAACTGCCAATACCTACGATTTGAGCAGTGGGCCCACTCTCCCACCAAGAAGAAGATACTTTCAGCTAACAAAACAGCTCAAGACACAGTTCATTTATTTTCAGTGATATGCATTTAAATCCAAACTATATTCTTAAAATACATTTAAAACTTATCAAGGGTTTTTATCTTAAATATTTCCAAATCACAAACCATTTCTGAATCACAAAGCATTTATAAATCTCAAAGTACAGAAGGATTTCCAAAACACAGGTACAATTCCTGTAAATTAAAAAAAACATGCCAATGCAGATGAACAAATCATCTGTCACAGGAATCAAAGCCAGAGGAATGGATTTTAGTTCACCACGTTTCTCTAATGTTGCCGGATGTTCCTTTACCTCTGCCCTAATAAAGCTGAACTGCTCTCTACATTTATACTCTTTTTGTACCACTTGGGAGACTTCACACTTATATGTTATTTCTTCAGAAATCCTTTTAACACAAATGGTCTAAAAATACTTGGAGAAACAGTTCTATAATTAATGCTGTCAAGTTAACTTCCTTGAGTGCATAGAACTCTCAACTATAAACAAATGAATTATTTGACATGCCACCTGTTCTGCAAAGTTCCTTGAACTAAACAATTTAGATTCAGCTTGTCTGTTTTGAAACAAGCCATTGTCTGATACTACATTCTCAAGCAGTAATAAATCAGGTGTAGTGACTTTCCACAGACAGAGAATCTTCTATATACAGAGCTTGTGTGCAAAGCCGTCTTTTTAAACTGCAAGCTGATTATTGCTTTCCATTTACATTTGAAGAACTGGCTCCCATTTATGACCAAAAATTACACAAACTGTTGTTGGAAGTTTAATTACAACTGTTTGATCATACATGCGGCAGCTACAGTGCTTAGAAGGTGAGCTTTGCACAAAACTAAGAAGTGAGTCCATCACACATCTCTCTGCAGGCATTCCTTTGATGCATGGGGTCTGCTAGACAGAAACATTAGATATTCTGCAGATGCTGGAAATCCAGGGCAACACATACAAAATTCTGAAGGAACTCAACAAGTCAGGCAGCATCTATGGAGTGACAGAAACTTCAACAGTTTATTCCTCGCCATAGATGCTGCTTGATCTGTTGAATTCCTGCAGCATTCTGTGTGTTAACCTCTGCTTGCGCTGGTCAAACATCATCCACGTTCTCAGCATTCTCCATATATATGCAAACTTGGAATCATTGAAGGGTGCTTCTTTTGTTTTTGATTTTTGATATAAGACATGTGACTGATTATCCTTTCAATAGCATCTTTCATGTTAGCTAACCAGCACTGGAAAGAACACTTCCTCACTTCATTTCAGAAACTGTGAGTGAAATGCAGAGTGAATGCCACACAATCAAACATGCTTCCTGTTGTACGAGAATTAAACCAAGATCTGTATTAGTTTAAATAGAACATCGTTAATACATCTTCATTATTAATGCTACATTATGGCTTAGCTGGAAGGAATATAGTTAGAAACATTGAGCTGTTTGTTGCCCGAATAATTTTTAATATTAATGTTACAGCAGAATAATACATTAAAGGAGGAAATCGCAAAGAAAGTAAAACAAGAAATGCTGAGACCGCTGTTCTTTAACTTAAAATCTTCAACGGTTTTTGTTTTGAAAGCACTATTCTAACAATAGGTTTGTGCCCTACATAAGGGCAGAGCACATTTCTAGGTGCTAACCGGAAAGCAGATAAGGAAATAAGGCCCCAGTTATTTCCCCTTTATTCCAAGCTAGACAGGTAGATGACTCCAGTCTCAGCGTAGCTGTAGTTGAAGGTGGTTTTATTATTCACCAACATGCTACAGTACTCAAGGTGCCTGTATGAAAAGACAATGCTTCTCAGTGGTCTAACAAAAGACAGATTCAAACACTGATCAAAGCTGCCTTGACATTCAACAAATTGCTTCTAACAAATAAATGAATGAATATACAAGCAATTAAAAATGGCTGAACTGATGGCAAAAGCTAATATGCCCGCTTCCCTGCCGCTGCTACTGTGTGGTAACCGGAACCTCCGGAGCAGAAGGCCCCGAATCCTCGGCTTTGCTTGTTTCGGCGGCCGGGGTTAGGTCAAAGGCGCTTGGCAGAGGATGGCGCTCGGGAGGCTGTATCGGAGGGGCTGGTCGGAGGCTCGAAGTTTCCGGATGGACGGACTCAGTGTCAGCTGTGGTCAGCTGCTTCCAATGCATCGGCAATTGTCGGTGCCTGGAGGTTTATGGCAGGGAGTTTCTCCCTTTTGCCGCCTGCTATCGGGGACTCGGGAGTCGATCAGGACTTGAGACTTTTTTTTTACCGTGCCCATGGCCTGTTCTTTATCAAATTATGGTATTGTTTTTCACTGCTGGATCTATATGTTATAATTATGTGGTTCTGTCAGTGTTAGTCTTTGGTTTGTCCTGCTTTCTGTGATATCACTCTGGAGGAACATTGTATCATTTCTTAATGTATGTATGCATTTCTAAATGACAATAAAGAGGACTGAGTGTTCTCATAATCTAATCTAATGCGATAATGAGTAATCAACAACAGCTGTGAATTTACAATTTAGCAGTGAGATCTAATAATTAGAAAATAAAATAACAACCCAAATCAGGAAAGACATAACATTAGTATTGCTCGCATTTTGACAGTTGAAACTATTTCCACTGGAGTTGACTTATCTGAAGTAGAGGTCCAAAGAATTAAAGCAGACACAATGATCATTTTCTCACTACCTAATAAAGAATATGGTTGGTGTCTGTGGTGGCCAGTGCTATCATGTTTGCTATTGTGTGCTGGGGCAGCAGGCTGAGGGTAGCAGACACCAACAGAATCAACAAACTCATTCGTAAGGCCAGTGATGTTGTGGGGATGGAACTAGACTCTCTCACGGTGGTGTCTGAAAAGAGGATGCTGTCCAAGTTGCATGCCATCTTGGTCAGTGTCTCCCATCCACTACATAATGTACTGGGTGGGCACAGGAGTACATTCAGCCAGAGACTCATTCCACCGAGATGCAACACAGAGCGTCATAGGAAGTCATTCCTGCCTGTGGCCATCAAACTTTACAACTCCGCCCTTGGAGGGTCAGACACCGTGAGCCAATAGGCTAGTCCTGGACTTATTTCATAATTTACTGGCATAATTTACATATTACTATTTAACTATTTATGGTTCTATTACTATTTATTATTTATGGGCAACTGTAATGAAAACCAATTTCCCCCGGGATCAATAAAGTATGACTATGTATCATCGGATAATTTGTGATTAGCTTTTTTAATGTGGTGGAGTAATGTTGGAATGTGATGCTTTTGAAAGTCAGGAAAGAGACACAAAACTCAGTGCTTCATGATCATTTTACAAAGAATTGATAGAACAAAGTAAACAGGAACAGAATAGCAATAGAGCTTTACTAGTTGAAGAGTAAAAGTAAAACCACAATTGAAGAAGAAGACTAAGATGCACTGCTTTACGTTTAGCTATTATGTATCTACAGAGATAAGGGAAAATCCATTCAAATTTATAGATAAGAATTAACCAATTAGAAAGCTATTGTCAAATTCTGTAGTTAACAAATGAGAAAGCATGTATTTAAATGAAGTAGAACAAAGAAACTTCCAGAGCTTTCCAGAATTATACTTTGTGTTGCCACCAGAGGCAGAGTAAACCGTTATTCAAGATTCAAGTACATTTATTATCAAAGAATATACAAATCATACAATCTTGAGATTTGCTTGCTCACAGGTAGCCACAAAACAAGAAACCCAAAAGAACCCAATTAAAAAAACAAAAAGGATAAAAGTAAAAATAAAGTACCAACGCTTAATGAGTAAGAGAAAGAAAGAAAAATACAAATCATGCAAACAATTGAAGCAAACAACAGCATTCTGAACCAAAGTTAGTCCTCAGATTCGAACACCAGAGCAGCCCAGAGTAGGCCCAAAGCCTCACTTATCAGTACATCATACTAGTAGCATGGAGTACAGTAGCCAGGGCAGTCTTCATAGCTTCAGCATCATGGAGATTACCATAACGGAGAACCAGCGAAATCGGCTCTCATCCCAACTGACATGTTGTCTTTTCAGTCTATCTGGACCAACGTTTAAATTGACCAAACAACGTAACAGCGAGAGGCTCCAGTGACATGGAGAGCGGAGTGAAGATTGTGGAGAGTGAGTGAAATCACCTCTCACCTCAGATCTAGGCCGGCGTTTAAATTGTCTAAACAGCGTATGGTACCTTGCATTAGGACTCAGCTGCTGTGAAAGGCTCCAGGCTTGGACCACGCCATCCAGCAACTCGCTCTGGGCCCAGATTTCATCACCCTGCCTGAAGCCGCTCTCAAGCTCTTCAGATCAGCTCGGTGTCCAGGATGATCCAACCTCGTACCCAGGCCAGTTGTATAGGCATTGGAACTCCATCTATAACGATTCTGCAACACTCCATTTCAGCTCATCCTCCAAACTCGCCTCACAATCACTTTCCCCTTCGTTGTTTGTGGTGATAATTTAACACAGTTTATCTCAGAAAATGTATTTTTAGTGATGTCTTAAGTCAGATTTCTTAGCTTTTTGACTACAAGAAAGCTGCCATACACTTTCGGTAGTGCCATCTAATACACATATTAAAATACAAGCTGATAATTAATTGTTAAACTACAAAACAAAAACTATACAGTCTAATCTAAGAATTAAACAGCCAGATCCAACAGTAATTATGAAGTGATAGACAACAAGCATTTGCAAAGTTCTTGGAAAATTGTATTTGATTTTGTGTGTAAAGGATAAAAGGCAGCCAGTGAACTGATAGGTCCTCGTGATGTAACAAATTGATTAGCTGGAGAACGTGAAGATTAAGAATAAAAACAAGAAGTTTGTTGCTGCCCATGGCTGACGTTGAGATATTGTTCTACTTACTCTTTGACCGAACAATTCACCACTAGATGATGCACACATCTGTTACAAATCAAATATCAGTTGTGATCATTACAATGATAGTCATTTCTTTCCGAATCGATAAAACGTCTCTGTTCCTCAATCCTTTGATTAACTTAAGATCTTTCAGAAAAGTTCCCATTTGATTTTTCATGTAGGTTAAAAACTTCTTTTGAAGAGGGACATCAGTTATCCCCCATGTTTAAGAGAGCATTCTGTGTACAAATTACTGTCATGGTACACATCTTACAACTGTTCAAAAGTTGCTTCATTGGATGTACTGTAAAGCATTTTGAAATTCTATATGTCTATCCTTCTTTTCAATACTAATGATTTCAAAACTTTATTTATATGTTAGAAATGCAATAATTCCAGCTAACACTGTGATGTCATTCCATTTTCACAATTATACCTTTGTTCTCAAAAATCCAAGTAATCATTGGTTTACGTACGAAGTGCTGGAGGAAGTCAGCAACTGAGGCAGCTTCTCTGGAGGGGAATAAAGAGCACATTTTGGGCCAAGGTCTTTCAACAGGACCAGAAAGAAACCATCAATAAACATTGACTGTTTATTCCCCTCCATCGATGCTGTCTGACTTGCTGAATTCCTCCAGCACCTGGTGTATGTTGCTCAAGATCTCCAGCAACTGCAGAATCGCTTCTGTTTATAATTATTGGTTTATCTTAATAATTTAATTTAACACAGAGGCAATATCATGATGTTTATCTTATGAGCTTTGTGTTAAATTCCAAAATCAAACCATTCCAAATACGTATGCTTTGTTCGTCAAATATGTATATGCAGACATGAAAACCGCTTTCAATTTTCAAGCTTCAGGTGTCTGGATGAATCTCTGATGGACTGAAATTGTTATGCAACAGCACACAGAGACTAATTTATGAAATTAAACATCCAGACCAGTATAATGAAAAAAGGCAAAAAGATTTTCCCAAATTAATTTCCTACCCACTGAACATGGAAGAAAAACATTGTAAAATACTGAGTGAATATAAGAACAGGACGATAAGAACAGGATAGGCTCCTTGAACCTATTCCTACAACTGATTAGATTTTTTTTAGTTCTATTTATCCATATCCCCAATTATCTTTCATTTAGAAAAATACTCATTATGCTCAAACTTGAAATGAATAACTGAACTTTTTTAAATCAACCTTAAAGAATTCCCTTTAGCATATTGAAAAAAGATGATCAAATCAGGCTTAGCTGCCAAATTCAAGAGAGTACAATCCTACTTCATGTATATTGTTGTTGATTGCCATCGAGTCATCGTCGACTCATCATGATCGGATGGATAGTGTAGTTGTCCATAGGGCTTTCATGGCAAGATATGGAAGTAGATTGCCTGGCCTTTCTTCTGCTCAGATACTGCCTCTGCCCAGATTTTAACTCAGGACCATCCACTTTGAAGTGCAATGCTGATGCCATTACACCACAGGCATTCATATATACTGTCCTCTATATTCATCCTTTGGACTCAATTTACCATCTGGTAAATAGTCTTCCAAAATAATCTTTCCTAAAAGAACTCCTGAAAGTTCTTTAGAAGCAAGCTAAACCAGACTTTAGAGTGTTTCTTAAAATGTGTTGTCCCAAGGCTTTTAAGATTAAAAGGCCAATATTCCATTAGCCTTTTGATTGTTTTCTGCACCTTCTGTAGATTTTTAATTATCAATGTCCTCCTATATATGTACCTCCACAGTATGCCCATTCTTCATCTACTATTACTAAGCTAATTTCCTAAACTTGTTTTCAATAACTAGTCTTCAGTTCCACATGGGTCAATTTTAGCTGTTTCATAATAAAGGACTTTATTCGCAATTCTTATGTATTTTCATGAGGTTTTTACTGAGATTCCTCAATGCACTACATAAGTCACTTCTCCAAAGATTTTGGTTGCTTGTCAGGCATGAATTAGATTTTCACAAACCTTTTATCTTATCCAAGGCCATGCTGGCTCCTTCTGATTAACTAAAAATTTCCAAACTGTTCAGTCGCATTATGCACCCTTTTTAAAAACTATCACCTACTAGCTAACATCTGTGCTAGTTTTTGTGTTAACACTGCCCTTTATTTCTTTCGTCACTTTTGGCTACTTTTTTGGCAAGTTATGCTTTCAGCTCTTTAGTAGTGTAAACTAATTCAGTAACACATTAAATTAAGCCTGGTAAAAGTGTAATGAGAACACCTTTAATATCATGTAATTTTCAGGCAAAGCCAAACTATCTTGTGAAGTGAATACTTCTTCCATGTTGCGAGTCATCAGGTTTCTCTGGAAAATGCTCTCCAGATACATTCCAAAAACTTCTTCACATACCAGAAACATGAACAATTCCGATAAAGCAGCACAGTTTTGAATACAATTGTTGCCAGATGAACATTTACAATCACTGATTAAGGATATAAAGAGACCAAAAGGGTTACTGTTGTCTTGGTAACATTTTTCTAAAATGGGAGCCGTTTTGCTATATTCACTTCTTTTTGACAAGCTTGCTACTTATTGAAATGAAGTCTGCACGGGTGAAGATGGGATTCAGATGGAGCTGAAGATTTTCCCCTAAACTATCTTATTTAACTCTGCTTCGAATTTCAATGTGTATGCTATCCTTATTACACATCTAAATCCACATCAGATAAACATTCTCACTTCTGGGATGTACTTCAACCACATACACAAAATTACCTACAGGAGCAAATTTGACATGACAAAGAAATCTACAGACAAAATCACAGTCATAGGTTAGTTAACCTTATAAAAACAGTCCGTTTGGCTGAGTTCCTAATTTATCATAGACTTTTCTGAGGAATCATACACACCTATATTGAAGATCTAGCTCCGGAAGAATGACTTACTAATTCTCCTTCCCTGTTTTTCCCCTAACACCCTGCGAGCAATGCATTGCCCCATAATTTGCAGGTCAACAGGAGGTTTTCTTGGTGGCTGTTTGTAATAATTGTTGTGGTGCTCAGTGAGCACAAATCCCACTGATAAGTTAAGTAGGACTTGAACAGAGCTCCTATTTTAGGACGGCTTGCAATAGTAGCAGTTAGTCTTTTGAAAGGGAGAGGAATTCAGCTTTCAAGAAATGGCAAGGTTGTGGCTTTCAGGCTAAAGATAGAAGGCTAAAGACGTGCAGGCTGCCCCTGGTACATCCTTCGGTGTGTTAGTTGTTAATGCAAACACAAACTGTTGTTCCACTGCATGTTTTGATGTACATGTGATAAATAAATCAGAATCTGTATCTAATGTGAGATCATTGTATGATGCTTTATGATGCTTGTCAGGACAAGTAGAAAATATGGTCTGAATAATCACCTTCCTGGAGAATAAAGTTCCATACAAGCTCAACTGGAAATATTGCAGGTGAGGCAGCCCACCACAGCAGGCCAGTGAGCATGTCTGTTCAATTGCTCAGAACTTCATCAGGCCAAGTCAAAATTCAAGAAGTAGAGTAATGCCATACCAACTTGGCACACTATATGGCTTGTGTCAATCCTGACCAGAATTGAAGTGATTGGTGGCAACTTCATTTATTATACTTACAATTCAACCGGACTGTAATATTTGATAGCTGATGTTCCAATCTCACTTCTAGCACAAGCTGCAGACACCCATTTCTGACTACTGTCAAGCAAGGTCACATGATCAACAAAGTTGTGACAATGGGCAATGGTTTTTGCAGGGTACTCCAGCAGATTACCGGGATAAGTGAGAGATCAGAATCAGCTTTATTATCCTAGTCTTATATGACGCAACATTTGTTGTTATGTGGCAGCAGTACGGTAGAAAGACATAAAATTATGTTAACTTACAAGTGAACAGTGCAAAAAGAACAATGAATTCATTGATTCATGGGCCGCTCAGAAATCTGACAATGGAAGGGAATATGCGGCTCCTAAAATGTTAGGTGTAGATCTTAGACCATAGACATAGGAGCAGAATAAGACCATTCAGCCCATTGAGTCTCCTCCGCCATTCCATTATGGCTAATTTATTATCCCTCTCAACTCCATTCTCCTGCATTAGAACATAGAGCATAGAACAGTACAGCACAGTACAGGCCCTTCGGCCCACAATGTTGTGCCGACCCTTAAACCCTGCCTCCCATATAACCCCCCACCTTAAATTCCTCCGTATACCTGTCCAGTAGTCTCTTAAATTTCACTAGTGTATCTGCCTCCACCACTGACTCAGGCAGTGCACCTTAATCTCACCTTAATCTTTGGTGCCCTAACTAATCAAGAACCTATCAACTTCAACTTTAATTATACCTAATGACTTGGCCTCTACAGCCATCTTGGGTAATGAATTCCACAGATTCACCACCATCTAGCTAAAGAAGTTCCTCCTCGTCTCTGTTCTAAAGGATAATCTTTTTATTGGTACCTTCATTACTACCTGCAGGGAGGGGGTAAAGGAGCCTGATCTCTTCAAGCTCTGTATATCATCCCTAAAGGTAGTTACGAGAAGAGGGCATGTTCCAGATAGTGACGGTCCTCAGTAAATGGATGCCGCTTTATTGAGGCACTGCTTCCTGAAGATGTCCTTGACAGTGGGGAGGGCCAAATCCACAAACCTCTGCCGCCTCTTTCAATCCGGTGCATGGGAGCCTTCACATCAGGTGGTAATGCAATCAGTCAGAATACTGCCCCTAATTTGCAAGAGTTTTTGGTGACATATCAAATCTTCTCAGAGTCCTAATGAAGTAGAGCTACTGACAACCACTAAAACTGATTGGAAATGGCTCCATAAAGCATAAACCTATTAACCTCCCTCAGGACAGCGCTTCATTATTCTATCCGTGAACTTGCCATGGATCTTGCAAGCAGATCAGATTCAAGTCACACAGACCAAGATGATGCAAGCCCACAGCCAGGCATTCCAGACCAGTCATACACCAAGATCTACTATAGTCTCGCCCAGAGGTCATACAATAAACAGATATTAAAGGAACAGTCACACCTTAAGAGTTGTAACGCAGTCTGCACAATATGGTATACCTGCAGCTAATGGCACCTCCACCAAGGTCAAAGCCAGTATTTCTATCAAAGTCACTTGATGGCGAAATACCTAGACTCAACCTCTGAATAGAAAACACAAGCTGCCTGCCTTATGTAGAAGAAGACAGCAAATCTCCAGCTCTCACCCAGAAAGACACAAGCACGTAAAACTCACCACAAGCGCCACTCTAGTGCAATAGCTGCCCCGCTCTGCAGTTCCGAATTGATGGTACAGCAGATGAGAAGTTTCAGTGAGTATGCCATCCGTGATGTATAGATATCTCTTACATTATTTCATTCAAGGTTTGGGTTGGAGAAAAGCTCTCTGAACACATGGAAAAGATGAGGCGTCTTGAGATCTCTGGCAACTTCTCCACCTGCTTTCAGAATCTTATTTTGCTTTTCATCTTCTGGTCTTGTAGGGAAATGCTTACTAACAGACAATGTCTGAAAGCATGCCAATTCATGCAAAGCTTTGCAGTCAGCACCTGCCACTCCCCGTAGACTTCTGAAACATAAAACAACTACAGAAAGCTGCAAGTTGTTTTAGAGCTATGGCAACCTCAAATTAACTACTTATCAATCTATAGACAGAAAATACATCTTTAAGTAGCTGTGGATTGAGGTCTTCCTTCTTGCCTTTCAGGGCAAGAAGAAGCAAAGTGTTTCAAAAGGGCAACAATGGTTTAAATTAGCATTGCAGCATAATTACTCGATATGCATACTTCCCACAGATTGACTCTGTATACCTACCAATGTCTTCAGCAATGAGAAAATTGGCATGGTTTGCCCTGCAAAGGGAGTGGCCATGATATAACTGCTATTTTGAGATATATTTTGGAAGCTCATTTTCAGTGCAAGTGACAGCTCAAAAGAAAACAGATGCTCTCAAACCCAGTTTCTCACAATCCATTTTAGTTTGGACAAAGCTTCCTTTATGCATTGCTTGGAATATATTGTTCCCTTTTCATTCCCTCACTTGTCAAGTAATATTAAGGCTTTGGAAAAGTATACTAAGTGGCCACTTTATTAGGTACACCTGTAATGCAAATATCTAATCAGCCAAACTTGTGGCAGCATTTCTATGCACAAAAGCATGCAGACATGGCCAAAAGGTTCAGTTGTTGTGCAGACCAAACACAGGAACAGGGAAGAAACACGATCTATGAGACATTGACCATGGAATGATTATTGGTGCTAGATGGGGTGGTTTGAGTATCTCAGGAAACTGCTGATCTCCTGCGATTTTCAGGCACAATTGTCTCTAAAATTTACAGGGAATGGTGTTGCAAACAAAAAAAAACATCCAATGAGCGACATTTCTCTGGACAAAAAAATTCTTGTTAATGAGAGAAGCAAGAGGAGAATAGCCAGCTGGTTTAGGCTGACAAAAAGGTGGCAGTAACTCAAGTAACCACGTATTACAACAGTGGTGTGCAGAAGAGCATCTTTGAATGTTCGACATGTTGTGCCTTGAAGTGGATGGGCTACAGCAGCAGAAGACCACAAACAAACACTCAGCAGCTGCTACACTAGGTACATCGCGTACCTGATTAATCAGCAACTGAGTGTATAAGGAGAGCCAGAGAGGTGTTTAAAATAGCAGTCTTAAAGAATACTATTAATTTCAGTAATGTGTTGAGCTAATGTCACTTTAACTAACAAAGAAAAGAGTCAATTGTGTTTAATGTAATTTCAAGTATATGGTTGATAAAAGTTTAGAGATCTTTTCTTTCAAAAAGAGATCATTTAAGTGCAGAACTTGGTTGAAACTCAGACATATTTCCTTTTTCCAGAAGACAGCAAACATGTAATTATAGTCATCGCAAATGATGAATGCTGATCTATTTGCATGCATCTCAATGCGAGCTGAGATGAAGCTCCTACAGCAACAGCCAGGATCAGTTTGATCTCCTAAACTCATTTTTGGTCATTTAAAAGAGCTCAGAAAAGAATTTAATATGGTTGTTACTTTAACTGTATGGATCATATTCCAGATTTTATTTTTGCCTCTCCTGATGTGGTAGTTAACATGGTTAATCCTGTGTCACTCAGCCAGCCACTCCCACTCAGCTAGCCACTCCCACACGGAAGGAGGTCACATATTGTACAAGCAGTGTTATCAATAAAGTTCAGTTGAAGATCCTGCAGGCTGGCCTCCTGCTATGTGCTCTCTGCACTCTCCCTCAATATCGGACACAACATGTTGTCAGAAGTGGTTGATTATCGATGAATCTGCGCTACACACCAAAGGAGATCCACAACAAGAAAGAATTTTCAGTAAGACTGTTCTTGTTTGCATATATTTATGACAGGTGGCCAGATATTTATCAACCTAAATTCCTTATGCTGGTTTGCTAAATGAGCTGAGAATCAGCCAGGGTTGCTGGGCAATACCTTCCAGCTGCACCCAAAACACAAGAAAATCTGCAGATGCTGAAATTCCAAAAAAAAGTATCTTCTTTCTAACTGCCCTACTTTCTAAGCAACACACACAAAATCTTGGAGGAAACTCAGTGAGCCAGGTAGCATCGATGGAAAAGAGTAAACATTCAACATTTCAGGCCAAGACACTTCATCTGCAAAGAAAAGGGAGGAGTAAGAATAATAAAGTGAGGGGGGAGGGGAGGAAGACGTGTAAGGTGGCAGGTGATAGGTAAAAGCAGGAGAGGGGGAGGGGTGAAGTAATGAGCTGGGAAGTTGATTGGTGAAAGAGATAAAGGGCTGGGGTGAGCTGATTCTGATAGGAGAGTTCAGAAGACCATGGAAGAAAGGGAGGAGGGAGGGGCCACCAGAGGTAGGTGATGGGCAGGTAAGAAGAGAAGGTGTAAGTGGGAAATGGTGAAGGGGGGGGCAATTACAAGAAGTTCAAGAAATAACCCTATTAACTACCATAACATCTCTCCTTCGTGAAAAAAAGAAAAACTAGGTATGTACTTCCTGTCTATAGAACTGCATTGAATTTATAATCACTGAAATTAAGCATTTCAGTTCACTTTACCCACAGTATGTAACTTATGCCCCTTACAAAAACATGAAAAAGAATTGTGAACACTTTTTGTTGTATTTTTAATGGGTCTCTCTCTGTTTCCCTCCATTTTTCCCACCAATTCCATTTTTTTTAAAAACAGTCTCCTCTCCTTGACCTTTCCCAACCACCTGGCTTCACCTATTACCTTTCAGCTAGCCTCTTTCCCCTCCCTCCACCTGTTAATTCTGGTATCTTCCCCCTTCCTTCTCCATCCTGAAGAAGGGTCTTGACCCAAAACGTTGACTGTTTATTCATTTCCACAGATGCTGCGTTCCACCAGCATTTTGTGTGTGCTGCAAGGGACACAGAAGCTGTTGCTACTTTAATGAGTTACTACCCACCTGAAACTCAGTCAGGCTTTGACAAGCAGACAACTGAGCTGGAAAATGGGGTTGAAGGAGGTACTACAGAAGTAGTGTCTCACCATCAAGAGTACTGGAGAGGAAGGCCAGAGATTGCTACAAAAAGGGGTGAGCCTTCTCTAGCCCCAACTGTTCTTCAAGAATTGCTTTTAAAAAAGGACGACATATTTTGTGGACTCAGCAGCTTCTTCTTCCTTGTGCCTGATGTTTCTTGATCATTTGGAAATAAGTAACTCTTGATAACTTGAAATCTGGTTCTAATTGCACCGGAGCAACCTAATTTAAATATTTTATCCTTGCTCTTTGTGGGAAGACATTTGGATGTAAAGTATCTGCCACTGTCAAAGATGTTGGCTGTGTGTATGTCAAAGTTGCTGGTGAACGCAGCAGGCCAGGCAGCATCTCTAGGAAGAGGTACAGTCGACATTTCAGGCCAAGACCCTTCGTCAGGACTAACGAAGGATCTTGGCCTGAAACGTCGACTGTACCTCTTCCTAGAGATGCTGCCTGGCCTGCTGCGTTCACCAGCAACTTTGATGTGTGTTGCTTGAATTTCCAGCATCTGCAGAATTCCTGTTGTTGGCAGTGTGTATGTGTTGTGCTGGAATCAGTGTGCATGGATTTCATGTGATTATCTTAAATTCTTCAACATTGCCACTATTTATTGACTAGAACTAATTGGGTAACACATTGGAGGCTTCGTATGTTTCCAATACATTATGTATGCTGTTCCAATGCTGGAAATGAAAATTATTGGTGGTCCTTTAGATGATGGATTTGTGAAACAACTTTATGCCATCACAGTGGTACAGGTTGCTACTCTCTGGTTTCTTGCATGTTTCCCACATGAAACTTAGTTAGGAAATTTTGATGAATTGTTTAATAATATACTTGCACCAATATTTGCATGAAAATATGTACCTACTTTCTGATAAACACATCTACTTCAGTCAGAAGAGTCTTAGGAAGAACATTTGTTTGAAGTACATTAAACTCCAACAGAATCAATTATACACAGTTGTACTACAGGGTATTTCTCAGAGAATAAGTAATGTACGAGATGCATTTGTAAAAGAGGAATTGATAGATTGGACTTAACTAATGGCATAGTTTTGGTTTCTCGTAGAGGAACCTTCTGTAGAAATAAGGAGCCGTGTTTTTTTTCAACTGATGAATCTTGAGGACACATTGGACATTAATGTTATGCCATGTTATTCCTTTTATATCCTGGAATTGCTCTGCAAACCCCACGTTTGGATTCTCGTTCATAACATCCCTGGAATTCACTGGCATCTGGCCAAAGGTTAATGTTCTGTTAAGTTTTTTTTTACCAAAGCGAGATTCTCACAAATTAAGAATCTAAAAATTAGTGGAGGCAGTAAACATTGAATTTTGTCAGTTCTGTTCGATTCCTTGATGAACAATAGGATACAAGAAGCATGTAATCTGTCATTTTAAAATATAAGCATTGTGTATCTGCTTAAAAATCAAATGTATTCTTATCAATTAAAAATACTTTCAAACCAGATCCCGAAGAACTGGCTGAGCACTATGCTGCATTTTCTAAAGAAAAATCCAATTTTCTCTCCTCTTCATCAGACATTGTTAAGGAAGTAAGGGTAAGAATTTGCATTTAAATAACATTTTTCTCTCTCAGTTTCATGTGGTTTTGCGGTGTTTGGTAATAATTGGATTACTTTAGTATGCAGAACCTGTATCAACATATGCAAGTCAATTGCATTCATTAAGGATCTGATATGGCAAATGTCAAAAATGACCAGCTGGTGTGTACTTCATGCTACTTGTTGAGGGAGGAATGCAAGCCAGAAAATGTTTCCACAGGTACCATAATATTGCCTTTCCATCATCTGTGAATTTGACAATAAGACTTGGATTTTTTTTTCAGTTCTGAAACAAAACAAAGCTGGGACATATCTGCCAAAATATTATGAGAAGTAATGGAATGCTTACCTTGATAAGACATTCAGAACAGAAAGATAATGAGGTTTTGCCAAAGCTATACAAAAGCCTAGTTAAGCCTGTTCGTGATTATGGTACACAGAACTAGGAACCGCATCTTACAAGAAAGAAAAAAAAGAATGGTAGACATCACCTCAAAATGAGACAGGACTCAGTCTATGATTTACCTGCTACAGAAATTATATCACTCTATAAACGCAAGAGTTTCTGCAGTTGCTGTATATCTTAAGTAACACAAAATATTGGAGGAACTCAGCAAGTCAGGCAGCATCTATGAAGAGGAATATGAAGGACTAGATGAAGGGTCTTGGCCTGAAACATCGACTGTTTATTCCACTTTTTAGATACTGTCTGACTTGCTGCATTGTGTGTGTGTGTGTGTGTGTGTCTGTGTCTGCTGTCTGTCTGTCTTTCTCTCACTCTCTCTCTGTCTCAATATGTCACTCCAGACAAGTCTGAGCTAGCTAACAATATACAGATCTAGGTCTGCATTTCTTAAAAGGTTAATGTCTTGAATTCATGACCACAGAGGGTTGGCCAAGCTAGGTCATTGGATGTATTTATAGTGGAGGGAATTGAAAACTCTGTGAAACTGGCACAGAAGACGAGTTGAGGTTAGAATAGATAAGCAATATTCATATTGAACGGTGAGGTAGGTGTAAGAAACCAGGCAAGTATTCTCTTGCTCCTGATTTCTTTTGTTTTTGTGTAAAGCAAAGTAAAATGTAGAAGTAATTATCTCATCCCTTTACCTTACCCTTTCGATTGAAATAGATAGAATAAGACAGGTGCTTCACCAGCAAACTGCACAAGAGCCACAACAAGACCAGGCACCACCACTGCAATGAAGTCTTCCAAAACTGTTGCTCAGTCTCCAACTTTCATCTTTGGTGTTGTGGCTATATCTGCAGTAAGAGTGTGACAAGCATTAAAAGGCTCATTTCAGTAGTATAGTAAAGGCTGCTGGTAGCCCATATACCAGAAAATTAACCAGAAAGGAGAACTGCATTTGAGAAGATCCCAAACAACAGGAATTCTGCAGATGCTGGAAATTCAAGCAACACACATAAAAGTTGCTGGTGAACGCAGCAGGCCAGGCAGCATCTCTAGGAAGAGGTGCAGTCGACGTTTCAGACCGAGACCCTTCATCAGGACTGGAGGGTCTCAGCCTGAAACGTCGACTGCACCTCTTCCTAGAGATGCTGCCTGGTCTGCTGCGTTCACCAGCAACTTTTATGTGTGTTGTTTGAGAAGATCCCTTTCCTTCTGATGACTGTTGATTAGAAGAACAAGAAAATTGTTTATTGTCATTCATCAGTGCATGAGCAGAAAGGAGAACAAAATGACAAGCCACATGAACTACAAGATTCATAAGACCGTAATCACCAGGGATCCAAAATATCTGGATTTATGCTCAAATCCATTGGAAAGGCTAAATATTTTGATCATTGCTGAGTTTTTTTTTAAAAAAAGCATTTGGACAGCATTTCAGAACAAACAAATCAGCAAGATATTCCAAGTGCAATGTTGCCTTGTCCAAGGACTTCTGTCACATTTAACACAGGCTATCACAACAAGCAAATGAAGAGAGAGAGAGAGAGAGATTAGCTTTAAATAAAACCTACAATAGAGAGAGAATAAAAGGGGTGGAAAGAGATCAGATATCTAGGAATGTATATTGTCCTCACTTGGCATATCAGTTCATTACAAATGTGTTTTTATTGTAACTATTGGGAATGTGTAAATCCGACCTAGAGTGTAATTTAAACTTTGAATGTGACAAACATTCCCAATTATATGAAATCCCTGGATTAGTTTCTTGAACAGTCACCTCATTTTAAATATTGATAGGTTATCAGTGTTAGAGAAGTGCAAACATGGAAGTCCAGGGATTACAGTAGTTTCAATTCTTGAAAGTGGAACCATTTTCAACAGGCGGGAAGATGCATTCCACTGAGTTATTACTTAATAAACTAGTGCAGTCCTAAAAGGGATCTGGTATAAATTACAAGACCTTGAGGGGAGTTTTAATAAAGTAAACTCACTTCTCCATTCACTGTTTACAACTTCAGTATAATCACCCAAATTTATCAACTTCAGACCGTTAAATTTTATCAGTTATTAAATGTACTGAGAAAGATAGCTTCGGGCAAGGCGGCAGAAGTTGATATTTATAATTCAGGCTCTACCACAGTCAAACCTCCTGTTGACTAAGCACAGCAAATTTATGGGAGTTAAATAATTACTCATTCAGCCAGTCTTTCCACTGGAATGGGCTTATAGGCTTAATGTATAAGAAAACACTGGGGAAAAACATGAGGTCAGAGTGACCAGACAGCTGGCATTGATAATCAATTTTAAAAATAATTAAATCATCAACTGATATATAATCTGTTTATTTCTCAATAATCAAGTCAATCCAAATGTGTCAATGGTTTTCAGTTAAAAATACCAAATTCAGAGGGAAGGTTTTGCTCCCTAAGCTTTCCACAAGGATTTTCTTGCTTCAAGTTTATAAATCGGGCATCTAGACTGGATTAAAGATATGAGGTTCTGTTTTTCATTGGATATTGTTTCTGTTCCCAAACAGTTTCAGACAACAGTTTACTTGGCATCACACACAAAATGCTGGAGGAACTCAGCAGGCCAGGCATCATCTATGGAAAAGAGTAAATGGGCAACATTTCAGGGCCGAGACCCTTCATCAGGACTGGAGAAGTCAGGGTTCTCCAATTCCGATGAAGGGTCTTGTCCTGAAACGTCGACTGTTTACTCTTTTCCATTGATGTTACCTGGCTTGCTGAATTCCTCCAGCATTTTGTGTGTATTGCTTTGGATTTCCAGCATCTGCGGATTTTCTCGTGTTTGTGTTTACTTGGTATGCTCTTCATGACCATTTTAAATGCAGCTGAATGTTTACCTCTTTCGGTTACAAAAATATCTCAAATTTCTTTATGCCGAATCCTTGCAAACTCCAAAGGAAGTAGAGGTGCGGCAGTGATTTGTTTGCAATTAAACTTGTGTGCTGGGCCCAGGCCAGGTCCTCCAAAATAATTACACCAAGGAATTCAAAGTTGCTGATGCTCTCCACCTCTGATGAGGCTTGACTCATGGAACTCTGGTTCTCAACAGAGGGCAAGATATTCTTTTTCTTTCACCTATAAGACATAGGAGCAGAATTAGGCTATTCAACCCATTCAGTCTGCTTCACCCTTCCATCATGGTGATTTATTAAACTTTTCAGCCTCATTCTTTTACCTTCTCCCCATAAACTTTGATGCCTTTACTAATCAAGAACCTATCACCCTCCACTTTAAATATACTCAATGACTTGGCCTCCACAGCTGTCTATAGCAATGAGTTCCCCAGATTCACCACCCTCTGGTATGTCCGTTCAAAGGGGATGTCTTTCTATTCTGAGGCAGTGCCCTCGAGTCCTAGACTCTCCTGCTACAGGAAACATCCTCTCCATGTCCACTCATTCCAGATGCTATCTTATTGGATATCTGGTAGAATCACAACATTTTCCAGTTTCTCTTTTTAACTAAAGCCCTGATGATAGGAAATCAGCATCAGTCAAGTGGTGATTGCAATCTTGCATTTCAAGTTAATCTTTGTTTTAACTTGAGCCAAATGGAGATGGACTTAAAATTTCCAGATTTTTTTTGAGAAATTTTCAATCTGTTTCTTTGATTTGACATTAACCTTGATTATTAGAAAATTCACTACACCACAAGCTGCTTTTTTTTCTGATACAAGGTTGTTAAGTCAGAATCCCCTTGATTCCAATTTTTGTTTTTGTATCCCGTTAGGATAACTTTACTGAAAAGAATCTCAAAGCTTATTATTCCAGAGACTTCAGGAGTCCCTAGTAAGGCCAGAATTTGTGGTCCAACCCTACACATCCATGAACTAAAGATGTAGATAGGTCCTGTTAGCAATGGCGGAGCCAGAGATTTTTTCTTGCTGGTGCTACAGTGGAGCTGAATTATTCAGTGATGGTGCTGAGGGATGTACCCTATGGTAATATGTATTCGGAAGGCCAGGCACGTGGCGTTCAAAAGTTAGTTTCAAGCATTATGTGCCTACTATAAATGCCTCTGTTGGTTCACAAGCAACAGCAATTGATAAATATAATATAGAAGTGAACTGTGACAGTGTCAACAGCATCGGAGACAACCCAGGCTACACAGAGCATAAACAAACAAACCAACAGAGCATCCGACCCACAGCGCACAATGTCAATCACGCACCAACCCCGCAATCAGCGTCAAATGTGTGCTTTTCAACTTAAAAACACAACACTAACCCACAATGTCCACTGCTATTCACATCACATCGACAGACAATGCCAAAAGATACACCTTTATTAAAGTCAAATAAGGCAAACAACAGATGCAGGGCTTTACCAGAAGTTGGACAAATCATACTCTGACCATACAATACCTCAATTAATTCGGCTACTGAATTTAAAACAAAAATCAACAGCATCATCGCTTGGAAGTCTAAGCAAAACTAGTAGGCTTATTAGCAGTAAATGTAATAGTTTAGGATTTGCAGGAGACATAAGGACTATGGGGTATACACCACAAAATAATAATAATAATAATAATAATAATAATCAGCATTAGTCTTGGCCCAAATTTTTAAAAAATCAACTGCATTCACCATTGGTGTTTTCAGAGAAGCACAATCCGTCTGTTGTTGTGATTGGTGGCGAAAGCATCAATGATTTTCTGGATGTTAAGTGCTTTGGTCCTCCAGTTGTTTATGGCCAACAAAGCCAAGTTGCTGTTCCAAGCATCGCCGCTGCTATTCCTTAGGTAGTTTTTGAGGCCTCTGAGGCAAGAGAAACTCCGTTTGCATGAGGCAGATGTCACAGGTAGAGTCAGTGATATGTAGATTAGTTTGTATAAATCTATAAATGCATCGCGGTAGGGTCTTATTGGAGCTAGAAATTCCACTGTGTCATTCATTGTCTGTCCTTGCCAGAGACTCAACCACAGCTCTCATATACTCACGATTTTCTTGGACAATCTTTGCATGTCCTTTGTCAAGCATATTTCCTATTCTTAAAATGTCTTGTTTTCTCAGTCTGAATTCGACCCATGTCTCCATAGCAAACTTATGAGCTGCACTTACATGGTGGGTTTTGAAAGCTGTTGTAGCTTTCCGCCAGTTGCGGTAACCGGTGACAGTGAAGGTAGACTCAGAATGGAACCCATGTCCTCCACACAGGAAGTGCCTGCATGCGAAGCAGAACATGATCGAATATTCCAGTCAGTCAAACCAGCCACGAATAAAACTCCTTTGCTCATTGCCAAACTTTGCGGGCAGCGAAGGGTACATTTTCAACGCTGGCCAACGGGGTCCTTCCTCAGGTTGCTGGCTAACATCGCTAACAGTATTCCCACTAACACTAAGAGCAGCTTCATCCATGTTCTCTTCCGAATCCCACTCCATTTCTTGTTCTTCTACTTTGCCCTCACACTCCTTCGATGAACTTCTATCGTCCTCATCCCCACTTACTTCTTTCTGCATGTCACTTTCAATTAAGACAGACTCAGGCTCAGACACCACTGATTCCTCTTGATGAGGTCGTTTTCTCACTAAAAATCGATCCATTTTTCACGCTGCCAATATAATGCACGTGCCAGGCCCACGCTAGCTTACAAAAGCACAATGTGTGTGTGTGGGGGGCATCGGGTAGTCTCACGAGACCATGGATCTGCAGCTGGTTGTATACTATCAATCTCTCATGTGAGTGAGAGTGAGTGACGTCACCACCTTCAGTGATCTTAGGTCAGCTTAAGTGATCTGAGGACAGCACTGGCAAGACATTGACAATGAACGAATAAGCAGAAGTGTAGAGTGGATCTGACAGAGTTTACAACTTTATTGCTGCATGGGTGCTATAGTAATTGGGGTCGCTGTTTCACTAGATCAACTGGAGAAACAAGCTGTATTCAAAACGATACAGAGAAAGCAAAACAGCTGCAATTTGTATGTGAGATTTCAGTAAATTTCTTGGTGGTGCTACGCTGGTGCTATTGCAATTACTGCTGGGGCTATAACACCAGCTAGCACCACCTTAGCGCCACCCCTGCCTGTTAGAGGAAGAAAGGAATTCACCAAGGAGTCAGTGGGCAATCTGGAATAGGACAGCAGGTTTATTTCCATTGTACAGAAAAGAGATACAAATGCTTATGGCATGGTTGAGAGCAGCAGCCTTTCCCTTAACATCAGCAAAACAAAAGATCTGGTCATTGACCTCAGGAAGTAGGGTGAGCACATGCCCCACTATATATCAATGGTGCTGATATGGAAACGGTTAATCGCCTCAAGTTCCTAGATGTGACCATCACCAATATCTTGTCCTGGTCCAATCATGTAAATGCTATGGTCAAGAGAGCACACAGCATCTCTACTTCCTCAGACGGTTACTGAAATTTGACATGTCCCTGTGTCAATTTCCAATCGATGCACCATTGAAAGTATCCTCTCTGGACATATCAGTTTAGAATGCTCCATTCAAGACTGCAAGAATTTACAGAGAGTCATGGACACATTCAATTCAACACAAAACCAACCTCCCCTTCACAGGCTTAGTCTATACTTCTCACTTCCTTCATAAAGCAGCTAACATAATCAGAAGTAACACACACAAAATGTTGGAGTCACCTCTGCCAATTGCTTCCCAGCTTCTTACTTCATACCCACTCCCCCACCCACCCACCCCCTCACTGGGTTTCACCTGTCACATGCCAGCTTGTACTCCTTCCCCTTTTCCACACCTTGTTATTCTGGCTTCTGCCTCCTTACATTCTAGTCCTGATGAAGGGTCTCAGCCCAAAACATCAACCTCTCCATAGGTGCTGCCTGACTTGCCAAGTTCCTCCAGAATTTTGTGTGTGTTGTTCAGGACTTCTTATGTCTGTAGAATCTCTTGTGTTTATAAACTGCAGTATGATCAAAGATTCCTCCTACTCCAGATATTCTCTCTTATACACTCCCTCCACCTTCCATCAAGCAGAAGAGTCAAAAACCTGAAAACATGTACCACCAGACTTCATTTTCACTGTTGAAAGACTCTTAAATGGAACTCCTCTACATCAAAGATGAACTCTTGACCTCACAATCTATCTTGTCATAGCCATGCAGCTAAGTCTACCTGCACGACACACTCTGTAACTAATTATGACACTCTATTCTGCATTCTGTTATTGCTTTTCCCTTGTACTACCCTAATGTACTTCTGGTTTGAAATTATTTGTATGGATGGCTTGCAAAATTAAGTTTTTCCCACTATATGCGTGACTAATAAACAAATTCCAATACCATTATTGAAACCGATGTGTTTTTTTAACCAACAGTTGCATTCTTTCACACTAATCATGACTGCTCTTAAAACTTGACTTTAGAATTACTTAATTAAATTAACTTAAAATTCCAAACTCCAGTATCAAGATTTGAATTATGTCTCTGGATTCCAGCCTTCTGAGTCACCAATCCAGTAACAAAACCATTTTGCCACCATATATGATATCTGTTTTCAAGCAGTTCAAATAACCAAATGAAGATTGTGCTCAAATATTAGTATCAATCAATCATATTTGCCAGTCCCTCAATGAGAGCATCTTGCATTATATATCATGCACACAGTTGATCAAATAAACCCATTTGGACATCATGAACAAAGAAAGACTGCAATAAATCTCTCATAAAATAAATCCTTTTGCATTTATAAATGTTCAGAGGATCTTCTAGTTATTTCCTCAAGATTTAGATGGGTATTAACACTTCAACTTTTATAATTTATTTCAGCTACACTCCATTATTTATTTTAAATAATCCTTTATCATTCCTTTTCCCTCATTAATTTGTGATGAAAACATACTTACCTGCATATATTCAGATTGAACACCTTGCCTTTGCGTTGGTGTCCAGATGCAGGAGTGCCAGTACAAAGTACATTTATTATCACAGAATGTATACATTATACAACCTTGAGATTCATCTCCTTACAGGCAGCCACAAAGCAAAGAAACCTCAAAAGAACTCATTTTTTAAAAAAAAGACCGTCAAACACCCAGTGCGCAAAGAGAGATAAAAGCATGCAAAAAGTAACAGTAAATCAATAGCATTCAAAACTGAAGCTTTACAATAGACACAAAGCCAGGCACCACTGATGCTAGACTAAGTCATAGCCTCAGTTCATCACTGAATAAATGTCGTAGGTCCATAGACACAAAAGCCAGGCACCACTGCAGCCGGAGCAAGCCACAGCCTCACTTCAGTGCAGAGCTGAGTAAACATTGTGGAGCATCGAGCAGAACTGACCCGTCCCTCACCTCTAGTCCCAACAGCCTAACCTTTTCAATCTGGCCTGTCACTTGGTGTGATATACTGTGTCCGGTGCTCCAGGTGCGGTCTTCTATATATTGGTGAGATCCAACGCAGACTGGGAGATCGTTTCGATGAACACCTACACTCTGTCTGCCAGAGAAAGCAGGATCTCCCAGTGGCCACACATTTTAATTCCACATCCCATTCCCTTTCTGACGTGTCTATCCACGGCCTCCTCTACTGTAAAGATAAAGCCACATTCAGGTTGGATGAACAGCACCTTATATTCTGTCTGGGTAGCTTCCAACCTGATGGCATGAACACTGACTTCTCTAACTTCCGTTAATGCCCCTCCTCCCCTTCTTACCCTTCTTACCCCATCCCTTATTTATTTATTTATTTCCCCCCCCCCTTTTTTTCTCTCTCTCTCTCTCTCTCTGTCCCTCTCACAATAACTCCTTGCCTGCTCTCCATCTTCTTCTGGTGCTCCCTCCCCCTCTCCTTCTCCCCTGGCCTCCCGTCCCATGATCCTCTTCCTTCTCCAGCCTTGTATCCCTTTTTCCAATCAACTGTCCAGCTCTTGGCTTCATCCCTCCCCCTCCTGTCTTCTCCTATCATTTTGTATCTCCCCCTCCCCCTCCCACTTTCAAATCTCTTACTATCTCTTCTTTCAGTTAGTCCTGACGAAGGGTCTCGGCCTGAAACGTCGACTGTACTTCTTCCTAGAGATGCTGCCTGGCCTGCTGCATTCCACCAGCATCTTGTGTGTGTTGTTGTCACTTAAATCCCTTGTACTTAATGGGTTCGTAAATCTCTGACCTAAAGCTGGCCTCAATTCACCACAGTGGTCTCAATTTTACACCGCCCAGATACACAAAATCAACTAAAATATTTGAGACTATTTATTTTATACACTGTGCATCTACTAATGTAGAACCAAGGTGGGTAAGTGGCGATAACACGCAGATCAGCTAATGATTAGCCACATTTTAAAATGTAAATTTAGAAGATTTACATTTAGAGATGTAAATCTTCTAAATACAGATTTAGAAGAAGCTCCAGAGACCGACTAACCTAACGGGCTAATGCAAATGATACATTTCACTCTCTGTTTTAATGTAGAGTACTGTGCAAAAGTATTAAGCACCCTAGATTTTTTTAATATGGCTCCAGTTGGTCTGCCCTCCACAGAGCCTTGATCTCAACCTCATTGTGGCTGTCTGGGATTACCTGGAAAGGCAGAAGCAAATGAGACAGCCAAAGTCTGCAGAAGAACTATGGCAAATTCTCCAAGATACTTGGAACAACCTACCAGCCAATTTTCTTATTAACTGCACGACAATGTAATTAAGAGAACTGATGCTGTTTTAAAGGCAAAGAATGGTCACACCAAATATTGACTTGATTTAGTTTTTTTTCCCTTTACTGCTCTTTATAGTATTTATTTTGATATTTAGCAACTTTTTATCTTATTATTTTTGAAAGCAGCTTTGCTTTGTAGAACTTTTTTACATGTGCCTATGACTTTTGCACAGTACTGTACATGTGATAAATAAATTAATCTGAATCTCATCTATAAATTACTCTCGTTGAAGTCAAAGGCAAAATTGAGGAACATTAACCTACACTGTGAAGGCAAGCAGGGAAGTAGATTATAAAATTCACTAGGTTCCAGTCTCACCTCTGATCTGGCATCTAATCAACTGACTACTCTTTTGCCACCAAAGAAATCCAACTAAACCCACTACCACTACCTTCTACAGCTTATGCAAACTTATTAGCCCTGATCCAGTCTTTACATTCATTAGGGCACTTTCTGCATGATCTCAATTTGGACATGATTCGAATTCAGAGCTACTCTATGAGAAAGGAATCTAATCAGTAGGTCTAGAAGGAGGCATGGGGTTGAGAAAGATTTTGATTGCTTTTACCAGCAGAAAAGTTTCTATAAAGCTGAATCGGGAAAAATTGAGAGAGATTTTTAAGTTGATGCTGATAGTGTTGTCACTAAAAGTTGTTCCTTTTCCTAAAATGTGCACCAAAAAAAACAAGCATATGTGGTTGTGCAAGTGCTAATATTGTGCTTAAATCAAACATATGAGGTTAAGTTTTACATGTACTATATAACGGACTTAATATCAAGGAAATGTTATGATTATAATGTTATAATTACTGTTACATTGCAGCCTTTCCTTATTTCCTGATGTATTATTTTCTTGAACAGCCATAATTTTAGAAAATAACAGAGCTTTACCATCTTTTGAGAAGAAAATTAATTGATTGGAGTTCTTATTGTTTGACTCAACATATTCTATTAACTGTGGAGGAGATGAGCATTGTTTGTGTAATTGGAGCATGCAATAACTAAAAAAATGAAGATTGAACAACACAAGACCAAAACCACTGCCTTCCACTGAAGTAACAACAATTATAAAGTGGTCTTATCCAAGGAGGACTAGGAAAATAAGCTCAAAGACGGGCTTGATCTGTACTGTCAACAGCAAGGTCAAAACGTTTGGAAGGAATTTAAACCAATTAGGATGCACAAATCTACAGTTATAAGAGGTAGTCATGGATAATGTTTGATTGAAAAGTAAGGTTGTTAAGCAGAAAGAGTTGATGGGAGGCCAGGAAAGTTTTTCAGCTTTAGTTGCCAAGGACTATGAGAAGGAAGATGCTGAGCTACATCCTAGGATGCGCTGGGACACATCATCAGTGATATAACCTGGGTTCATTGGATGTTTTGGGTCTTTCAACATCAGACACCCTCACACAGACAACCCAGCCAGGATTGATTAAGCCTTAGTCTGTCTCCCAGCAGCAGTGGTCCACAGGTCACACCTCTTGATCCATAGCCACCTGGAGGCTCACTCAGCAGCCTCTGTGTCGGTTCTGATGGTTGTCCTCTTTGCAGCCCTTGTAATGCCAAGGAGAGAGTAAGCTCTGCAGTGTGAAGAACCAGCAAAACCTCTACACCCCACCTCTGTAAGCTCGTATCATGCCCTCCATCCCTGTCTCTGGCACTGCTCTACCAGCTCCTGGTATTTGGCCTTCTTACACTATCAAATGTCTCCTCAGTCCAGTTCTCTCAAGGCACCTTCAGTTCCACCATATCCACCTGCCTTGAGGTTTCTGACAGAGTGACCATGTCAGGCTTCAGTGATGAAGATGATGTGATGAAGTCAGTGAACTTTATCTGCTTGTGAAAATTGACTTTTAGTTGCCAGTCAGATGCTGTGGCGAGCAAGCCTACTGGTGATCTGGGCTGAGGCTGTGGCTAGTCTCCAACTTTGACAAAGCCTATGGGTTTTCTAGGTTGGTGGAGGTGCTTACTGTTATTAATGGCTGAGAAGATACTTTCTGCCACTGCCTTCAGCACCTGGTCATGGTGTCAGTGGTAGCGGCCTTCTCCAAAAGCTTTTTGGGCTTTTGGATGAGCTTCAAAAAAAAACTGACTAAGAGAATCCTTGCATGTCAAAACAAATAGCATTTGTTTCTCTGTGCATATGGCTAGAAAAAGCTGCTAAGGTCTAAGTCCGAAAAGAATGATACTGGTAAATTTATAAAAAGAAACAATCAAAGAGTAGCTATGCTGGCTCACTTTTACCATTAGTCTTCACCATGGAGGATGCTAAAAAATATCGCTAAGATAATTGAAGTGTTAATCATAACTAACAAAGAGGAAGTTATAAAACTCCTAATCACAAGGGATAATATATTAGATAAAGTTCTGGAGGTGAAGGAATAGCCAGAACACGATGAACTATAGCCAAGAGTTTCAAAGGAAGTGGTTGCAGAAACAATGAACCTTTGTTTAATATCTTTCAAAATTCATTAAATTCCAGGAGGGTATTAAAAGACAGGAAATCAGGCAAAATTACCCACATGTTCAAAAAAGAAGGCAGAAAGCAGGGAACTATAGGCCAGTTTAACATCTATTTTTGTCAAGATGTTAGAGTCAATCAAAGAGGAAATAACTGAAAATTTAGGAAAGCCAGATATAATTCGACTTAACCAATATGGTTTTATGAAAGTGAATCATGTGACATTCTCGTGAAATCTTTGTGAAGTGACAAGGAAAGCTTACAGAGGGGAAACTATAGATTTTTAGATTTAGATTTCCCAAAGGCATTTGACAAGGTGCCACTTATGAGGCTAGCGTATAAATTAAGAACCCAATGTATTTGGGGAAGTAGTTGGCATGGATTAAAAACTGGCTATCACATAGGTTGGAATAAGTATATCCTTTACACTCTGAAGGTAAACATGCAACTAATGAAATACCTCCGGGATTACTTCTTGGACCTCATGTTTTTAATATTTACATTATGGACCTGGAGGAGGGAAGGTTTCCAAGTTTGCCACAGCTAGGAAATAGGTGGGAGCAATCTGTGGTTCTACAACAGTATATGGGCTGATTGAATGATGGGACAAAAACCTGACAAATAGAGTTTAACGTGGGAAACTGTGAGGTCACGCACTTTGATAAGAGGAACCAAAAGTCCCATTACAGATTGAAAAGAAACTTTGAATTACTGATGTTCAGGGAGATCAGTGTTCTAGTGTTTGAATAATAAGTTAGCAAGCAGGTCCAACTAAAGGCCAAATGGAGTGATGGCATTTAATGGCAAGGAGTTAGAGTTTAATAGGGAGTCTTTGTTTCATATGTATGTATGTTTTATTTTGTATGTGCTTGCTATCTTATAGGTGCTATGTGCATCGTACTGTGTATGACTGTTGATGCTATGTATAGCACCCTGGTCCCGGAGTAATGCTGTATCATTTGGCTGTATTCATGGGTATTCACGTATGGTTGAATGACAATTAAACTTGAACTTGAATGGGTGGATGGTGAGGCCTCATCTGTAATACTGTGCACGGTTCTAGTTCCATGATCTATAAAAATGGGATGCAATGGCATTGGAGGCAATCTAAAGGAGATATACAAGGTGAATGCCTGGGGTGGGAAGTTTGCCCATCTAAGAGAGGCCAAGCATTTGGTCCTGTTTTCAATGGAAATTAAAAAAATGAGGGGAGGCCTTATTTAAACATATAAGGTCCTAAGGGGACATGACCTGCCCTTTCCACTTTACTTAAGAAATGAAATGATGATTTCTAGTAAGGTCATAAATTTGACTCATTATTTTGGCTTTTCAAAAAAAAAAAATTATGTCAGTGAGATTCTTTCCTATAAGCTTCAGCAGAGATGGAGGTAACTTGCTAAGAAATGTACTGTCTGTTTGGGTGTGGGGGGAAAGAGAGAACATGTCCTTACCATTATCACACCCATGGTTCTACAATTCATCAGTCCCACAGGCTGGAAGATGAGAATGAGAAGATAAGTGCCATTATCTATCAGTCCATTTACCCAGTACATCAGCCCCTCCAGAGTAAAGCAGTCCTGGGAGCCCAGAGTTTAGGCTACAGAATCAGCACTTGAAATATGGGAAGACTGGTGTAATGCATGTAGACACCATTGAGACAAGGCAGTACTTTAGGAATGAGTCTCTGTAATATCCATTTTAATATCAAAAGTTTAAACTGTCTGTAACATCGTTCGATTGTTCAAAAGGCTGATGTCCAAGACATTTTGGTATAAAAATACAAGGATACAGAGACAGTAGCATATTTTGTATTTTAGTATCTGCAAATGCATTACCAAGTAGTTTCAAGTACTCCAGCAGAGGGTACAGAGTGCAATATGCTGCAGATGTTTTCAGTCTTTGTCATATATTGGGAGACAGTTTCCAAGCCATAGTAGAGTTGATGAGTAGACCACTAACTTCAGAACATAAATAAAATGCTAGCACATGTTGCGCATTAACACCTGTGCAAGAATTTAATGTCACACATACAATTAATATTCATACTTCTGCATCATATACAAGCTCTTTAAATATACTTCTCAGATCTTCCATTGCATAACACACTGGTATGTTGTAAAGATCCATTTCTGGCTTCAAGGAGTCCATCACTAGGCAGTAAATCAGTACAAGAGTAAGATCCCAAATTTCAACAAGTCTTCTGCCTGGCCATGGCTGTCATCGATGAACCTGTTCACTTACTGTGTTTCACTGCAGACTTTTCTTTAACTTATCACTCCCATTTGTTACTTCAAGTCCATATCCATATGTCTTCCTAGACATTAATATTCAATTATTCTTACAGGAGTTTAAATATTTTTTATTTTTCAAAAGAATGATATCACAGAGCATTGGATTCAATATCTACTTCACACTGAAGTATCAATATCAAGGATTAGCCAGCTGTTCAGCAAAGTTTTCCTTTCTACTGAGGAAAGTCTGTTGTACTGTAAAGCATGCTACCAACTCACAACCACTCAAAACAAACTTTACTCTGACATTTATGCTGTCAAACAACTGAAATCTGAGAGGCAGCATCATGTTAAGGGAATGTGTTCAAAAAGACAGATAAACTGGTTTCAAACAGACCTAATGATCATCCAGAAGATATATTGCAGATTTAACAACCTAACAGGTGTTTCAGGCAGTTTAGAGGGAAGCAAAACTCCACAGAGGATACATGTTGTATTAGAATTCTGCTTCAGTGTGTGAAGAACGTTTACGGTTGTGCAACACTGACAGGGAAATGTCCATAGTTACATATTTTATGCACCATTGCAAATCAGAAAGCAACTTGGTATTCTCACACTGCAGACACTCTCCTGAGATGGCTGATTTATGGCCACTGTCAAGATTTGTACTGCAGCCAATAAAAATGTTTCGAGGCTTTGCACCAATAAATAAATTACTTATCTTCATATACAGTGGCATGCAAAAGTTTGGGCACCCCTGGTCAAACTTTCAGTAACTGTGAATAGCTAAGCGAGTAAAAGATGACCTGATTTCCAAAAGGCATAAAGTTAAAGATGGCACATTTCTTTAATATTTTAAGCAAGATTACTTTTTTATTTCCATCTTTTACAGTTTCAAAGTAACAAAAAAGGAAAAGGCCCCGAAGCAAAAGTTTGGGCACCTGCATGATCAGTACTTAGTAACACCCCCTTTGGCAAGTATCACAGCTTGTAAACGCTTTCTGTAGCCAGCTAAGAGTTTTTCAATTCTTGTCTGGGGAATTTTTGCCTATTCTTCCTTGCAAAAGGCTTCTAGCACTGTGAGATTCTTGAGCCGTTTTGCATGCACTGCTCTTTTGCAGTCGATCCACAGATTTTTGATGATGTTTAGGTCAGGGGATGTGACGGCCATGGCAAAACCTTCAGCTTGCACCTCTTGAGGTAGGCCATTGTGGATTTTGAGGTGTGTTTAGGATCATTATCCTGTTGTAGAATCCATCCTCTTTTCATCTTCAGCTTTTTTACAGATGGTGAGATGTTCGCTTCCAGAATTTGCTGGTATTTAATTGAATTCATTCTTCCCTCTACCAGAGAAATGTCTCCCATGGCACTGGCTGCAACACAAGCCCAAAGCATGATCGATCCACCCCCATGCTTAACAGTTGGAGAGTGTTCTTTTCATGAAATTCTGCACCCTTTTTTCTCCAAACATACCTTTGCTCATTGCGGCCAAAAAGTTCTATTTTAGCTTCATCAGTCCACAGGACTTGTTTCCAAAATGCATCAGACTTGTTTAGATGTTCCTTTGCAAACTTCTGATGCTGAATTTTTTGGTGAGGACACAGGAAAGGTTTTCTTCTGATGACTCTTCCATGAAGATCATATCTGTGCAGGTGTCAGTGCACAGTAGAACAGTGCACCACCACTCCAGAGTCTGCTAAATCTTCCTGAAGGTCTTTTGTAGTCAAACAGGGGTTTTGATTTGCCTTTCTATCAATCCTATGAGCAGTTCTCTCTGAAAGTTTTCTTGATCTTCCAGACCTTAACTTGACCTCCACTGTTCCTGTTAACTGCCGTTTCTTAATTACATTACAAACTGAGGGAACGGCTAGCTGAAAATGCTTTATTATCTTCTTATAGCATTCTCCTACTTTGTGGACATCATTTATTTTAATTTTCAGAGTGCTCGGCAGCTGCTTAGAGGAGCCCATGGCTGCTGATTGTTGGGACAAGGTTTGAAGAGTCAGGGTATTTAAAAAGCTTTGAAATTTGCATCACCTGGCCTTTCCTAATGATGACTGTGAACAAGCCATAGCCCTAACAAGCTAATTTAGGTCTGAGACCTTGGTAAAAGTTATCTGAGAGCTCAAATCTCTTGGGGTGCCCAAACTTTTGCATGGTGCTCCTCTTCTTTTTTTCACTTTAAAATTGTACAAAACAAAAATAATACACCAATCTTGCTTAAAATGTTGAAAAGAATGTTTCATCTTTAACTTTATGACTTTTGGAGATCAGTTCATCTTCTACTCACTTAACTATTCACAGTAACAGAAATTTTGACCGGGGTGCCCAAACTTTTGCCTGGCACTGTATGATAGCAGAAGAAAAAAATCTTTTCCATTCCAATTTCCTGGATGCAAAGGATCTGTGAAATACATGGCCCTTCTCCTTGACCATTCTCTGAATTGGGTTTCATTAAACATTTATTCTTGAATAAAATTTATATATGTTTTGCTTTTTCACAGTATAAAAAGTAAATAAGGGTGGTGCTTTTGGGCGAATCTCTTCTGCAGTGGAATTTTTTTCTTAAAAAGATAAAATGAGTAGAAATAACTCACACAATTTACTTTTATTAAATGTTATTCCCATGTACTTGCTCAAGTGCACTGATCTGAAATTTCAGCTGCACTTCTGTAATGCACTCCGTGTAGTATGATGTGGTTATTCAGCATGGATTTCTCGTTATGAGCATGCTAAACAAGTATATACTTATTTCAGAAAATTTATGACTAAAAATAGTTTGCTTTCATGAGATAGCTAATATTACGTACAATTAAATGATACAAAACATTTAGACTGTATCATGCTAGGATTGACATGTGAGAATTTCAATATGCAAGTCACGATGAAGGGTTCCATTGTGACTGTGATTGAAGTCACTGGAGAAACACTGAAGCTAGTGATATAGACGTCTTTATTCTGCACAACAAGCAGACACTTTTGGTAGAGGCCCCCTGACCCGACATCACATTACATTTTTACATGCTAAAGATCAAAGGCAACCACGCAGTTCTACAGTTACAATGCATTCATACTGCTTCCTTTAAGTTGCACATAATTTTGAAACACCTTAATCTTCACACCAACACTCAAGGCACCCTAAATTGAATGTTAATCACCACTTTCTCTGGGCTGCATTCATGCGTATGCAGACATCCCACATCAGTGGGGTTTCCTTGATTTGCAACCAATCTGCAGCTCCAAGAACACCTTGCTCAGGGCTTCATTTTACATTCAATACAGCATCCACATTCAGATCTGGTTGCTGTTGAAATTCATATTTGCTATATTCCATAACTCCAGTATAAATACTAACAGCCCAAAATGTCAACTGTTTATTCCTCTCCATAGATGTTGTCTGCCCCACTGAGTTCCTCCAGCATTTTGTGTGTGTGTGTGTGTGTGTGTGTTGCCTGCAATACGTAATATTTGCTTTCCATTCAAAACAGAATTACCCAACCCATAATGATATTAAGGCCATAAGACATATAAGCAGAATCAGGCCATTCTGCCCATCAAGTCGTTCCATATAGCTGATTTATCATCTCTCTCAACTCCATTCTCTTGCCTTCTCCCCATAACCTTTGACGCTCATGCTAGTCAAGAACCTGTCAACCTCCATTTTAAATATACCCAGTGACTTGGCCTTCACAGACATCTGTGGCAATGAATTCCACCAATTCATCACCTTTTGGCTAAAGAAATTCCTCATTTCTGTTCAAAAGGGCCGAGCTTGTATTCTGAGGCTGAACAACTCCTCTCTCATTGATTCACATCACAGAGTCACATGGCATGGAAACCAGATGCTTGGCCCATCCAGTTCACATCCAGTAAAACTCCTTTATGCTCCCTATACTATGTGACTCCGTTGCTTATTGACGTTCTAGGGACAATTTACAGTAGCCAGTTAACCTATCAGCTTGCGTGTCTTTGCAACATGGGGCAAACTTGGAGTTCCTGGAGAAACTTACCCAACCACAGGGCAAACAAGCAAACCTCACATGGATGTCACTAAAATCCATGATTCAATGTAAATCTATTGTGCCTTAATTAGGAAAAATGAACCAGGCATAGCCTGCCATTCAGAATCAGAATGAGGTATAATATCACTGACATATGTCCCGAAATTTGTTGTTATGCTTCAGCAGTACATTGCAATACATAATAAAAACTGTAAATTACTAGGCAGTTTCTAGAGTAGTGGGTCAAAGGGCCTATAATGTGCTGTAGATTTCTATGTTCTATTATTGTGAGATATATATGTTAAATTAAATATGTAGGAAAAGAGTCATAAGGTAATGCTCATGGATTCAATGTCCATTCAGAAATCTGATGCAGAGGGGAAGAAGCTATTCCTGAATCATTGACTGTGTGCCTTTGAACTCCTGTACCTTCTCCCAGATGATCAATACTCTTAACAACCAGATGCATTCTCCATAGCAAGGATTCGGTTGTGCTTTGTACAATGTTGCATTTGAAGTATTAAACAGGAAACTAAGATGTAATGCTGAGCCTTTGGTCACATCACACTTGGAGTATTGAGAGTAATTTTGAGCTTCATTTTTTCTTGGTGTGGGGGAGGGTATCTCATTAAAACCTGTTGAATATTGAAAGACCTAGATAGAGCTGATATGAAGAGGATGTTTCCGGGGGGGGGGGGGGGTGCGGTTCAAGGACCTGAAGGCACCGCACATTATTCCTATACACTCAGTCGCATTGTAAGGTCTGGACCTGAAGAGTTGACTATCCTTTTGCTTCTGCAAATGTTGTTGACCCATCGAGTTCCTGCAGCAGCTTTTGGACCCCAGGTCTTTTGATGATGCTATTATTGGTCTAATGGAGAGAATTAACAGGTTTAGTGATCTGAAATGCCTGAGTGCGACAGGTGAATTCATTGAAAATTTGGAGAAGTGCGGCTGCGATGATACGCTACATAAAACTGTAGGCAACTGAAGGAAGGACTTTATTCTTCAGGGCTGAACAGAAAGTTCTCTGCTCAAGAAGTTATGATCAGCTTTAAAACATAGTGTAGTTAAAATACACTTTAAAAATGGCTATCCCCAGTAGTTCTTTTCTGCCCTACCAGCGGTACAGGTTGATGCTTGCTCTGAAATGTTTAAGAAAGCACACACTAAATTGTCCTCAAACAACAGGAATTCTGCAGATGCTGGAAATTCAAGCAACACACATCAAAGTTGCTGGTGAATGCAGCAGGCCAAGCAGCATCTGTAGGAAGAGCTGCAGTCGACGTTTCAGGCCGAGACCCTTCATCGGGACTAACTGAAGGAAGAGTGAGTAAGGGATTTGAAAGTTGGAGGGGGAGGGGGAGATCCAAAATGATAGGAGAAGACAGGAGGGGGAGGGATGGAGCCAAGAGCTGGACAGGTGATAGGCAAAAGGGGATACAAGAGGATCATGGGACAGGAGGTCCGGGAAGAAAGACAAGGTGGGGGGGACCCAGAGGATGGGCAAGATGTATATTCAGAGGGACAGAGGGAGAAAAAGGAGAGTGAGAGAAAGAATGTGTGCATAAAAATGAGTAATAGATGAGGTACAAGGGGGAGGTGGAGCCTTAGCGGAAGTTAGAGAAGTCGATGTACCCCATCTGTTACTCATTTTTATGCACACATTCTTTCTCTCACTCTCCTTTTTCTCCCTCTGTCCCTCTGAATATACCTCTTGCACATCCTCTGGGTTCCCCCCCCCCTTGTCTTTCTTCCCGGACCTCCTGTCCCATGATTCTCTCGTATCCCCTTTTGCCTATCACCTGTCCAGCTCTTGGCTCTATCCCTCCCTCTCCTGTCTTCTCCTATCATTTTGGATCTTCCCCTCCAACTTTCAAATCCCTTACTCACTCTTCCTTCAGTTAGTCCTGACGAAGGGTCCCGGACTGAAACATCGACTGCACCTCTTCCTACAGATGCTGCCTGGCCTGCTGCATTCACCAGCAACTTTGATGTGTGTTGATGGGAATCAGATGATTTGTTTCAAACATCAAAACACAGCTGTATCTTCACCACAGACACAGACAATCTAACAGTCAACAGAATAGTCCCTGCATTCTCAATGGCCAACCAAAATAACCCATTGCTTTAGGCAGTCCCTGCCCCATTCACTTCCAGATTTTGTTATGCAATTAGGATAGCTTACAGTTGATCTTATAACTGGATACCAATCTTTGCAAAGTGCGACATAACATGAACGTAGTAGTTGGTGCTATATTGACAGCAGTACATGCTCAATTCCCACTGTACTCTGTAAGGAGGTTGTACATTCTCCCTGTGATTGCGTGGGTTTCTTCCAGCTGCTCCATTTTCCTCCCACATTTCATAGACGTACAGATTAGGGTTAGTAAGTTATGGGCGTGTTACTTTGGTGCCAGAAGCATAGTGACAATTGAGGTCTGCCCTCCCAGCACATCTTTAGACTGTGTTGGTCATTGAGCACTGTTCCCTCTAAGCTGCACAGTAACAAAAAATGCTCCCATGCACATAGCCTTTGTGCCACGCAGCTAGAATTTTCTTTTACATAATGTTAACATAATGTTGAAATTATGCTAATATAATTTTGAAAGCTATGTTAATATAATTGTGAAATACTCTGCAATTATGTATTATATAATCCTTACATTTTCTAAATAATAAACATACCACAACCTTTACTTTGAAACATTTCAGAGCTTCAATGTATTTATATTGACAGTGTTTCAAGTTACAACATTGTTACAAATTGTAACAATAAATACAGAGTGGAAGCCAGTGGCTCATTTTAATAAACTGCTGACCGGCTGAATACCAACAAAGAAATACTCAGCTATTATTACTATCTACAATGTAAGTGTTGCCTCAAAAATATTGCGGCAATACTGTGATTTCAAATTTGTCATTTCTGAGAAAGTTAAGACTGGTTCAATTAACACATTCACTGATTTGTTGAACTACATGCTTAGAAACAACGAATTTGAAGATCTCTCAATTCTTGTTGACATCAGTAGAACATTTCAACCTTCTACTGCTGGCTGCGAATGTGGATTCAATCTTAGGAATTCAATCAAATGCAAATCGAGAAACAGACTAGAAGTGAAACAGTTGGATGATCTAATGCAAATTAAGATGTCTTTCATCTGGATGCAAAATTAATCTGGACAGTGTTTGTAGACAATGGTTTTGTAATAAAGACAGACAAGAAAATGTTTACGAAATGTGAAAAATTTTCTTTGTTGTGCTGGATTTCATCATACCCTTCAATTAACAAATATAATTAAAAGTATGTGATTTTTAAATTTTCATTCTAAATATTCATAAAACCTATATTGCAAAAAATGCATGTAAAGTGCTGTGCAATTTTCAGGCCGTGTTTTAAATTTTCCTGCTCAGAGCAGTGGCTGGTCCGTGGAGATGTAAAAAAAAATCAGAGGAAATGATACCATTGACACAAATGACACATGTACATAAAGCGAATCATTTCTGAATTAAATCTCTCAATCGTCTATATGATCCTGATCACCCGCCTGCCTTGAAATTGGAAGTTAACTGTTTATATTGGGAAGTATAATAGTGCATAAAGTCCAAGTCAGAAACAATCAAAGGTCTTTCCTTCTTATGTTTTGCCACTGTAGATACTGTAAAGTTCCCGGGAATAGGACTGAACAATTCTCCAGTAATGAGTCCCATGATTGCAAAGGAAACTGAGAGGGCTGTTAAAGGATTAGGTTGGTAGAAACCAGGCTGGGTGGATGGCTGAGTTGCCATGGCAAAGTTTGCTGACTGCGTGTATTTGACGTGGTTAGATATTTGTACTCTGAAGTGGGAAGAAGAAAAAAAAGGTGGGAATAAGAAAAAACTAAAATGGTTGGCAGAGATGGAAGGTATACAGTGGCAGTGGGCCCTTAGATCAGTGATCATGGACAATCTAAAGAGGTTGCAAGCTTGACATGGTGTATGGAAAGCCAGAGGGAAACCAAGGCTCCATCTTGTGCTTGGAGGAACAGCAGAAGGTGGGTACAATAGAGAAAAGAGCCTGGAGGATGGAGAAAGAAGAGCCTACAAAGGATTTCTAGGAAAAAGGTGCTTGGAGAGGAAAGAAGTTTGGGGTAGAAATTTGGCAACCACAGGTTTCTTAGTAGAGAATGATCAGGTTGACTAATATAGTTTGGGAAATCAGTAACCAAGAAAGCGATAATGATCAGTGTGTGCAACATTGGAGGGTAAGTGGGGGGGGGGTGTTATAACGAACTGTAGGTAAATCAGATTGTAGATGATGATCTCAGGAGAAATTTGTTGAACTGCTGGAAGATTGGAGATCAGAGAGATCAAAGAGGAGGGATGTTGGACATGGGAGGGAGAAATAGGTTTATGCCAGATAGCTTTATGGGTTCCTAAAATAAATAGCTCTGCTAACCATTGACATTGAGACCATAAAAAAAAGTTTCAGAGAGAGAGAGAGACATTAGAAACTGAAATGCGAGCAAAATTCGGAGGGATTTCAAAGCAAAGCAAGTGCAAATTGCCCAAATTATCAGTGATTGTGGGGGAAGAAAAAACAAAATTTCGAGTCAATCCTGTCGCTTTTGGACACGTGTCACAGTTAAATGCTTATAATTGTTTTCTGTGGCTGCCCTCTGTTCAAACAAAATTGGGTCAGCCACACTTCCAATCAGTAGCGATCTGACCCTCATACAGGCTCGAGACCACGCAAGAACTAGTCATTGCGAATCCATTGCTGATTATGTATGAGACTGAACATCAACAGACAACACGTAGGACAGTGCATGCCTTTTATCAGTCCCTATTGAATAGAACTGAGCAATATAATAGCAAAATGTTCAAGGGTTGAATTGGAAATAACTTTTAAAAAATCATACAAAAGAACCCTTGATTATTGATACAACACCTCTATAAAGCACAGGAGAAGAAATCTGTTTTATACAACAGAAAGAAGAGAATAACTAAATGTACTGTGATGTTTTGTTGAAACACAAATGAGGAGTTTTGAAAAATCGAATACGTTGATTGTGCTTTGTAAATTCTCACAATGAAGTGACAACTGTAATTATTCCCATGAGAATAAGTGCTTTCTTTTTATGTATTTTTCCACCAATGTTGTTACACCTGTTTATTGCACTTTCCGTACCTGAGATAGAGAGCAGATTGCATCTCCCTGAAGCTTGGCTAATTGTGTGAAGAATTTCAAGACCAAACCCGTATCCTAGCATTTCATTACACTCCTGTTTGTTCAGCAAGGTGGTAAGATCAATACACAGTCTCCATTATCCGCTGCTCCACATCTCATTCTGAAACTAAAGCCATCCTAACTCATACTCACTGATTCATCACTCAATTGCCCTGCCCACTGGTACTTAGAAACTTCAAAGATTGGTTTAAATAACTAAATATTTTTCTCAAAGCTATTTAAAGCCATAAAAATACATAAATAAAGCCTTGAAAGTAACAGAAATAAATGAATTATTAAACTTACCTTTAGTTTCCAAAATCTCCGAGGCAGGTATCCAAATCAAGACCCAGGTAATTTGGTGTAGAATTGCACAAACAGATTCCCTATTAAAGAATCCCCTCATAATCAGAATTTACTTGGTTGTCTTTCTCTTCTGACAGATGATGGTTTCCCCTCCAACTACTGAGGTGATGAGGAAACTAATGAGAAATCTGCAGATGGGGCAAGAGGTGACACACGGAGCCAAAGTTCTGAGTGACATTCCAAAAGTCCCACTTCAATGGGTCGGAGAATCCCAGAAGTTTATGGGGATGTTGCATTCCACCCTACCCCCACTTCTAGGAGTCAGTGAGTGCATCTTTGAATCTCCTCTTGGCATTTCGTTGACATATTTAAATATTTAAATTATAGTACAGAAAGTCAATTTAACCTTTACCATCGAGAAGAAACAAAAAACTCAGTGCAGCTACTGGCAAATGTGCAACTGTAATTTATTATTTGTTTTAAATAGTTTGGGGCAGCATCAGTTTTGGAGCAGTCACTCGCCACCTTTGCTTGTTCAAATGTTTCCAACATGACTCAATAGGAGTCAACAACATATTACAACATATAATCTTAATTTCAGAGCAAGTAGGATCAGAGACACAAAAAAAATGTAACCTTCATAGCTCTAAAGGTAAATACAAGTTTAAAAAGAATCTTCCTACCCTGATCTTTTTCCACATGTTCACCTGGCTTTTCTTCACAGATTAGAGCTACAACTAAAGTCGTACATAGTGTGGCGCGTGGCCAAGTGATTAGGGTGTTGGACTAGCTATCAGAAGGTCGTGGGTTCGAGCCTCAACTGAGGCAGGTGTGTCCTTGAGCAAGGCAACCACACAATGCTCCAGTCTACCCAGCTGAGAACGGTACGGAGAATGGCAAAAATGTTGGGGGTTAACCTCGCGATAGATTGGCGTCCTATCCAGGTGGGGGGGGGGGGGGGGGGAAGTCTTGTACTCTCAGTTGCTTCATGCCACAGGAACCGGCATGATCACCGGCCTGATGGGCCACAAGGCTCATGACAGACTTCAACTTTAACTAAAGTCATATATGATGGAAGAAGGCCCTTCGATCCAAAGTCTCATTGCCTATGATTTAGAGCAGTGCCATTTTTAAAATTTCTTCTCCCCCCACATTTCCATCAGCTACCTACAGATTGTACCACTCAGCTATAATAGGGGCAATTCACAATGTCCTAATAAACTCCCAGTCAGCAGATCTTTAGTATGCACGAAGAAACAAGAGCAAATGCACACAGTCACAAGAAGAAAATGTAAACTTCCCATTGATATAGAACGGTGATGCTCCCTCCAGTTCCTGGCAAACCCAAACACATGAGCACTCAAAGGGCCTTTTGGGATCGTAAATCTTTGCTCCATGTTCAGAGTAGGTAGAAATCCAATGTAAATGGCAAGAGGAATATACCATTTCACAAATTACCCACCCGTCCTGTCCAACATCCCTAGTCTCAGAGTCTGCAGGTCCATTTCTGGCCCAATCAGTTTTTCAAGATTCCATAGCGACTTATTTTCTGTCTTGGGGGACAGCCAAAGAAACTGTAGCCTACATTGGTTGGAGAATATCACAGGCATTAGGAATAATCACTGCAGAAATCATCAAGAATAAAGCTACTGTTTTTTTTGTGATCATAAAACAGACGTACAGTACTGTGCAAAAATCTTAGGTACATTTATATAACTAGGGTGCCTAAGACTTTTACACAGTACTAGAGTAATTTGTACTGTACTTCTCTCTCAAAAAGTGATGATAAACCTGATTCTTATATGGGTCTTCCTTGCGTATTGAGAGTGGGAAGGGGGCAGGGAGAGGAAATCATGGTTGGGAAAAGGGAAAGGGAGAAGACAGGGAGTGGGAAGCACCAGAGATACATGCTGTAATGATCAATAAACCAATTATCTGGAATCAAATGACCTTGCCTGGTATCTCAGGGTTGTATGTGTCTGCTCCCATGCCAACCCCCGGCCCTGGCTCTCCTCCTTTGCTACTTGTCCTAGACTCCTCCCTTGGCACTTCAATCTCTCTATTCCCAACATCCTTTGCTCCCATCAGATTTACAAAATTGCTCTCTACTCCACATTGACAAGTACAGTACTGTGCAAAAGACTAAAGGCTGATTTATACTTGTGCGTACCAGCTTGCACCGTAGCCTACACAAGTGGGCTACGCCGTTGTGAGTATTTATACTTGTGTGTTGGTGTGTCTGCGTCACTCTGCAATTCGGGCACGTACACGCATGTGCACGTCACGTATTTGCAAGTCACGCATGCGCACGTCACGCATGCGCACACACCTGCCTGTGCAAGGCTTCATGGTCATGGTAGTCTTTCTCAGGATAAACAAGTTTAAAGCGAGCGTCTTTTTTCATAAAAGCGAAATGTGTCCTCCATAATTTCGGAGGTCTGTAAAGCTTTATGGAAAGCCTTGCAGCCAGAGTTCCTTCCCTGCCCTTCAGTCGCCCAATGGGAAGCTATTCCAGCATAGGAGGAAATGCGATGCTACCAAGCAGACCAATCACAGTTGTTGCGGTCTGCATTGCCCTGATGCGTAGTTACATTTTGGGAGAGGTGCGTGTCAGGCTACAGCATAGGGATCCGCATAGGCACTGCGTAGGGTTCGCGGCTACTCCTTACCTACGGCGTCGATCTGACGCACAAGTATAAATCAGCCTTTAGGCACTCTAGCTATATATATGCACCTAAGACTTTTGCACAGTACTGTACATGGGCTCTGGAATCAAATGTATACTTTGTTGTTTATATGATGGTCAGTATATTACCAGTCCTGGGCCATTACTGCCTTCTGTATGGGTCTCTCTTGTGTACTGAGAAACAAGAGAAAATCTGCAGATGCTGGAAATCCAAGCAACACACACACACAGAGTATTGGAGGAACTCAGCAGGCCAGGCAGCATCTATGGAAAAGAGTAAACAGTCAACGTTTCGGGCCAAGACCCTTTACCTGGACCTTCTGACCAGTCTCTACAAATAGAGTAAGGAGGAGCTCAATAAGTGGAGAATAGCTTTAGAATTTCTATGATTCCTCTCCCATATGGGCAATTACACACCATTGTCGGAAAGGGGTGATCAATTCTACCATAGTCCTAATAACCCCTAAATATTGGCAATAAGTGGGATGGTGACAACCTCTTTTGGCATAGCTTGATATTCCCAAGTCTTATCTTCTGAGAGCTTGGAACTGGTTGAGACCTCGGACCAAACACCAGCCTCATTAAGCTTCATCTAAACCTCAACTCCCAGCTGCTTGTCTGTCCGCAGTGAAACAACAGGTAGTTCTGCTGGAGGAAGAGAGCTCCTGCTGGGTGACTGCCCTACGGGGTTAAATGTTTATGAGCTGAGAAAATTGGAACAGCTATATAAAGTCAGTTGGCTGATGCAAAACTCACTACTATAATTACGAAAATATAGGAAGAGAAGAGATACCTTGGTTGTTGAGAGTAATGTTGGTAGCTTTAAAAGTGCCACATTTTAAGAAAGAATCTAATATGGAGTGTGTAAGTGGTGGTGGGGAAATTGAGGAGTGGCATTGGTGGTGAGCAGTGGGATACGATGATGTGAACAGAGTCAAGTGATCCACAGCAAAACAAAAAAAAAAGATTCTGGAGGAACTCAGTGGGTCAGGCAGCATCTGTGGAGCGAAATGGACAGTTGAAGTTTTGAATCAAGACCCAGTCCAGATGAAGGGTCTCCACTCAAAATGTTTACAGTGTGTTTTCCTCCAAAGATGTTGCCTTACTTGCTGAGTTCCTCAGGCATTTTATTTCTCTTTGCTCCAGATTCTAGCAGCTGCAGTCGCCTGTGTCTCAAATCATCCACATTCTGGCTGCAGAACGGTCTGAATATGAATAGCTCAGACACACAGTACAGAACACCCATCAAGAGAGGAACAACATGAAATTAGACATTCAGTCACAGAGCCTATAACTTCACTCTACCATTTGCAAAAATTGTGAGATATCACATGCAAAGAGGTTGCTGAAGACACACAAGATGTTTAATGAACAAATGTGAGCATTACGGTTCCAACTCGACAAGAATCGTTGCATTACTGACAGAAACATCAGATGGACATGTGGTTCACCCAGTTTCTTCAGTATGACCAGTCTGAGCATCAGAGAGAAAAAATTCAGCAACTACATATTTTCCAGCCGGAAGGCAAGAATAGGAATCTGCAGCTCATTTTAATAGTTAGGTGTTGTTTACTGCTTCCTGCAGCTGCTGAGAGTCCAGCACATTCAGCAAGATTAAAAATTAGAAATTCAGAATCACACAGCCCATAATTTCAGATATTTCACTTTACCATCTGCAAAAGTGTGAGAAATCACGTACAAAAATACTTAATATAGCTTCCATCGAAGAAGTTATGCAGCAGTGCAAACTTGCAAAATTTTCAATTCTTGCTGAGTATTTCAGACATCTGTCAATGTAAGTGACATTGTGTTCAATTCTAAAAACCTGATAGGCTAGAATCAGGCTAAGAAACACCTTTGAACTCCACAAGCTGCAGCTGAACTGCAGCCACAGTTTTGAATTCTTGGAATGTACGATCAACTAATATTGATATTTTTAACATTCATTGTTTGGAGTGTATCTACAAAGATTTATAAAAATCCATCTGGAGGAGCAATGCCAAAAGCAGTCAGTCTGAAGCTGACCACAAGATAAGAACGAAATCACTCGGAATCTTGGTCACAACATATTCATCCATCTGGATATCATTATTTTGCAAAAGGTGTAATGTGATTAGAAAGTGCTGTTGACATGGGAAAAATATCTGGAGCCTATGTAACATAGAGCTGGAGTATAATATTGCTGAAGTACTTTGAAGATAAGAACAAAGAGCAATACTAAACATGGAATGAGATGAAGAGAGAATCTGTTTTGTATCAAGCCGATGCAATTTTTAATGAACATATGTGGATAATTGTCTTATTATTTTCTCATTCTAATTTAACTAATTGTTTGAAAGAATGTTTCTGTCTGCCAACTAACTAATCAAGTGAAACTCCAGAATGTTCATCTACTTGTACATCATTATTGCCTCTACTTCATAGTAGTGTATCACCCCATCCTGTTAACTCAGGAACCATCATGTCACATGAAGTATTTGACCAGTTTATCACTCTAACAATCTGATTACCAAAAAGTCCAAACAAAGTTCAAAGTATTGAGCAACATCTATGGTAAGAGAAATCACGTCAATATTTCAATCCGAATTCAACAGTCGAGAAAAGAAGCATGTCTTAGGTCGCAAGAAAGGGGAAGGAATGAGGGAAAATAAAAGGGAATGTTTGTGATAAGTTTCAGACCACAGCTGGCAAATGTTGGTACCAGAAAAACAGAGAAAAAAGAACAAATTGGCATTGAAGTAGGCATCTGTTGAAAGAGAAAAAGAAAACAGGTAACCTGAAATTTGTCAAATTCAATATAGAGATTGAAGGGTTGTTACCTAAGGGATGGAAGATGAAGACCCGTTTATTGAGCTTACATTAACTTCCTGCACATTCAAAGATGCCTAAAGACAGAAGTCAGAATAGGAGTGAGATATATAGCATAAATTATAGACATTTTGGCAGATAGCTAACGTAAGAGCAGTGCAGACCTCAACAGAATAGGAAACATTCAGCCTGCTCATAAATCTTCAAATCGTGTGCCCACATTGCCAGTATTGCCTTGTATGGACAAATCCTTTTCCAACGCACCCTAACTCTAATGAGAGTACTCCCAAGGCAAAGAATCTCAGCTGCTGGAGTTCCTAAACCTAATCCCCCAACAAGTGAATGACATTACATTGCCAAATGAAGCAATTTGAAGTCCTATGGTAGGTTCCCTATTCATTCACTGTCACTCTGGAAGTTGCAAAACCTCCGAGATTCATTCCGAGTCAGGTCCCAGCAACCCTACTCGAGCAAGTGGTGAAATTATACTGAAGATTTCTGGTTAGAGTTACCAACGAGGATGAGGCATGAACATGAGTGTTTTCAAATTGTTGATGCTATTCTTAACCCAGAGTTACAGCACAAGATGTAATTGGAGCAGTTTACAATAAACAGGACCCAGAACAGGATAAGACTCGGGGGGTAAGCAAGAAACAGAAGTAGTTTATCACAAGCACGCAGGGTAGATACTTGCTGTCCAAAGTCCTAAAGAAAATAGAACATAGTCAGAATATTGTGGCTTATTGCCATTTGATGAGATGCTGTTCACTCCACTCTGCCTATATTTGTCCTGTGTATTGGTGCTTTATACTCCTATTGACTCACATATGGGAGCGCTACACTGAGAGTTCATGGCAATGAGACAGATGATTTTAACAGATTATACCAGTAACCTTAATACTGAAAAATATTCGTAATAGAACACATTTTAATGTTAATAGCTCTATTTAATTTCCACAACACGGACGTTCTGGTCCAGACAAGTCCCCAGTCTGGTGTGTTGTGGTGTGGATTAAATCACCGGAGAGACAGAGTCACTGGTAGATACAAAGCAGCTTCTTTATTTGACACAACAAGGTACAGCAGGCGTCATATGGATGGAGATGCTTTCAGTAGAAAGGTCTGCTAGCCCAATGTGGGCTCGATATTTATATGCTAAACACAAAGGTAAACGCTATTAAAAAGTTATAGACAATGCTTCCTTTTGAAGCTACATACAAAACATCACACCTTCTGACGCCAATATGTCTGGGTTGATATCGAGAGCCTTTAGAAAGCTGGGGAATGGGGCTGAGGAGGGGAAAAATAGATCAGCCATGATTGAACGGCGGAGCAGACTCAACGGGCCAAATGACTGATCTGCTCCTACGTCTTAAATCTGTATGTAAATTCTAAGCTTTCTATAGGTGCCAGAAGAATTTACTGTCAAGTGTGAAAGTGATACAGTTGAATAGCTCATGATCCTTTCTAGCAGCCCTTAACGATGAATAGAGAATGATATCCTTCCCATGGTAGATGCCAAACCAGGTATTCAAATGCAATGAAGCAGGTCAGTAATGGCTGAGAAATACATATGAAGTTATATATACTTCTGTATTGTGTAATGATAGATTTTACTTTTCAAATGGACTTGGCTGATATTGAATTTTTGTGCCTAAAAATATACAAAATGGTGCTCAATGTTATATCAACTAAATTCAGAAATGCAGACATTAAAAATGCTTGGAATAATCTTCAGCTTTCTATCAACAGAAATGGCTGGCAATGCTTCCTATTGAATAAGCTTTTAGAAACACTTGCATTTCAAACATAGTGCATACTTGATCCATGTTTACAAGTAAATATACATTGTATTCAAAAAGCACATCTGTGCAAATATAAAGTGTTTTTTATTCTTAATGTTTGATAAATTTATTGATTCTTTAATAATTTTAAATCTGACATCCAGGAAGTGTTGGAAATAAAAGCAGTCGCTTTCACAAACTACAAAGCTGTGATCACGGATTTCCATCTGCCACAGGCTTTCATGGCCTAAACTTGGCTGTCTCCCTGTGTTATCTGATTATACGTTGGAGACCAATGCAGCAACACAAGGCCTCATTGCTCAACTTCAGGAAGGTCACAGCAAGCAAAGTGTTCCATACTAAAGCAACACACACAAAATGCTGGAGGAACTCAGCAGGCCAGGCAGCATCTAGGACAAGAGTACAGTCGACACTTCAGTTCTGCTGAAGGGTTTCGGCCCGAAACATTTACTGTACTCTTTTCCTAGATGCTGCCTGGCTTGCTGAGTTCCTCCAGCATATCGTGTGTGTTGCTTGGATTTCCAGCATCTGCAGATTTTCTCCTGTTTGTATCCCATACTAATGGTAAATATGGAGCGAAGGGGAACGCAAGAGGTGACTGTGGGTACAAGCCCCCAATAGTAAACTCCAGACCGATATCTAATTCAAAAGAGTTCACTTCTGATGGTTCTAACTTGCTTCTAAACCTTTCTGTATATTCTTTTGCATGCAGAGATATTATTTGGAATTATCAGGCCCAAAACATATTATTGGCTGGGTACTGTTGACACATTTCCCCAAATCTCTATTCAATTGCTCATAAGCACCCAACATACTGAATCTGTTATTGAAGATAGTCCTTATTTCATTGGAACTGCTCTAGTTGCAGTAGCAGACAGTGTTTAGGAATTAATTATGTAATTGCTTGTGTAAGTTAGATGGATGTAACATCCTTTGTACTAAAATACTTCAATGTCTCTTCACCTCCAAACCACAAATGCAAAGCCCAAGATTCTGATGGATAATCATGTAATTATATAAGGCCCTGTTTAGAAAATGCTTGGAATATTGTGCACAACTCTGGCCTCGTTACCCACGGTAGGATACACCTGCAAATAGGGCATGTGAAACATAAGATCTGCCATTTTGACTCCTGGGCAGGAAAAGAGACTGTGTCACAAGAATAACCTTGTACTCAACATCAAGTCCAAGGAATTGATAACAGGAAGGGAAAGTTGGGAGAACACACACAAATACTCCTTGAGAGTCCAATGGTGGAAAAGTTGAGCTGCTTTGAGTTTCTGAGTGCCAACATCTCGGAGGATCTATCCTGGTCCCAAATCAGGAAGAAGACACAACAGTGGTTATATTTCATTGGGCGTTTGATGAGATTTGGTACGGCAAATTTCTACCAATGTACCATGGAAAGCATTCTCACCAGTTGCTTTACCACCTGGTATGGAGGCTTCATTGCACAGGATCAAAAGTGCCTGCAGAGAATTGTAGACTCAGCCAACTCCATCAGGGACACAAGATGTCCCCCATCAAGGACATCTTCAAAAGGCAGTGCTTCAAGAAGGCAGCATCCATCATTTAAGACCCTCACTACCCAGGATATGCCTTCTTCTCATTACTACCATTAGGTCCAGGAGCCTTGGGATCCACACTCAGCAATTTAGAACAGCTTCTTCTCCTCTGCCATCAGATTTCTGAACTGTCCATGAACATGACCTCACCCTTTCCTTTTCTGCACCAATTTATTGCAACTTATTCTAATTTACTGTGATTTGCAGTTTGGAGATTGTTTAGGTGTTTCAGCACTCTGCAGCCTCCGAGGGGACTCCGGGAGGCAGAGGGAACATATGGGAAATTCGTGGCGAGAAGGCTGTGAGCCAATGTTCGACTCCATTTTGCAGATCAAAGCTTTCATTTTTTGCTAATTAAAGCGACGAGGGAGATGGAAGCACCGGCTGCCTGACTTTTTAAATCGCTCTGCTGCCAAAGAGAGGAGACTGCCTTTTTTTTTATCACTGTTGAGATCACTCGGCTACGGAGAGGGGAGACTGTCTTTTTAATCACTGGTGAGATTGATCTGCGACAGATAGGGGAGACTGCCTTTTTATCACTGGTGAGATCACTCTTCTACAGATGTGGACTTGGACTGTGGACTTTTTTTTCAGTCTTATGGTTTTTTTGCATTCTGTGTTTCTTGCCCAATCTTTCTCTTTGGAGAGGGGGATTTGGGGGTTGATGTTCGTGCTGCCGTTCTTTTCTTTCTTGGTCTTGTGGCTATCTGGAGCAGAAAAGTTACGGAGTTGTATACTTTGATAATAAATAAACCTTTGAACCTTTTGACTTATAGATTTTTTTACATTTTGTACAGTACTGCTTCCACAAAACAAGAATTTTCATGACATGTCCAAATAATAATCAACTTGATTCTCATTCTAAAGAGAATTTAAGCAAAATGGCCATATGCTATCTCGAGTTTAAAAGAATGGAGTTTTTAAAATATTGTTATTATTTACTTATTTAGAGATACAACATAAAACAGGTCCCTCTGGGGAATACAGCCCATCCCGCCTAATGACACCCATGTGATCAATACACCTGCTAATCTATACGTCTTTGGAAGGTGAGAGAAAACCGGCTCACCAGGAGGAAACCCACATGGTCATGGGCTGAGTGTATAAACATCTTACTGACAGTGGAAATGAATATGGGTCACTGGTACTGTAATATCATTGCGCTAACTGCTATGCTAAGTTCTACAGGTGCTCACTAAGGTAAATACTCCAGAGCCAGATACCAGTCTCAAAATGAGGGAATGGCCATTCAGCAATGAAATGAGAAAAAACTCTTTCACTCAAAGGGAACTGTTGGCATTCTCTAATAAAAGATTAGAAAATGCTGGAAAGACTCATCAGGCCAGGAAGCATTTGTGTATGGAGAAACAGTTAACATTTCAGGTCAGAGATCTTTTGTCACAACTGGAAAATATTTTTCATTGGGAACAGTCTCTTCAAGACCGCAATGGAGGTTCTGTTGTTTACTAGACCCTTGGCAGAGATTGATAGAATATGAAGTAAAATAACATGGAAGGGGTTACTCAGGAACTTTGAGGCATGAGGTTAATCTTGACCTTATCCCATGGCAAAGCAAGCATGAGGAACTGCATTTTCTATTCGAGCAACACACACAAAATGCTGGAGGAACTCAGCAGGCCAGGCAGCTTCAATGGAAAAAAAGTACAGTTGACATTTTCAGCCGAAACCCTTAGGGTGTAATTATTTTCCATAGATGCTGCCTGGCCTGCAGAGTTCCTTCAGCATTTTGTGTGTGCTGTTTGGATTTCCAGCATCTGTGGATTTTCTCTTGTTTGTATTTTCCATTTCTGCTTCTGTTTCTTATGCTCCCTTTATATTGCACAGAATCTGCATAATGATAATAACATTTGCTGATGTAAGTTGCTGAGAGGTTTTATATAATGAAACCTCAACAGCTGGATGGGGAAACAACATACACCGTGTTAAATTGAGACAAAGCTTTGTTAACTGCCCACATAACTAACAGCATAGTGTGCCAGAGATTGGATCAGTTCTAAGAACAAGTGTGACCTAGTTTCCAATAACTCAACTGAAACATTGGATTCTTCCCAAAGGATGATGGAAAAACGGCCCTGACATTTCTTTTTGGTTTGCAGTAAATTATAAGTGTGTTAATATGCTGGCTATGTTTTACAAATAAAGAGCATGTCTATACCTTGATACTAAGAAGAATCACAATCATGTACAGTGGTTAATTGGGACACATCGGGACCGCAATGTTTTGGCACAATTGAATGACTGCCCATTTAGTTGAAATTTCAGGGAAGTAGTTAAAAGGTATAAAAGGACAAACTACCATTCAACTAAATATATATATTTCAGAACAAATTAGAACAGTACTAATACCTCTGCAGTATTATAAAACTGTGTATTAGTTCCTAATAGTTATCAATGAAGGAATTCATCTGCATATTCTTTAGATTGAATGTAAACAAACAAGATCAATGCAGACACCTGGTCCATTTATTGGACTTCCTTTATACAATGCTTTCAATGATTACATCATCCAAATCTTCATTTTCATTGTAACGTTCAAAACAATTGTTGATACCTTCAAATTCTTCGTAGGTCCTAGCTTGCCAAAATAGTGAAATCATTTTATTTTCACTGCCGGTCGTTTCTGGCATTCCAAGTCTGAACGCTTGAAACTGAAGAGAGAAAAGCAGTTCTCAGTCATCTTGCTGCTTATTTCTTGCCAACTCTCAGTGACAAAAATCACTATTTTTAAAATAAGCACATGCAACAGATGCTATTTAAAAACTGTTCACTCTAAGCACTGTGTAGTGTCTAACAGCCACGCAAATGCACGCAATTGACGTTAGAACATAGAAACATAGAAACATTGAAAACCTACAGCACAATACAGGCCCTTCGGCCCACAAAGCTGGGCCAAATATGTCCCTACCTTAGAACTACCTAGGCTTATCCATAGCCCTCTATTTTTCTAAGCTCCATGTATCCATCCAGGAGTCTCTTAAAAGACCCTATCGTTTCTGCCTCCACCAACGCCGGCAGCAGCCCATTCCACACAATCACCACTCTCTGCGTAAAAAAATTACCCCTGACATCTCCATTGTACCTACTTCCAAGCACCTTAAAACTATGCCCTCTCATGCTAGCCATTTCAGCCCTGGGAAAAAGCCTCTGCCTATCCACACGATCAATGCCTCTCATTATCCTGTACACCTCTTTCAAGTCACCTCTCATCCTCTGATGCTCCAAGGAGAAAAGGCCGAGTTCATTCAACCTATTGCCATAAGGCATGCTCCCCAATCCAGGCAACATTCTTGTAAATCTCCTCTGCACCCTTTCTATGGTTTCTACATCCTTCCTTAGGTAGAAATAATTCATCAAAAGTCTCCTACCCCAATTAAGTGGCATCTTATCCCAAATAAATGAAGAGAATCCTGGCTATTTGCTCAATTTAGTTTTTGTTCTTTAAAAGTTGCTCAAATAAACAGCTGCCCTTATTAAACAATGGCTAATTAACTGTATTTTGGATGTCTTTATCTAAAATTATTTTATTACCTGTCACTTTGAAGTTATGTACATCTGTTCTAATTAGCAAATGAAGAATGCCCCTGTATTCAGTTTGAATTTACATCAGAGACTGAATTGATTGCTCCCATAAAATCCAAATATACTACAGAGAAATGAAAAATATGAAGCAAAACAATTAAGTTTAAAATCCTACTATATATTTTAAAGTAGACTTTGGACCTAACACAATTGGAGTGAAATATTTGTGGGATTCTGCCATAACTTTCCAAACAGACCACTGGAACCACAGCAATTTGGCATTACTGAAAAACCTTAAAATTCCTTAAAATTTTTCCAAAACAAATCAGCATAGTTAAATAGCAGGTTAACCTAGGGTCAAGCAAGATGTATAATTTTTTTTCGATGGCTACTGTACCCATCAGGAAACTCATTATTTTCTCTTTTTGGGCAGAACTTTACCATTCTCCTTAATACCTATTTTTCCTTGTGTAAAGCTCCTCCAAATGATGTCAGCATAATTTCAACACACGCATATTTAATTCCAGTGAGATTCACGACTTCACTGGTCTTAATTACTTACCAAACCAAATCTTTCAATTAGATTCCTCTAAAACTGCACTAAGAAATAACACAAACTACGTTTTAATACACACCAAATGCTGGAGGAACTCAGCAGGCCAGGCAACGTCTATGGAAAAGAGTAAACAATCAATGTTTCAGACTGAAAACCTTCATCAGGACTCTTGTCTGTGGCCAAACTACATTTTGACTTCACTAAGATGTCCAGTCTCCACACTTGAATATGCAGCCTCCTAAATGTTTCTCAATGGTTTCGCCTGTGGTTATCAGATTTCCTCAGGACAAGTCCAGGCACTTGTTTGACAATCTGTTCCAGAAGTCAGAGATCGCTGTTCACTTCTGCATTTTGGCAGGTCACCGTTTCATGCATCCACCCATTACCACTCTCCGTAGTCTATAGATTTCATAAACTTTCTTCAGCCCACAAGCAAAGGCAGGAGTAGGTAAAGGCCTTTGTAAGCATTGCAAGCTTCCCAAAGTACATGTTCATAGAGACTGCATCCTTGGCAACCTGCTACCGGAAGTGGCCAGATGTAATGCAGGAGAATCTCCACAACTCTCATAAACACAAACAACTCTCCTGCAGTTGATGATTTTCTAGAGCATATCTTAGCCCTCTGATAGCCAGGAGTAGCCTCCCACAATTGCAGCATCATAGCATATACTGTGTTCAACCAGCCCACCTCCCACCCTCGGAAATGATAGTGTGAGGCAATAGTTTCATTAACTAGTCACTGAGCTTCCAATACATTACCATAATATTTAGGATCACACATGGGAAATGGAAATCAAACTCCACATTTCACCTTTGCTATTTTCTTATTTTACTGGAGCTTCATGCAACAATATACTCCCTTTCTAGACTGCCAGAAAAGAGCAAGCAGTTGGCCGTGTCAAGCTGCTGAAGTGACAGAGTCTAAAGGCCAAGGCTGAAGTTTCTTTTCAACACTCTGGGTCATTTCCTTAGCCTCTTGTCATGAAAGCTTCTAAAAAAATCTACTTGAAATTTAATGTTACCTTGATACAATTTCTTTCCTTTCTGTGCAAATTACAGGGCCCATATTTTAGATTTTATTTGTTGTTAATATTGATTTCATAACTTACTGGCATTACTTAGTGTTTCTCCTCAAACACACTCTACCTGCCACAAATACCAGCTGTAATAGAACGCTTGCAACTGTTTTTCATTACAAATAATGCTAGGCAACTGTAAAATTTCATAATTTACTGGAATTATTGGGAAATCAACCAAACACGTCCAACTGACCACATTGTCTGAAAGAGATGTCATCAATTTCTTCACACTGTTAATTGATTCCCAGATAATGTGATCAGGAAGTTCTAAATATAAAATGCCATTTCATTAAAGTTACATATATCTCTTCTTTTTAACAGCGTTAGTCGAGGCAGAAATGGAAAGAATAAGTGGTTGAAAAATCAGTAGATCTACTCACCACTTTGTCATGAACTGAATAACCCTAGAAAGCTGTATAGCGAGACGGATGTCCATGTGTGTTTGATGAAAATATTTATAAGCACAAGATGATTGGGCCATTGAAGCTAGGTACAAGAGGAATTCAGGTAGTCTCACTCTGTCCATAGACCTACAGTACTGTGCAAAAGACTTGGGTACATATATAGCTAGGATGTATAAGACATTTGCAGAGTACGGTGGTAATTTTATGTATTTCATTGTACTGCTGTCACAAAAAACACACACGCAGACATTTCATAACATATGACTGAGAGTGGGAAGGGGGCAGGGAAAGGGGACTCATGGTTTGAAAAAGGGGAAGGGAGAGGGGAGGGAATGGGAAATACAAGAAAGATACCTTTCCTGGTGTCTCAGGGCTGGGTGTGTCTATATACAAGGGGTTTGCGTGTATGTAAGACTTTGCGCAGTACTGTATATGTATTCCTACAGTCCAAGTATCTAACTTCCTCTGAACACCTCCATTATGACTTTCCCAGTGCATATCCACACTCTAACCATTAAGTTCAGAAGTGGTTTTCCCCACACACCTTCACCCAGCTTCCCACAGTTGCTGATCCTCCTGCCACAGGACAGGTTTACTCTATTTACTCAGTACTTTACATGATTTTAATTACCTTTATGAAATCTCTTTGCTTCCTCTGGCAAGGTAAGTTAAGGTCTATAAAGTTTACAAGAGCCGAGATATGGTGAAGAGAAAGAGTCTATTTATCTTGTTCAGAGGGGTTGATAATCGGAGAATTCTGATTTAAGTGAATTTGTAAATAATTAGAGGGGAGTTGTGAAACACAAGTTCCCAGTCCAACCCCCAACCCCCTTTTCAGAATAACAAGTAATTTGGAATATACACTCGCAAAACAACTGTCTCCTTTAAGAGGCACCTAGTTGAATACCCACAAGGCTATTGTTAGGAAGCTGGCAAAAGAGTATAAACTTAATAATTCCACTTCGGGGCCAAATCTACTCAACAAATCTAATGGCCTTCTCATTAGATTCCACAACTTCCATGAAACTAGACATTTTTAGAAAAAAGTGGTTTATAGGACCTTTGAAGAATTTGTACAACAGAGCGAGGTAGACAATCCCCTGGTTTCAATGCTTGTAGCCGTTGATTCTCAGGAAGAGAAAACATGAGAGAAGATGCATAGTATTTAACATCCTTAATCTCCTGAAACCATTAAAATAATCCTTGTTCTTTACCCAGATGTTAGGATCACATTCCAAGAAAGAATGAACTCTTAAATTCCTTATTTGTCTTGTGGGTCAAATGCTTGGAAACCATCTTATTTCTTCTGGGGAATAAATATTCCTTCTCAGCGTCACCTCTCCCACAAGAGAGCTTCTAAAACTTTGTGAGCAAAATTATCTTAGTTAATTAGTATTCTTAGTTTCTTCTTATGACATTCTTGATAGCAAAGAAGCTGAAAACAAATTCAACCTTCACTCAAGATTCACAATTTAAATAGGAAGAGCTTTGGCTGACCAACCTGAAATTTGTTCACTGAACTGAAGAAGCTTTGAGGCAGCTCGACCAATTAAGTGCTGAGTCTTAAATCATATTTGAAAGTTAAATAGCAGCACTTTGCTTAAACTGGGAAGAGTTTAAGTCAAAACAAAAAATCACCAATATAAAAGCAATGGGGATTTAAACTTGACATGCTTCCTTTTTGGAAATGTGTGAAAAGCTATTACCAAGGCAACAGACATCTAAAGTGTACTCATAGATCAACACAACAAATGTTTTGTGTCAGTCTGTGACTAAATAAGGATCAATGATGTTATAAATTGTAACACAGTTGAAACTATTTGACCATAAACATTATTTATACTGTATATGTTATTGAACTTGCAATACAACTGATGGATTGGGAAAAATGACTCATATCCAATAAATGTAAATTTAAGGTCTTACGTCAATAGATCTGTAGCTTTCTTTTTCAATTTGTCTGCAGTTTTTTAAAAAATATCATGAACAAATTCTGGAGGAAATCAAGTGTTTGGGTCACATTTGGGGTGAACAACATGTACCGCAAGAATAGATTTTTGTTACAACTTTAATGATTGCAATATTTTACGATTAGTATGGTAAACCTATTCTATTTACTAGACCATTGTGCCCCATTTATTTAGCTGCTGGATCCTTTGGCATAACTATTTCATAACTAATCATCCCCTGTTTTAAAAATCTGGCACAAGCAACACATATGCAGATGAATTTATTCAACTTACTTTTCATTCTCTTACACATATAGACAGATTTTATCATAAATGACTCTCCACTGACAAAACAGCACCCATTGTCGACTATAGCAGCTTTTGCTGAAGAGTACCTTGAATAACTCCATCAACAATGCAATAGTGCATACCTTTGAAAGATGAGAAGGTTAATCTCTGAGTATAGCACAGTACATATTACACTTCTGACAGCTACCAAGATTCCCTGATTCAAACAGTTTTAGCAGCAAGATAAGCCAAAAAGTAATTAGATCTTAGCCAAAAAAAAATCATAGTGCTATAAATACTCTGCAGGTTGGACAACATTTGCAGAGAAAGAGATGGAGTTAAAATTGTCATCAAAACTTTAAAGTTAGAGGTAAAAAAATATATATTTATTACATCACACAATGTAAGTGGAGAGGAGTGTATGGTATCAAAAGAAATGTGTGTGATAGGATGAAGACCAAGGCACCATTGTCATCAATGATATGGGTGTCGATTCTAGCCAAGATTTTGCGGATAGAAGTTAGTAAACGGTAATAGCCTTCTCTGGAGTTGATGTAAATATGAAATGACATAGGAAAACAGAAATTGTTTGACGAGGAGAAAGAAAGAGTGGAATTATGTTGAAAGCCAAGGACAGAATCACATAGTATTTGATGGAGAACTGGCAAGTAGAAACTCAAGGAAAGCCCAGGAAGTTAAAAAGGGGTAAACGAAGTGGTCACCCAATCTATGGTTGTTTTCATAAAAACATTAGGAAGAGCAACAATAGGCTGTATTCCACATGATAGATCCACCATTCAATAAGATAAAACCTACCACAAAGGAAGAGCCATAGGAGACACACATTCAACATTTTAGGAGCAGTTTCCTCCCCTCTGTCATCAGATTTCTGAATGAATAACACCTCACTAGTTTGCTCTCTTTTTGCAATATTTATTTATTGTAGTTCTTATTGTAAATTATGGTATTTTTATGCATTGCACTGTGCTGCTCCTGCAAAACAATACATTTCACAACAGCCAGTATATCAATGATAATAATCCTGATTCTGTTTTGTCACTTCTGCCTTTACGCCAATCTCCTTGGTCAGCAAACTTTATCCCAAACTGTGAAGCCTTCATCCAATCACCAGAGTTCACGAAACACCTGACCCCTCCTTCTATTCACTTACCCGCTCCCAGTCACTTCATTATTGATTGGTGATGTGACATTTTCTGGCTCATACTTTCCACCAACTTGGAGCTTTCAGCACCCCACTCACCAAGGACCAACTCTGACACTGTCATCAGATAGGTTGACAAGAGCGGTGCTGTTGTGGTTTGCACACTGATCTTTACCTCGCTGAAAATGTATTTCACCTCTCTACACTTTCTGCTCCTCCTTCCGGACCGTGACCTCACTACTGTATATCAGTTTGTTGTCTCCAAGCCAGCAACTGACCTCATTGAAAGGCTGGATAGTGTTGATGTGGAAAGGATGTTTCAAATAGTGGGGAATTGGGGGGGGGGGGATTAGGACCAGAGGACACAGTCTCAAAATACAGAGCTTTCATTTAGGACAGAGATGAGGAGCAGTTCATTTGGCCAGAGGATGGTGGAACTATGGAATTCATTGCCACAGATGGCTATGGAGGCTCTGTCATTGGATATATTTAAATCAAGGGTTGATAGGCACTTGGTTAGTCAGGGCATCAAAGTTTATGGGGAGAAGGGCTGAGAGGGATAATAAATCAGCTATGATCAAATGGCGGAGCAGACTCAATGGCTGAATGCCCCAGTTCTGCTCTTATGTCACATAATCTATGGTCTATCCTGAAAGGGAACCCTTTAATCCAAGAACTCAACCCAACGAACCTTCTCAAAAACTACCCTCAGTTCCGATCTAGTCCTCCCAAAATATGCAGAGCAAAACTGAATTCTGCATTCAGAGCAAAAAGGGGTTGCAGGTCTACAGCTTCAAATTCACTCCTAAAAGCTGCCTCTAATAGATACCTCCAATCCCAATGGTGCCAATAGATACCTCTAATACATACCTCCAATATATACAGTCGGCCCGCTGTATCCGCAGGTTCCACATCTGTGGATTTAACCAACCACGGATAGGGATCGGAAAAGAAACCCGGAAGTTCTCTCTCCAGCACTCGTTGTTTGAGGACAGATCCTGAGATTAGTATTACTGAGCCTCCTCCAAAGCATTCTTATTCCCTAAACAATACAGTGTAACAACTATTTACATAGCATTTCCATTGCATTAGGTACTATAAGTACTGTGATCTAGAGATGATTAAAAGTATTACTCGTTGTTTGAGCATTGTTCACCTGGCAACTCGTTCATTCGCTACGTGTGTTGTGAGCAAGAGGAAGGAGTTTAAGGCTAGTAAGGGATGGCTGGCTAGCTATGTAAAGCGCTACAGCCTCAAGAACTAAAAGGTCACGGGAGAATCAGGATCGGCTGATGCCGAGACAGCATCAGCGTTCCCAGAAGAGCTACGATGGTTGCGTCTGTACCGAACATGTGCAGACTTTTTTTTCTTGTCGTTGTTCCTTAAACAATATGGTAAAACAACTATTTACATAGAATTTACATTGTATTAGGTATTATAAGTAATCTAGAGATGATTTAAAGTATACAGGAGGATGTGCGTAGGTTAAACGCAAATACTACGCTATTTTATATACGGGACTTGAGCATCCGTGTAATTTGGTTTCGGGGGGGTCCCGGAACCAAACCTCCGTGGATACAGAGGGCCGACTGTAGTTCCAATCCCAATGATGCCAATAGATACCTCCAATCCCAATGGTGCCAATAAGTGAGATTAATATTTTTAATTCATCTGCTGGAGCTTCATTCCAAATTCAAGTTGTATGAAGTAGATCATGAGTGAAACAAATGCCACATATTATATTCATCATGCCTCCATTGTATTCATTTGTACTACTGTGAATGCGCAAAAGAAAATGAAACTCAGGGTAGTATACAGTGACATACTTTATTAATAAATTTACTTTGAAACATTACACCATAAAGCTGGAGTCTGCTTTATTTTGGATGTTTTTGTCCATACTCTCCCTTCTATATTTAGTCAATGCTGTTGAGTAAGGTATTGGGCTGTGAAAATATATTTACCAATGGCAAATCCTTTATTCCTATGCGTAGAAGGGAGGTGGCAGAATAAGGAACTGAAAATACTCAATTTGTCAAAGCATATTAAACATTTAGGGAGAACTGTCTGCAATCAGTTTCCAAACTCCACAACTTTGGTAAAAGTCATTTATCATTTCACACATGAGTGAGAAAAGTTACATTTTCTCCATCTTCACACATCTCTTAACTAAATAAGTTTGGTCAACACTTATAAGTAGACAAGCATCAGGAGTGGTTGACTCCAAACTAATTACACAAATGCTGCTTTAAATGGATTCCGAAGATCATTTTAAATGTTATGAATATACACAAGTTAGTACCCAAGAATAAAAGATTCAAAAGCTTGTACAGGTTGACATTCACTAATCCGAACTACCTGTAATCCAGTTCCTTCGATAATCCACACTGATTTCAAATTTTCCGGGCCACCGTACCAATCTGCTGCACATTGTTTTGGTTGCACTAGATCTGTTCACATGTTGGCGCGCTCTTGTAAGCACAGAGAGGCGATTCATGCTTGCTTTCCTGCATTTATTAATACCATTTGCATGAGGCGTGGCCGCCCGGCACCCGCCCGTCTCACCCGCCAACGGCAGTCGCACACTGTCCTCCAGCGTCACCTGGCCGGTGCTCTGTTCTTTTCTGCCTATGACCTCAGATCAGACGTGGTGACCCATTGAATTTAAGCATATTACTAAGCAGAGGAAAAGAAACTAACAAGGATTCCCTCAGTAACTGCGAGTGCAATGTAGTCTTTGGGGTAACTGCAAGTTTGTGTCTTTGCTATTGCTTAGCTCACGCCTGAGTGCTGGTAGTGGGTGCGCTTTATTTTTTGCCGGTGGAGGTGGGGGGAATTGTTGCTCGCTATCCCTTACGTGCAGGAGGGAGGAGAGCGGGGGAGAGGACTTAGGGGTTCTAACATTTAACTGTCGTTCATTCTTTGGGGCACTCCTCTGTTTTTGTAGATGGTTGAGAAGAAAAAGCATTTCAGGATGTATATTGTATACATTTCTCTGACATTAAATGAACCTTTGAATCTTTTGATATTTTGAAGGTAAGTTGAGGCGGTTAGCTATTGCTTAATGTGATCCTTCTGTAATTCGGCATTTTCACTAATCCTGCACTCCTCGGGTCTCAATGGTGCCGGATTATAAAAGATCGACCTGTACAATCATTCTGTGATTTTGTTTCAGTAATTCTTTCCAGGGATTCATGTGTCTCCAATCAATCTACCAGGTTTCCAGATACTACTCTAGATATTTTGCTGTCAATGGGAATTTTACACAAAATATTTGAACTTTTCCAACCCATGTCTTTTCAGTCAATTAATTATTCATTTTGAAAACAGTGCTAAGGGTGTTTGGGTCAGTGATGTGCATCATAGAAAAAAGGAAAAGCTGGAGCAAGAAGAACGTTGAAAATAGAAAGAGAAAAAATTCTTTATCACTTTGTGCCTCCTTCACCATTCAACAGGACACACGTGTTCAATCAAGATAGGTGTTTGTAGCACATCTTTCCTGCACTAACTCCATTTCCCTGGATTCCCTTAATATCCAAAAGTCTATCAATCTCTGCCTTGAATACTCACAAAAATAGTGTCCCTACCAGACCCCAGCTTAACCTGCTGCCCAGCCTTGGGTGAATATTCCAAAGATTCACCAATATTAAAATGAAGAAATATTTTCTTATCTCTGCTCTGAATGGCCCACCTCTTGTAGTGAGACTGTGACACCATCTCTAGACACATAAAACTAGCATAATTATCCTTGCATCCACCTCACAAACATTGCAAAAATCTACAAGTTCTAATGAAATTCCCAATTGTAATTAATTGCTCTTTTGTTGTATTAATAATAATTTATTTTCAATAATTAGTACCCAGCCCTATTTGCATACCTAAACACTATCCACTTTCAAAGGGGTGAAACGAGCTTCAGATGTTTTATATAAAGATTAACCCCACCCAAAAAGCATAGCTGATTTTCACAAACCAACGGTATAAGAAAATAAAGAAGATCCATTGCACTACTGCTGTAGCTGGCTGTTTGAAGGCAAGAAATAAATTGCACTAACAAAAACTATTAAAACAGGTAGATACAACCTTTTGGATCTTTTATTCTTTCATAACTTGAGGCACACTTGTATTTTTTTTAAAACAAAACTTATTCAGCAGGTATCCAAAGAAATAAAGACACAGGATATAATGAACACTCATCAAATGGGTTTTAAATTGTAGGTGTTTGAATAAAATGATCAAGTATAATTATAAAAATCCCTCCAAAAATATTAATTAGCTCAAGTTTTCTAGGCAGAGTCCCTGGGATATCAAAAAGCAGTAGGTCATAATGCCCTGAGAGTGGGTTCCATTCCCACAAAGAACCAAAGTCAAAGTGTAACTCCAGGCACGAGAAAATCTGCAGACGCTGGAAATTCAAGCAACACACCCAAAATGCTGGTGCAACACAGCAGGCCAGGCAGCATCAATAGGAAGAAATACAGTCGATATTTCGGGTCGAGACCCTTCGTCAGGACTAACGGAGGAAAGAGATAGTAAGAGATTTGAAAGTGGAAGGGGGAGGAGGAGACTCAAAATGATAGGAGAAGACAGGAGGGGGAGGGATGAAGCCAAGAGCTGGGAAATTGATTGGCGAAAGGGATACAAGGCTGGAGAAGGGGGAAGTAGCATGGGACAGAAGGCCTTGGAAGAAAGAAAGGGGGAGGGGAGCACCAGAGGAAGATGGGGAACAGGCAAGGAGTTATTGTGAGAGGGAAAGAGAGATAGATAAATAAATAAGGGATGGGGTAAGAAGGGGAGGAGGGGCATTAACAGAAGTTAGAGAAATCTATGTTCATGCCATCAGGTTGGAGGCTACCCAGGCGGAATATAAGGTGTTGTTCCTCCAACCTGAGTGTGGCTTAATCTTGACAGTAGAGGAGGCCCTGGATTGACATATCTTCTTTCTTTAAGGAGCAAGATCGGTGGGAAGGGATGGGGGATGGGGGATGGGGGTTGGGGGATGAATGGACAAGGGAGTTACATAGGGAGCGATCCCTGCGGAAAGCAGAAAGTGGGTGGGGGGGGGAGGGAAAGATATGCTTCGTGGTGGGATCCCATTGGAGATGGCGGAAGTTACGGAGAATTATATGTTTGGACACAGAGGCTTGTGGGGTGGAAGGTGAGGACAAGAGGAAACCTATCCTTAGTGGGGTGGCAGGAGGATGGGGTGAGAGCAGATGTGTGTGAAATGGGAAAGATGCATTTGAGGGCAGAGTTGATGATGGAGGAAGGGAAGCCCCTTTCCTTAAGAAGACATCTCCTTCGTCCTGGAATGAAAAGCTTCATTCTGAGAGTAGATGCGGTGGAGATGGAGGAATTGAGAGAAGGGGATGGCATTCTTACAAGCAACAGGTTGGGAAGAGGAATAGTCCAGGTAGCTGTGAGAGTCCGTGGGCTTATAGTAGACATCAGTAGATAAGCTGTCTCCAGAGATAGAGACAGAAAGATCAAGAAAGAGGAGGGAGGTGTCGGAAATGGACCAGGTAAATCTGAGGGCAGGATAGAAGTTGGAGGCAAAGTTGATGAAGTCAACGAGCTCAGCATGCATGCAGGAAGCAGCGCCAATGCAGTCGTCGATGTAACGAAGGAAAGATGGGGGACCGATACCAGTATAGGCTTGGAACATGGGCTGTTCCACATAGCCAACAAAAAGGCAGGCATAGCTAGGACCTATACGGGTGCCCATGGCTACATCTTTAGTTTGAAGGTCGTTGATGTAGCGAAGGAAAAGTGGGGGGACGGATTCCAGTACAGACTTGGAATATGGACTGTTCTGAATTATTATTTTATCTAATTTATTTATTTTTCTCTCTGTCCCTCTTACAATAACTCCTTGCCTATTCTCCATCTTCCTATGGTGCTCCCCTCCCCCTTTCCTTCTTCCAAGGCCTTCCATCCCATGATGCTCCCCCTTCTCCAGGCTTGTATCCCCTTTGCCAATCAACTTCCCAGCTCTTGGCTTCATCCCTCCCCCTCCTGTCTTCACCTATCATTTTGAGTCTCCCCCTCCCACTTTCAAATCTCTTACCATCTCTTTTTTCCGTTAGTCCTGACGAAGAGTCTCAACCCGAAACGTGGACTCTCCTTCTTCCCATAGATGCTGCCTGGCTTGCTGCATTCCACCAGCATTTTGAGCGTGTTGCTTGTAACTCCAGGTCAGGGTCTTCAATAAAACCTTGAAAAAGGGGGAAAAAAGAGATATCAGAGATAGAAATTGAGCTGTTTCTGAAGATGCACGCAAAGGAGTCGCCGTTTAGCACCATCTTGACTTTGCTCCACCCTCCAAGTATTAGCAATACCTGTGACCGTGTCACCAGATATTTTTAATATCAGATCACTGTTGTTAGAACTATCTCAAAATTTCATTTACGACATGTTCATCATTACTTCAAAATTACGGTAGTTATCAGAGCTGTCATTAAATTGAATGTGATTGCAGTCTTCCTATCTGCAGATGCTCATCCGATGTAGCTGACCAACTACTGGGCAGCCCTGCACCTGGTCGTCGTTCAGCAACCAAGTGGTGAAGTTGCGTGTTCTCTCATCCGTGACCCAGACATCCACATTGCCCTCTATTATTCCCCCTCTACAATTTAGCTTGTTGATCAGTGCAGAGAAGGAGGTGAGTCATTTTTATTGTTTGTTAAAGTTTTGCAAGATTGGACAGTTCAAATGAGAATTCTTAATTTTCCATAAGATTGTGTGGCCTTCAGTAATACCACACAAATCCATGCAAACAAGAGCCGAATTCTACAGCTACTTCTGTAATCCTTGTGTCTATCTGAGTATCTAAAAACTATTAAAAGTGTTAAAACTTTGGATAAATTGAAAAACCTGCTTTTTGAATGCATTATTCTGAGAGGGCTCTGTAGGCTTCACTGATCTGCCAAGGGGGTCAATGGCATAAAAACGGTTAAGAACCCCTGATCTAATGGAATCTACTGCTACCCAGTAATCCCCAGTTAGATCTTTGGGACTACACATTCAGAAAAGACCTGAATGCTTAAAGTGATCAAATTGTTCAATCAGATACAATGTTCATCATAATTGATTTCCGATGCAGAGTATTTAGTATATTTCAATCCATAACCCCTTCCTAGATTCCTGAAATGTACATTAAGTAAAACTGGAACATCATTTTTCTTTTTATTTGATTCCCTGCAATTACTTCAATCATGGAGTCCATAAATTACAATCTTCAATGATTCAAAAATCATTCATTTCAATAAAGGAAAAACAAACGGTAATTTTCTTCCTTTTCATTTTTGGCTAATTATTCAAATGTCATCTGTTCCTATTTTTCCTTTGAACACTGAGGTCATTCAAGGATAGATTCAGTGTCAGAAATGATTGACAGTCAATCTTCTTTGACACTGATGAATGCCAGTCATCTGGGATTAAGGTCAGACAGAGTCTAAGACCTCCATTGACCCAAATTTGAAGTTGGCTCTTCTAAACACACCAGGAAAAAATCTCCTATAGTAATTCTGTGTCACAAAAAAGAGTGAAAATATTAATACAAGCAATTATTAGTCACTTTTTAAAAAGATCTCAGACTCTATTAAGTAAAGCATGCTGCCTACAGAAATGTTACCAATTTCCAATCCAGTGTAACAGTTTCTCTACTAAAACTATATTTTCTCTAACACAGTCAATATTTAACATACTACAAAGACCTTTTTGAAATCCAAGCAGATAACATCAACAATTCCTCATCCATACAACTTCCTAAGAAAACTTTAATCAACATGAATCCCTACCCAATAATGATGTTGCCTGTGACAAGATCTACACTATGCATGTGATCATTGAATAAATATTATGAAGCCTTTAAGCACTTTATCCATTATTAACAGCAGATTCATTGACCCATGATTCAATACATCTTACCCGTCATCATTTTTGACAAATCAGTACCAAATAAGCATTTTTCTAATCTATCAGAATAATTCTAGATTCCATCATAAATTTAAAGGCAAAATTCCTTTCAAACCATATATCCAGGTTCCTGATACATCCTTGGAGTTTAGGTATTATCCAGACACAGAATGTGACCGCTTTTTCATTGGAACATTTCTAGTTATGAAGCATTATGCACTATTAGATTAATATTTGAATATGTCAGCAGAGCAGTTGAATTAGCTCTTAATTTCCCTTTTCAAAGAAAAAAATCTTCGCCATTACACTCAATTGTCATTGATAATCATCCCTACTAATCTCTTAACTGGTCTATTACCTTTAATTGTGCATAGTTTATTACTACTTACCAGAGAGTCAGTGCACTGTGATCTGTAGACATATTCCTCTTCCAGTTATTACCAGTTTGACACTTTAATTTAAGTTTGTTGATATTCTTTTTGCAACCTTGACCAAAACCTGTGAATTCTATTTAATGCTACAAATGCATTCTTAGTGTCTGTTACATTTTTCAGTAGGATCACCCAATCAACTCTTTTCTGGATCTCTAGCCTGTTTATTGAGCACACCTGAATTCAGGAACAAGGATTAAATTGTCAACAGGCTTTGCTTGGCTAATGAGGATAAATCCAATTATGTTATGATCACTAGCCAGGTGTTTCCCACAGAGAGTTCAGATCCAGCTGCAAGGTCATTCCGGAAAGTTAGGTCAAACATCTGAGAACCACTTCTCTTGTTACAAACGTATTAACATCAGTTACTCATTGTATTCTCAAATCTCTGTTAATTTACTTCATAGCTCAGTGTTGGCTCATTTTTTACATGAGGAAATTTTACACCATAATACAGTTTCATTCTTTATTCTAATTCTAAACCTGCCAGCTCCTGGCTGTCATAGACATGGCCTAATATAGACACCGAAACAATATCTGGTTTCAAACAGAATAGTTTCCAACTGGGCATCAACAACAGGCATCAAATGATACATTAGCCCAAGCATCCTGAAATAACTTTCTAATTTGCTGCAACAATGTAGCAATATTGGGAAAATTCTTGACTGGAGGTGATAGTTTCACTACACTTGAAATTAAAAGATAATTGATTAACACCTGAAAATGATGACCCCTCAACTAACAGGAATTCTGCAAATGCTGGAAATTCAAGCAACACACATAAAAGTTGCTGGTGAACGCAGCAGGCCAGGCAGTATCTCTAGGAAGAGGTGCAGTTAACCTCTCAACCATCAGACTCTTCAACAAAACTACACTCATTTAGAATTTATTTAAATCTTACCTGCATCCCACAGCATGAGGGAGTAAAAATCTTTGTGTTAGGACTCTGTTGCAATGTACAGACATGTGAATTTAAAAGTCTAATGGCTTGTAGAAATAAGCTGACCTATCACTTGCTGGTCCTGGCTTTAAAACTGCAGTAGTGTTTGGCCTCATCTATTGAGATGTTCCCACAACCAATTACCTCATTTTAAGGACACTTTATCTTGTTTTTTATTTTGTGTTCTCATTATTTATTGCTATTTATTTATACTTGCATTTGCACAGGTTGTTGTCTTTTACACTCTAACGATCGGTCATGATCCTGCTATAGTTACTATTCTCTAGATTTGCTGAGTATGCCCGCAGGAAAAAGAATCTCAGGGTTGCATGTGGTGACATATACGTACTCTGATAATAAAAGTTACTTTGATGTCTGAACTTTGAAAATTGGCAGTTCAAGGACACTATCCTTTTATCTACTATCACTCAGAGAAACATAGCGCTATCATCTTTCACCATTGTGGTTACACTTGCTTCGGCAAACAGACCATGCCACTTCCTTTCTGATTATCCAGATTATCCTTCGTGAAGTCGTAGCGCAGCCGAATGGGGATAGAATTAGGGTGTGCAATACCTTAGCTGTTTCAAAATTAACTTAGACAAAAACTGCAAATACATACACTCAGTAGCTACTTTATTAGGTACGCCTGCTCATTCATGCAAATCTCTGAACAGCCAATCATGTGGCAGCAACTCAATACATAAAAGCATGCAGACATGGTCAGGAGGTTCAGTTTTGTTCAGATCCAACATCAGAATGGGAAGAAGTGTGATCTAAGTGACTTTGACCAATGAATGATTGTTGGTGCCAGAGGGGTTGTTTGAGTATCTCAGAAGCCACTGATCTCCTAGGTTTTCACACATGGCAATCTCTAGAGTTCACAGAGAATGGTGTGAAAAACAAAGAAACATTCAGTACGTAAAAGTTCTGTGGGTGAAAATGCCTTGTTAATTGGAGAGGTCATAGGAAATGGCCAGACTAGTTCAAGTTGACAGGAAGGTGACAGTAACTCAAATAAACACAAATTACAACACAGGTCTGCAGAACAACTTCTCTGAATGCAGAACATGCCAAACCTTGAAGTGGATGGGCTACAGCAGCAGAAGACTATAAACATACACTCAGTGACCACTTTATTAACTACAGGAGGTACCTAATAAATGAGTGGATTCCTCATTCCAATTAGGATAGCCAGTAGAACAATGCCAATCAAACCTGTTTTATAGCAAAGAAAGACGATGGGTGGGGATGAAGTGGTTTATGCTGGGAAGTCCAGGTGATGCCAGGTGAGGCCCTGAGAAGAGAACTCTCTGGGACAGCATGGTTGACATCCTCTTGCAGGAGATTTGCCTGGACAATGATGTCATTCTGTGCATGAGGGGCATGGGTGCAATAGAGACGCTTGCTGAATTTCTGGAATAACTCAAGATTTACAAGGTCAGCCTACTATAGGCCTGGATCAAGAGATGGAAATAGTAAGCTCATAGCACACCTATGCTGAAGTTCTGGGAGATGGACCCCTAAATGAAGTTTGCACCCAGAGCTATGATGAAAAATAAACAGCCAGGTGAAATGGACAGTGATATTTAGTTCCTTTTATATTTGAATGCACTGGCTGAACATTAGCAATCACTTTGTTTGAAATAAATGATGAAGATAAAGTTATGTCAAGTGATCATTTTCCCTCCAATATAAAGCCATAAACATAAGACTTTATGATATGTCTACTTAATAGACTTCTTGTCCGAGAGTCCCTTCTCCATGTCCATTCTATATAGACTTTTCAATATCCAGTAGGTTTCAATTAGATCCCCTGGCCCCCTCATTCTTCTAAACTCCAGGCCCAAAGCCATCAAAAATTCCTTAACCCTTTCATTCCCAGGATGATTCTCATAAACCTCTTCTGGACCCTCTCTAATGCCGGTGCATCCTTTCTCAGATATGGTGTCCAAGACTGCTCACAATACTCCACATATGGTCTGATTATTAAGTCTCAGCATTAAATCCTTGCCTTTATATTCTAATCCTCTTGAAATACATGCTAACATTGTATTTGTCTTCCTTACTACTGACTCCACTTACAAGTTAACCTTTTGGGAATCCTACACCAGAACTCCCAATTCCCTTTGCACCTCCATTTCTGAATTCACACCCAATAGTCCAAACTCCAACTAACGGATGACAGGAGCTTTGGACTCAAAACCGCACATTGATGATATCATCACTACTACATCCTATTTTTACGTCTATGAAATCCACATGGGTTAATTGCAACCAGTTAACCATGGAAGGAGTCATGTCTGCAAGAGAACAGAAGTTGAAGTGATATGAACAAGAAGTCATGCAGAAAATTGTGGATATTTTTGCTAAGACTCTAGAGTTTCCAGCATAGTAATTTCCATTCGTCTAACACAAGACTGGGTCAGAAACTTCAAATCTTGATCCACATTAGCCACTTGACATTTTCCTTAGCATCCAAAGACACCAAATTATGTCAATTAATGTGCACTTTTCAATCTTTTGTAATATTACTTGAAGCTTCCAGGTCCAGAGAACCTGTGTTTTTAAACAATGATAGAAGTACCATTAAGTGCCATTTAAAATGATACTCTGCTGACTTCAGGCCCTTCACAAGGCAATTGTAAAACTTACTACAGATGGCTCCTATAAAATTCAGGGTGCCCAGTCTGTGCTCAAAACAATAGATTAGATTATTAGATTATGAGGACACTCAGCCCTCGTTTATTGTCATTTAGAAATGCATACATGCATTAAGAAATGATACAATGTTCCTCCAGAGTGATATCACAAAAAAAAAACAGGACAAACCAAAGACTAACACTGACCACATTATTATAACATATAGTTACAGCAGTGCAAAGCAATACCATAATTTGATAAAGAGCAGACCATGGGCACAGTAAAAAAAAGTCTCAAAGTTCCGATCGACTCCCGATAGTCTCCGATAGCAGGCGGCAGAAGGAGAAACTCTCCCTGCCATAAACCTCCAGGCACCGACAACTGTCGATGCATTGGAAGCACCCGACCACAGCCGACTCAGAGTCCGTCCAAAAACTTTGAGCCTCCGACCAGCCCTTCGACGCCAAGCACCGAGCACCATCCTCTGCCGAGCACCTTGACCCCATCCCGGCCGCCGAGCAACAAGCAAAGCCAAGGACTCGGGGTCTTCCCCTCCGGAGATTCTGGATCACACAGTAACAGCGGCAGCGAAGAAGGCATTTCAGAAGTTTCTCCAGAAGTTTCTCCAGATGTTCCTCCGTTCTCTCACGTCTGTCTCCATCAAATCAGGATTACGCACGGCAACCTACTTGACAGATTACAGATATTATTCACCGGAGTGGCCACACAAGCTACGTTGCGCCGCCATCTTCTCCTCCTGGGGAATGGGATGAATGCGAAACTGATGTAATGGTTGGTTCAATGTTAATCCCACCAGTGGTTGAGTATGGGGTTGAGTGCTTAGCTGATCAGTCTAGCATGGGAGCTGAACCACGGAATGGAAAGACAGAAATGCAAAATTCTGAAGACCTTTTCCGCCAAAGTCTCCCTCATACATAGCAGCATATCTTCTGCTAGAGTTTGGCCACCTAAGGGATTGTGTCTTTAAGTGTGGATGATACTGGAGTGGCCAGATAGAGATACATCTCTACCAAAGGAGATGTAAAGCGTTCCTTCCCTCTGCTGGCCTGCAGGTCACCATTGGGCAAGGTGTAGCACCTGCTTAGCCCCCTGATCAGGGTCACTTGAAGTCATGAGAGTAGATGGTGGATGGTCAGCAGGTGCATATCACAAGTCCTGCTTTTGCAACCATTGACACCAGGCAGACAATCTTTGAAGAGTATTGGTAATGGCTGGGGTCACCCATCTTGTGAAGACACTGCCTAGGAGAAGGAAATGACAAACCACTTCTAGAGAAATATTTACCAAGAACAATCATGGTCATGGAAAGACCATGACTCCCATGTCAAACAACATGGCACATAATGAACGAACGATATTTTCTGAGTATCACACAGAGGCTGTTTTACAATGGCCGTGCTCTCATATTGGTACACACAGGAGATTCTGCAGATGCTGGAAATCTTGAGCCACACATATAAAATGCTAGAGGAACTCAGCAAGTCAGGCAACATCTATGGAGGGGAATAAGCAGTTGAAGTTTTGGGCCAAGACCCTTCATCAAGACTAGAAAGGAGGGAGATAGAAGTCAGAATAAGAAGGAAGAGGAGAGGAGGAGGAGATGAAGCTGGCTGGTGATAGGGAAGGTAGGTGGGTGATGTAGGGGGAATGAAGTAAGAAGCTGGAAGGTGATAGGTGGAAGTGTAAAAGGCAGAAGAAGAAGGAATCTGTAAGGAGAGGACAGTGGACCATTGGAGAAAGGGAAGGAGGAGGGAAACTAGAGGAAATTGATATTCATGTTCTTAGGTTGGAGGTGACCCAGATGGAATATGAAGTTTTACTCCACCAGCCTGAGTTTGGCCTCAGTGTTGCAGTAGAGGAGACCATGGACAGACATTTTGCTATAGTAATGAGATGTCAAATTGAAATGAGTGGCCACCGGGAGACCCTTCTTTTTGCGCTGGATGGAGGAAAGGTGCTCGATGAAGTGGTGCCCCATCTGTGTTGGGCCTCACCAATGTGGAGGACCCCGTATCTGCGTTGGGTCTCACTGACGTAGAGGAACATGTCCTGATGAGTGCCAGCATTTGATTGTGCCTGTGACGTCCTTCACGGGGCATAGGCTCACACATGATAACTGGGCACGTGCGTAAGAAGTCAAACAGCAGTCAATGCTTGCAAATTTGTACCTCGACAGATTGAAGCCAAGGAGAGAGAGATGACTGAAGGAGGAAATAATAACAATTTCATAAACAAATGGTTCCCTAACTATTCCTTCTGATGAATTTGTATTTTAATTGCAGGAAGTCCCTCATCTGAGCTATCAACTAAACTAACAGAAATCATTGTCCTCTGCTCCCATCAATAGCCTTCAGTCAAATACATTTAGAAGGAATCCTACTAGTAAATGATTGCCATTGTGAATATGAAATTGCTAGCATATGCATTCAGTTGAATAGAAAGTGGTTGTGGAATAGATGAACGTCTTTTTCATTGGCACAAAGCAAAGTGTTTAATAAATATAATCAGGGGATCTGGCCTGTAGATTATACTGGCTTTAGAGTAATGGACACCATGCCGAAGGATCCAATTTTGTTAGCCAGCTGTATACGTGTTGCATTTCACTTCAGCAGAGCTTCCCAAACCAAGACAAAAGTAAACATTGGTGCATTCTGATCAACTTGTGAACAATGTTTGAGCACGTTGCAGTAAATGATTATTGCCTGGTATTTCACAACCAGGGCCATATCACCAGCAGCTGGGGATCCTACTACTACCTCATGAGGAGGCAGCTAACCTTAATTTCTTAACTCATAGAGTGATGCATATTTACAATTCTCCATTGGGGTAGGGCTGTGGACACTTACTTGTTGACTAAAACCAAAACTGATATCAAAAAGTCTGGATAGTGGAGGATAGAGGCATATGGGGAAGAGCTAGGAATATGTGACAATCAGACATGATCTTGCTGAGTGGCAGAATAGTCTCAAGGGGCTGAGTAGACTGCTCCTACTGTTCTTTCACTTATCTTCTTATATTCTATGTTCAAAGGATTTTGGAAATGAATTCTGTCCTGGTGGAACCAAGGTTCCTAATTTTTTGTGATTTTTATTATGTTTTCTGACAGCCGGCCACAGGAGTTCAAACAAGAAAACTAGGCTTTAATCTTCAGCAAATATTCAACGGATCCTTTAATATTCCCTTCAACTCACAGCTTATCTTTAAACTTTCATTATTACTACTCTTAGTTCAACACAGCAAGGTGAAAGGTAGGAGGAGGAGAAGATGGTGGCACGACACAGCGCGCAGCGGCCACTCCGGTGAATGATATCTGTTATCTGTCAAGTAGGAGGCCGTGCACAATCCTAATTTGATGGAGGCAGACGTGAGAGCATGGAGGAACATCTGGAGAAACTTCTGAAATGCCTTCTTCGCTGCCGCTGCTACTATGTGATCCAGAATCTCCAGAGGAGAAGGCCCCGAGTCCTCAGCTTTGCTTGTTGGTCGGCGGCCAGGGCGGGGTCGAAGCGCTCGGCAGAGATGGTGCTCGGTGCTCGGTGCTCGGTGACGGAGGGCTGGTCGGAGACTCGAAGTTTTCAGACAGACTTAGAGTCAGCTGTAGTCGGGTGCTTCCAATACATCGGCAGTTGTCGGCGCCTGGAGGTTTATGGCAGGGAGAGTTTCTCCCTTTTGCCGCCTGCTATCGGCGACTATCGGGAGTCGATTGGAACTTTGAGACTTTCTTTTACCGTGCCCATGGTCCGCTCTTTATCAAATTATGGTATTGCTTTGCACTGCTGTAACTATATGTTGTAATTATGTGGTCTTGTCAGTGTTAGTCTTTGGTTTTGTCCTTTTTTTTGTGATATCACTCTGGAGGAACATTGTATCATTTCTTAATGCATACATTTCTAAATGACAATAAACGAGGACTGAGTGTCCTCATAATCTAAAAAGCTGGAACATTAAGTACACTGAATTTTTATACGTGATGGTCAAAAAGTATCTTTTCAGTACAGCCAACTGACTCCTTTTAACCAAGTTTATTAAAATCTACAGTGTCGTTCTGAAGTCTGCCCTCCAGAGTAACTCAGCTGGCATCAGTAACTGACCCAAAAGCAAAGGGAGCAGCAGAGAATTTAATTTACTTTTTAAATTGCAGACATTCATCTCTTCAGAAATTTGTGTCTACCTTTGATGGTCTAAATGAAATGTTTTTGCAGATCTTCAAACATTTTCACAAACCTTGAGTTCTGCCAAAGAATCCTAGTCCTGGAACACTGTCCCTTATATTATACAAACATTATTTTATTCTCTCAACAGATTTAAAACAGGATGCCTGAATAAAGCTTTGTGCCGGTATTACAGTCTTAATAATTAGTTGTAATTAAAGGAGTGACAGTGGATAATTAATCCCTGGCTTTTAATTCCTCTTATTTTCCTTAAGAATGTCACCTACTTTTTCTCTGTAAAGGCTGGGAATGTAAAACTATAAGATAGTAAAAGAAGAGAAAGTTTATTAAGTTCATCTAATTCATCCATCCAGAAGATAATCTGCAATCTCTTGATGAAAGTATCCAACTGTTTTTTAATGCTTGCAGAATTGTAATAGATTTGTAACCAGCTTTACACCTTAGTTAGCTTTTGTGCAAAGAATAAATTCCCAGGTCCTTTCTGGTGATGCATAAGCTTGAGCTGAACTGAAAGTTGATCCCAAGTCATGTATAGTATGAACAGATTTATCTGGTCCAGAATTCAAGATACAAAATAGTTCCAACAGTTCTGAAATTAACAACATTATACATGTCATTTTTGTTCAGTTTCTATGTGCATTATAGATACATTTGAATCAGATATATAATGTGTGTAACTACTGAAATCATGGATGCTATTTGTGTCACTGAATTGTTACAAAGAGAAAATGGAATAGTGATTTGTGAAATCCTACTCATGATACCATTCCTATAAAGCAGAGAAGTATGGAGAGAGAAGAGTAATGAATGATGGGCAGATCAAGATGTGCAAGTAGCTGAAGCAGACAATCAATTGGTAAAGATGACATTAAAACAATGGAACACACATCAAAGTTGCTGGTGAACGCAGCAGGCCAGGCAGCATCTCTAGGAAGAGGTACAGTCGACGTTTCAGGCCGAGACCCTTCGTCAGGACAATTAAAACAATGGAATCAATTTTAGCAACTGAGATAGCAAAGCAAGGATATCTGGAAAGATGAGTTAAAAATGAACATGTCATGAGGACAGTCAGTACTTTGCACCAAACATGATATGGTGTTCTGGATAAATGCATAATGTTTTATTATTTATGGTTGATCTTTCTCGCCATTTGAATATGTGATCATTTTTGTTAACAATAAGTATAATGGCTTCTGAAACAAGTAACAGTAAAACTGTGTAATGGAGAGTCTCTAAAGGACTTATCCCCACTTAATTAACGCAAGATGACTCACTCATGTTTGACAAAAGCTATGGTTTACACATTCACTGGAGTAAGCGATATCATTAAGCGCGCATACACGTTAGCACGGTCAAGTCAATTTCTAGCAATGAAAAAGAGTGAAATAGGAGGAGGGATTGCAGGCCTGAAGCAAAATCAGAACAATTTCAGTGTGAGTGAAAGTTCACTCTGCACCCCTCTAAATTTCATTAATCATCTTGAGCAACTGGTCAACGTGCTTGTTTAGGAGCTAAGTTGTAGAGTGTGACACAGAGGGAACATTTCTGAATACCATCCAAAGGTGGTTGTCCTTAGGGTTGACAGTCACAAAGTCTCCCAGTGAGGGGAGTCTTTTGTCAATCAACATAGAATGGATTTAAGAAGTCCAAAGTAATTGGATACCAAAGAAGAAGCAAAATGGGGAACACCACAACACAGAGAATAAGCGAATATGTTTGTCAGACATTCCAGAACATACTGATAAGTGCTTCCTTGAGCAAACCTGCTTATTATCAGGATCAAACCCTCTCAGCCTGCAGGTAATATCTTTCAACAGCTCATACAAAATTCCAGATTTTTTTTTGAAATTTTATAGTAGCCATCTATTGGCATTATGATGAAAGTATTTTATAAATCAAAGAGTGATGAAGCAGACTACTTGATGTTCCACAAATCCAATTTCCATGCATTTTGGCAGGCTTACTTGTCTTCATAAGGCCCTTAGAACTAAAGGAATATAAGCACGATCTGGCTGTTTGCCTCCCACATGCCTACTCCGTCATTCAATGAGATGATGGCTAATCTTTTATCTCAATGTTATTTTCTTGAAATAACCACATATAGTATCCATTGATTCTTTCAATATCAAGAATCTATTGATTTCTGCTTTAACTACATTCGGCCTTTGTTAGGCTCTGAATAAAAAAAGATCCTCCTCACCCATTTGTCCTGAATATTTATTGTACAGTTTTGAGAATTTGAGCCTTGGTATGGACACCCCAGTCAGCAGAAATTATCTACCCTGTCAAACTCTAAAAGTATATTGAACATTTAATGTCAACCAACTCTCTTCCTTTTTAACTCAAGAGAGCATAGTCCCAGCCTACTTAATCTCCTAGCAATTAGAGAAAATGCCATCTCACCAATCAGTCTGATGAACCATCTGCGTACTCCCCCCTTTCACAAGTAATCTTTCCTCCAGCTAGCTGACAAGACTGACACTCAGTGGCCACTTTATGGGGTACAGCTGTACACCTTCTGTTTAATGCAAATATCTAATTAGCCAATCACGTGGGAGGAACTCAATGCATAAAAGCATGCAGACATGGTCATGATGTTCAATTGCTGCCTAGACCAAACATCAGAATGGGGAGGAAATGTGATTTAAGTGACTTTGACTGTAGAATAATTATTAGTGCCATACAGGGTAGTTTGAGTATCTCAGAAATTGCTGATCCTTGTGATTATCATGCACAACAGTCTCTAATGTTTACAGAGAACGGTATGACAAATAAAACAAAATAAAGAACATCCAGTGAGCAAAAGTTCTGTGTGCCTTTTTACTGAGAGGTCAGAGGAGAATGGCCAGACTAGTTCAAACTGACAGAAAGGTGACAGTGACTCAAATAACCTTGCATCACAGCAGTGGTTTACAGAAGAGCATCCCTGAATGCAGAACACATTGAACCTTGATGTGGATGGGCTACAGCAGCAGAAAACCACAAACATACACTCAGTGACCACTTTATTAGATACAGAAGGTGCCTAATAAAGTGGCCACCGAATGTATAAAGAATATTCCGGATACAACCTTACCAAGGCCCCAGAAAATTGGAGCAAGATCTCTTTACTGTTATACGAAAATCCTCTTACAATAAAAGCCAGCATATTATTTGCTGCCTAACCTGCTGAGTTCCCAGCATTTATGTGTGTTACTCGGTATATTATTGCCCTTTATAATTGCTTGCTGCATCTGCACATTGACTTCTGGTGGTTTGTTTTGAAGGGCACCCATTTCCTCTGAAATCTAACACCTTTCCATCTCTCACCACTTAAAAATTAATTTGCTTTCTATATCTCTACAAAAGTTGAAGTTTTAATGTTTTCCATATTTTAGTCCAACCAACATGCTTTAACCCTGTTTATAATCCCTCTCATGTCACTTTTAATCCTCTTACACAGCCAATACACTGCCACAAAACCCTGTATCATCAGCAAGTTTGGGATCTCTTCTTCCAATTTATTGATACAAATTGTACAAGGCTGGGGCCCCTGCATCAATTCCTGTAGCACCTCAGTAGTCTCAGCCTGTCAATGCCAGATTGATCCATTTAGATTTCTATCCGTTAACCGATATTTAATGTACACCAGAGTATATTCT